>NW_019154086.1:72533976-72544563 GCF_002288905.1 Enhydra lutris kenyoni | reverse complement strand
ATTCACAGACCTGTACCCCTGGGGATAAAAATATATGTTTATAAAAAATAAAATTTAAAAATAAAATTTAAAAAAAAATGTAAAAAAAAAAAAGTAATTGGGTTCTACTTTTCAAACCAATCCCTCTTATCCCACCCCCCCCAACTCCCATCATTTTCCATACACACACATTGGAAAGAGAATAATGAAGTCATTCTTGCCACCTTGAAAACAATGGAATAGTAATATCCTGTTTACAAAATGCTTCCAGAACAGGGCTGTCTGGGTGGCTTGGTCAGCTGAGCATCTGACTCTTGACTTCAGCTGAGGTCATGTTTTCAGGGTTGGGGGATTGAACTCTGTGTGGGGCTCCATGTGGGGCTCTGCACGGGGCCTGGAGCTTGCTTGAGATTCTCTTCCTCTTCCTCTAACCCATTCCCCCTGAACTCTCTCTCTCTCTCTAAAATAAATAACTAAATCCTTAAAAATACTTCCAGAACAACATAGTATCTCTTTCATTCCTCACAATGGGATCATTGAGGTAAGTTTTACCTGTGACAGATTCAGATTGCTTAATTGTACACACAAAGTGAAGTCTGAACTAATGTACAGGTTTGCTTCTGTTTTGTTTTTATTTGTTTTATTACATGCTCTTCCCACTACATGAAATTGGTAAAGGAAAGGGAGTCTGAAAGCCTGGTTTCAACTCTTCATCAAAATGCTTCGACTTCTATGTGTGAAAGGCATAAACTACAGCATTATTTTATGAATTTTCTTTATTAAATTACTTTTCCAAAATTGTCATGGTAATACTTGCACAAAAGAACTGATAAAATAGTACAAAAGCTAATATATACTCTCCTCAAACCTTTCCCATTAACATCCTGGTCTCCACTAGGTCATCAATATGTCAAATCGTCTTTGCCTTACTCTAAAACATACACAAATGTCTATAAACATCTATAGGGATTTATTATTCGTGTATCTTTTTACAAAAATGTATTGATATTGTAGAATTTACTCTTCAGCTTGCTTTTCTTTCTTAGTAATACATCATTGGCATATCTCGGACAAATAAAGAACATAACCTAAAACATGCTCTCAATTTAGACCATCAGTGGCATTTCCTGCAGCCCATAGTGAAGGAGACATCCTGGCCAACTGGTGCCTTGACCCCTTCCTTCTCAATGTATTTTCATGCTTCTTCCTGTTATCAGTCCAGGTCAAAACACTGACAGGTCCCTGGCATATGCCCAGGAGAGGGAGTTCTACTTATTACTGTATGTTTTCATATCTTCTTGTTTTGCATGATTATCAATTCCAAAGCTTGGTTTCACCTTACCTTCTGGCATCCCATCTTAAAGAATGCCTCTGTCCTGGGTATGTATCTTCTCATTAATAGACTATTTACATTGTTTCCATATTTTTTCCAAGAAGAATGACTATAAGAAACATATTTAACATGACATAATAGGAAATGTGGGTACACATACTCATTCTTTAACTTTCATAAGAATGGAACTATCAAATTCATGTCCACATTTATGAATATACTTTTTGATCCAGACTTACCAGATAAACATTACTGCTTTTTACAATTTTTGCCACTCTTACAGAAAATTTTCATCTCATTTTTACTTTGATTTGCATTAACCTGACTACTAATATGTACTATTTAGATTTGCTCTTCTGTGATTTTCCTACTCATATCATCTCTTCATTTTCTTTGTTCTTGGGTTTTGTTCTTTCATCAACGTTACAGATAGCCATTCTCTGTGCTGCAAAAATAGATCTATATAGCTTTTTTTTATCTGTTGACATTTAAAACAGTTTCTACAATTTAGTAATTTTATGTGTGTGTGTGCGTGTGTGTGTGTGTGTTTTGGCTTACAAATTTCTGGTCTTGTTTTAGAATTCTTTCCTGCCATATGTTCAGTGTCTTTTAGATTTATTGAAATCTTTCAAGCGGTGCCTGGGTGGTTCAGTCAGATAATCATCCTACTCTTGATTTCAGCTGGGATCATGATCTCAGAGCTGTGAGAAGGAGCCCTGCAGCTGGTTCCACAATCAGCAAGAGGTCTGTTTCACTTCCCTCTCCCTCTGCCCCTCCCCTCACTCACATGTGCATGCTCTCTCCTTCTCTCTCTCTCTGAAGTAAATAAATATATATTTTTTCTTTTTAATTTTTTTCTTCTTATTAACATACAATGTATTATTAGCCCCAGGAGTGCAGGTCTCTGAATCACCAGGTTGAGTAAATAAATAGTTTTTTAAAAGAAATATCTCAACTATTTCAGTGTATACATAACTTACTATAGGATGCAGTGTTTTGGAGTCTGTTTTTATTTTCTCCTGAGGGACAGTTAACGTTCTTAAAGAGTTTGTTGAAATCTCTGATATATTTGTGTATGTGTGTATATATATGTGTGTGTGTGTGTGTGTGTATTCATATATATTTGGCCCTGAGCATCCCACTATACTCTTCCTTTTCCCCCCCTCCAAGGTTTTCTTTAAATTCCAGCTGGTTAACATATAATGCAATATTAGTTTCAGTATAGAATTTAGTGATTCACCACTTACATACAACACCCAGTGTGCATCACTGTAAGTGCCCTCCTTAGTACCTATGATCTATTTAACCCCAGCTCACTTCCCCTCTCTTGACCATCAGTTTGTTCTTTATAACTAAGAGTCTGTTTCTTGTTTTACCTCTTTTTTTCTCCAAGTTCCTTTGTTTTGTTTCTTAAATTCCACATATGAGTGAAATCATATGGTATTTGTCTTTCTCTGACTGACTTATTTTGCTTAGTATTATACTATCTAGCTTCATCCATGTTGTTGCAAATGTCAAGATTTCATTCTTTTTGATGGTTGAATAATATTCCATCATGTGTTGTTGGTGTGGAATGAAAGGCTCTCACTGCTCTGATCCAGATAATTTCTCCAGGTTGCATTTGCAGCCAACAGCCTGGTGGGATGAGGTCCTTACTCTCTCTGAGATAAAGAGCATGTTTACTTGCCTCTCACTATAAAAGTGGTGGATTCCTCAAGCACAGCCTTCCTCCTCTATAATACAACCCATTGCAAAGGCAGGCATGCAACTGAGCCATCCATTTCGCACATATAAAGACTTGGTAAATAAAAAGAAATGATGCAAACATGCTCATGTTCTTTGCTGTGACATCAGAAACAATCCTTTCTCTCTCATCTAGGAGTCCCATATATTCTGCCCATATCCATTTAACAGTAACAGGCTAACTTAGCTTTTAACTAGAGTAAAATCCCATATGCAGCAGCAACAATACAGATAAATGTACACATCCATACACAACCATATATATATACACACATATATATGTGTATATATATGTGTGCATATATGTGTATATATATGTATATATGTATATATATATACATATGTATGTATGTATATGTGTATATATATGTGTGTATCTGTGTGTATATATATGTAAATTTAATGATTATATTTCAAGATGTTATGTATTTTTTTAAGTTTCTTTTTTAATTCCAGTTAGTTAGCATTCAGGGTTATATTAGTTTCAGGTGTACAATATAGTGATTCAGCAATTCTGTATGTCACCCAGTGGTCATCACAAGTGCCCTCCTTAATCCCCATCACCTATTTCACGCATGCCCCTACCCACCTCCTTTCTGGTAACCACCAGTTTGTTCTCTCTAATTAAAAGTCTGTTTCTCAATATCTCTCTATCTCTCTCTCTCTCTTTCTCTCTTTCTCCCTTTGTTCATTTGTTTTGTTTCTTAAATCCCACATATGAGTAAAATCATATGTTATTTGTTTTTCTCTGTCTGACTTACTTTGCTTAGTAACATACTCTCTATCTCCATCGTGTCATTGCAAATGGCAAGATTTTACTCTTTTTATGGTGGAGTAATGTTCCATTGTGTATACATACCACCTCTTCTTTATCCATTCATCAGTCAATGTATACTTGGGCTGTTTCCATAATTTGGCTATTGTAAATAATACTTCTATAAACATCAGGGTGCTTGTATCCCTTTGAATTAGTATTTTTGGGTAAATACCTAGTAGTACCATTGCTGGATCACAGGGCAGTTCTCTTTTTAACTTCATGAGAAAACTCCATGCTTTTTCCCACAGCAGTTATACCCATGTGCACACCCACAAACAAAGCACAAGTGTTCCTTTTCTGCGCATCCTTGCCAACACCTGCCATTTCTTGTGTTGTTGATTTTACCCCTTCTGACAGGTATGTGGTGATATGTCATTGTAGTTTTGATTTACACTTCTCTGATGGTGATGATGAACATTTTTTCATGTGTTCAAGTTGTTGGTTATCTGTATGGCTTCTTTAGAGAAGTGTCTGCTCATGCTTCTGCCCATTTTTAATTGGATTATTTGTTCTGGAGGTGTTGAGTTTTGTAAGTTCTTTATATATTTTGGATACTAACTCTTTTTCAGATATGTTATTTGCAAATCTTCTCCTATTCCATAGGTTGCCTTTTAGTTCTGTTGATTGTTTCCTTTGTTGTGCAGTTTTTTGTTTTTTGGTTTTTTTTGTTTGTTTTTTTAGTTGTGGTCCCAATAGTTTATTTTTGCTTTGTTTCCCTTGCCTCAGGAGACATATCTAGAAAAATGTTGCTATGACCGACATCAAAGAGGTTATTGCCTGCGTTCTCCTGCAGGACCTTTATGGTTTCAGGTCTCACATTTAGGTCCTTAATTCATTTTGAAATTTTTCTTATGTATAGTGTAAGAAAGTGGTCCAGTTTCTTTCTTTTACATGTTGCTGTCTATTTTTCCTAACACTGCTGAAAAGTCTGTCCTTTTCCCATTGGATATTCTTCCCTGTTTTGTTGCAGATTAATTGGCCATATAGTTGTGGGTTTATTTGTGGGTTTTCTAGTCTGTTCCATTCAAGATCTTACATTTTTGATTATTTTTATCTTTTGATCTAATTTTGAGAATTTGTATAAAAATGTATGTTTAAAACTCTGCTTAATCAAGTTCTTCTTGGATTTTGCTTTATACATTTGATTGCTAGATTATTTCAACTACGATGTTCTATGACTCTATCATTTATTTTGTGAGTGTATCTTTTACCATGAAATAATTCATATTTTCTTCCTTAGTAGTTTCAATATCAAATTACTCTTTGTCATTAATCTATTACCTTCAGATTCCATTTTGTTTATGTTTTCCTGTTATAATTTACTAATTCCTTAATTTTGAAACCACTATTTACACTTTGTTTTAGGTGTATCTCCTAATAATTGCACCACTGGCGTTTTTATCAAATGATTATCAAAATTGATAATCATTATTTGTTGTAGTCAGGATGAGTGAATTATTTATATTTTAGTTCCATTTTAAATTATTTTTATCCTGATTTGTTTACTACATTTACTAATGTATACTGTTTTGCTCTGTTTTCTTTCCTTACATGTTATGGCTTGAATGAATTTTTTATATAGATTATTTATTTTTCAAAATGATACTTGCTAAGTATGAAACTTTTATCACTGAAAGGGTATATTGTACTTTTGACATTAGCACAACTTCTTCTACAGCTTCCCCCATGTTGGAGGGGGGAAGCCAGGAACAACATTACCAAATCCCCTTCCTCATCTGGCTCTAGATTAGAGCCGTCAGCATGGAGCCTTTGGTGTGAGATCTGAAAGGTGGAAGATAGGAGAAGCCATTATCTCCCATTGGCAGCCACCAGCAAATACATGTGAAGTCCTTGGCAGTTTCTGCAAAGTCAGCTGGGACAGTGAGCAACAGTTTCTGGAGACAACTTTCTTCAATGCTAAAGGCTGCGATGGTGGTGGGAGCTTTCTAGATATTTGCAGAAGCCTCCAGGGAACATCTGGAGAACCACAAATTTTGAAAGTACATTTTTTTAAAAATTTACCCTCTTCACCCTTTTTTCATACCTCCTACCCTGCTTCTGGCAACCTTGGATCTGTTCTCTATATCTATGAGCTTGGTTCTTTTTTTATTATTATTATTCTAATTATAAAAGATACTGCCTGGTATCTATATTTCTTTGTCTGACTTATTCCACTTAGCATAATTCCCTCAAAATCCATCTATGTTGTCACAATAGCAGAATTTCCTTCTTTTTATGGCTGAATAATATTCCATTGTATATATATCACAATTTCTTTATCCATTCCTCCATTAATGGAGAGGCAGCTTGATACTACATCTTGGCTATTGTAAATAATGCTGCAATGAACATGAGGGGTGTACTTAACTTATTGGTTAGTGTTTTCATTTTCTTCAAATAAATGCCCAGAAGTAGACCATATAGTAGTTCTAGTTTCAATTGTTTGAGGACTTCAATATTGTTTTATTGCTTTAGATTCTCACCAACTGGGCAAGAATTTCCTTTTCTCCCTATCGTCACGAACACTTGTTATTTCTTGTCTTTTTCTTTCTAGCCATTCCAACAGTTGTGAAGTGATAGCTCACTGTGGTTTTGATTTGCATTTCCCTGGTTGCTAATGATGTCGAACATCTTTTCATGTGCCTGTTTGCCATCTATATGTCTTTTTTGGAAATGTCTATTCAGATCTTCTGCTTACTTTGTAATCAGATTGTTTTTGATTTAATTTTATTGATTTTCTTCCCTTGTTAATTTGGAAGTTTCTGCTATGATTTCCATTTCTACAAATGGTTATGTATTAGTCTTCTCAGATTGTCATAACAAAATACCATAGGAAGGTGGCTTAAAAAATAGAAATTTATTTTCTCACAGTTCTAAACGCTAGAAATATAGATCAAGATGCTCGCCAACTCAGTTCCTGGTGAGAGCTCTCTTCCCAGGTCTTAGATGACTTCCTCCTTGCTGTGTCCTCACAGAGTGGAGAGAGAGAGAAAGTAAAATTTCTAGTATTTTTTTTTAAAGAACACTGATCCCAAAGTGAAGGCCTTACCCTCTTGACCTCATCTAGCTCTAAGTAGATCCCAAAGGTCCCATCACATTGGGAATTACATCTTCAACATATAAATTTGGGGAGAGAAAAACATTCAGCCCATAGCCTGTTACTTTTCTATTTCTTGTACTCATATCTAAAACTAATTTTTTCTAATAGCTATATGGAAATAAATTTAAAATAACATCTCGGGGCATCTGGGTGGCTCAGTGGGTTAAGCCTCTGCCTTCGGCTCGGGTCATGATCTCAGGGTCCTGGGATCGAGCCCCACATCGGGCTCTCTGCTCAGTGGGGAGCCTGCTTCCCCCTCTCTCTCTCTGCCTGCCTCTCTGACTACTTGTGATCTCTGTCAAATAAGTAAATAAAATCTTTAAAAAAAATAAAATAAAGTAACATCTCAATTAAGATGCTTTATTTGCATGGAGCACTGGGTATGGTGCATAAACAATGAATTCTGGAACACTGAAAAGAAATTTAAAAAATAAATAAAAATTTAAAAAAATAAAAATAAAAAAATTTTTAAAAGATGTTTTATTTACCTATGTCATTCCAAACCCACTAGTGAGAAACCTTTAGAATAGTTTTTATTTCCCCCATTCTCCTACATTTCCCCTTTCAAATATTTGATTTTATAGCTTTTGTTGAGATAATTCTTAATTCTCAACTCTTGAGATTTACATTTGCAGTGTGCCTCTTTTGTTTTATTATCTTTATCTTTAAAAGTGTAAAATCTCAGTCATATTATCATCCACTTACGTTTAACTACACATAAAAGAGTCAGTGCTTATTACTGACTATTAAATTTAAGTTTAGAATATCCTTCAAGCATTTCCCAAGGGTAAAGTGATGTTTTTTATGAATTTGTGCTCATATTTCTTTTGCACTGTTCTATAAGTGATTTTCAAATAAAAAAGTCAATATGTTTAATGGTGAATCTGAAAAAAGATTCTGCTTCTTTCTGTCTGAGACACCTTGGAGTATACCTCAGTTTCTTCATTTATAAGTTTAACATAATAATATATCTAAAAGGATTCATATATATAGTACCTTAAATACATAAAGCAATGCTTAGCATATTAAGTACAATAAGTTAGCTTATATTAACTGGGTATTAAACTTTTTTTTTTTTTTTGAGGGGGAAGAGACAAAGAGAGAGGGAGAGAGAAAATCTTAAGTCCCAAGCTGGGACCCTCCCCACTGCCATGTGGGGCTTCATCTCACAACCCTGAGATCATGACCTGAGCCAAAATCAAGAGTTGGATGCTTAACCGAGTCACCCAAGCCCTCCTGGGTATTAAACTTTTGATAAATAACATTTTTTAACAGTGTGTGATATTATTCTTCCATCATATACAAACAAACCTCATTTTGTTGTGCTTCATTTTACTGCACTTCAAAGATATTGCATAGAAGTTACAAATTGAGGTTTTGTAACTGAAGTCACAAAACTCATTACAAATTGAAGTTTTGTAACTGAAGTTTGGAGCTGTGTTGACCAAATCTGTGGTGCCACTTTTCCAACAACACTTGCTTACATCATATCTCTGTGTCACATTTTGGTAAATCTTGCAGAATTTTAATATTTTTCATTATTATTATATTTGTTATGACTATCCATGTTCAGTGATTATGACTCACTGAAAGCTCAAAGAATGATTAGCATTTTTTAGTAATAAAGTATTTTTAATTAAGGTATGTACATTGTTTATTTAAACATAATGTTGTGTCTTACTATTCTATAGAATAGTGTAAATGTAACTTTTATATACGATGGGAAATAAAAAAATTCACTTGACTTGCTCTGTTACAGTGGTCTGGAAAACAACACACAAATCCTCAAGATGCACCTGCAATTTCCAGAATCACAGAAGTTGATGATAAGCTGATTCCTTTTTATATTGTATTATTTAAAATGTTATCGTTAGACTTAGAATTTAGGATTTTATGAATAATTATAATTTTTTAAATTTAATCTTGTCTTGTGTTTGGAAAGTTTTTAAAGATTGCAGATCCATGTCTGTAAGACAGAACATCTGCTCTTTTGTTTAATTATATGAGTTACATAAAAACTTGTTTTTTAATTTCTAATGTATTTGCTATAATTTTCTAACCATCATTTTATAATTAGTTTCTAGGGTAATTGCATATTGATCAGAAAAAGCAACCTGTATCACACTGATTCAAATATTAAAATTTCCCTGTGGATTAGTATGGAGTCCATTTCTATAAAAATTCCATGTATATATAGCCTGTATTTTAGTAGAGAGGGCAAGTTTCTATATATTTATTAGCTCAAATTTGTCAATGTGCTCTTTTATGTTATCAAGAATTATTTCTTTTTTTGATTAATGAATTTGTGAAGAAATTATATTAAATCTCCCAAGATGACAGTGGATTTAGCTAAATTTTCCATTTCATATTTTTCTGTTTTTCTGTATATCTAACAAAAAGATTTTTATTCATAAATACTACATGGGGTTATTTATTATTTTTCCATTATATAGTATCTCCTTGTAGCCTAATTTATTTTCACTTTAAATTCTATTCTATCAGATATTGATATTGTAACACTAACTTAATTTTTTAGCAATCTCTTTATTTCTACATTTTCTGTGCAGAGATCAACATAAATGCTTCAATATTATCTTCCTATTAACTACTTATCTCTTCAACTAGGTCCAGTAAAGCAATTATTCTATTACAGATTTTTAAAAAGTCTTTATTATTATTTTTCCTGCTTCTTTAAATTTATATTCCCTTACTTCTGTTTATTAATTTCTTTATTTGTTTTCTTTGAGAATCTTAAATAAATCTTGCTGTATGCTTTTCAGAATACTATTAAAATATTTGAATTTTTTTTTTAAAGCACATTCTTCCATTTATTGCACTTATTGCCTATCTTTTGTGAAATCAAAATTCCTCCACCTCCTCTGGAACTGTAGTTTGAAAGGTTACCTCCTTCAGCAGTGTTTTTATTTAAATGTGTATGGATATACACACGTATGTGTGTGTGTATGTGTGTGTGTGTGTGTTTTATCTCCCTACACTCCCATTTTCCAGTTTGGTAGTTTGACAGTTCTTCAACTGGCCTAACATGGTCCCCAGTATAGATCTGGATGTAATGCTAGTAACTTGAGGATGTTCACCTACAAAAACAAAGCAGCTCCACTCAGGAGCTGGGGTATGGTGTAGCCCAGATCTTATTGTATCTCTCTGCCATGTATCTCTCTGCTCTCTCTTGCCATCTCTCTTGCCAAGTAGAACAGTATCACAGCACTGAGCCCTGGTTGTAGCTTATTTTAGCCCTCCAGCCTGGGAAGGGGAGCTCTCATACTCTGCTTTCAGGTACTGAATATGGCTTCTGACTCTCACCATGTTAGAGGACCGTCCATTCCTGCTACCACAGAAGAAGAGAATCTTGACAACCACTGACCATTTATACCCAGAACCAGGCATTTTCAACCCTGCTGCGGGTTTGTTTTTGTGTGTGTGTCTTGTCCACAGAAATGTTTAGACTGTTCTAAAATATGGCTTTATCTTCTTTTTTAATATAAATAAATTGCAGTGGGAGAGAGTTTAGAACTTTAAGAGTTTCAATGTTATTTTAACATTTAATTAACTTCTTTTTTTTTTTTTTTTTTTTTTTTTTATTTTTTTTTTTTTTTT
>NW_019154086.1:72518738-72523976 GCF_002288905.1 Enhydra lutris kenyoni | reverse complement strand
ACTTGAATTCACTCTCTATCAAACTGGGAGATTAGTTTTCTCACCCTGCCTTTCCCGATTCTCAAATCTTCAAACTCAGCCTGAAATCTACACCATCAGCTCTGGACCTCAGACCTCCAAACTATAACATTGGTTTTCTTGGGTCACCAGTAAATGGTAGACTATGGGACTTCTTGGTGTCCATAGTCAGTGAGCCAGTTCCTTATAATAAATCTCAAAATTGAAGAAGTGCTCAAAGGTTTATGGAACATATCAAAAAAATACAGAAGCCGGTTTGAAGGAGCTCACCAGGCAAGTCTATGAGTTGGCCAACAAAATATCAACAAAATATGTTGTTACACAACAAATTTACAAAACTTCATCTAACTGTGTATTTAAAAGTAGTTAGATAGAGAGAAGATAGATGATAGATAGATACTTAGTAGACTGATAGTAAGTAGGTAGATGATAGATAGATATTGTAAGTTAGTAAATATAATCCAGTTTCATGTGTTAACACTGATAAAACAACTAGTAAGTAAGAAAGAGAAGAAAAACCTCCCCTGTATAGTAGGATAACAGAAAACTTACCAGAATGAATGGTGGAACTGGATAATTACCATTTGGCACCAATTGTTACTAGAATTTATCATAATAATTATTTCAAAATCTTCAATAAAATTAATAAGTAAAAATTCAATAAAATTTAATAAAATTAAAAAGTAAATGAAATATTTACATAATCTCAAGCTATCTACCCACAAATTATTCATTAATAAGAATGAAGAAAAACAACACATAAAAAAGTTATTTTATCATACAGAAACTTGGCGATCATTTTTTAATCAATTCTACGTTCTCCACCATCTGATGGGACACAGTCAGAACACAGCATCAAATCCTATGCTATCCTTGCCCTCAATTGCATGGCTATGAGGCTATGCATGAGAAAACATCAGACAAATATAAATTGAGGGATATTCCTCAAAATGACTGACTCACATCTTCAAAAATGTCAAGGTCATGAAAGTCAAGGAAAGATGAGCAACTAAGAGACTAGAGACACATATCAAGTGGGTGCTTGCTCCAGGATTGGTTCCATTACAGCATCGGGCAACTGACAAAACATGAACGAGGCTATCTGGGTGAGTTGTGTGCAGTTCTTTGTGGTGTTTGTGCAAGTATTTTATAAACTGAAATTGTTCCAAAATGTATTTCTTTAAGAAATCAATGGAAAAAAAGCATTAAAATGAGAATTATCTGCATTGTTGGGGAAGGGTGCAGCATATATGTATGTGGGAAAGGGACTTCTAGAAGCTAGAATTCTCTGCATATCCTATGTATGTCAATTTGATTTGGAACCTTAAACATTTACAAAACAGAATTACATTTTTATAAATTATCCATAAAAATTAAAAACAAAATGAAACAAATGAACCAAGTTGCATATCAAGTTAGTAGTATAATCATACAATGACTTTGAGGCACAGAGTTTTAACTATAGATATATCCTAAAAAGAAAAAGAACTTCAAGGAAACATTAACCTTTTTTCTGTAGTATGTTTTTTTATGGTAGCAGTGTTAGTTTGATTCTGAGTCTGGTGCATAGATGTGTATATGCTGTGGAATAAAACAAATGAGTAATTGTGTTAGTGTCATTGAGAACACAAAGAAGGAGTTATGAATGTAACATGGATGAGTTTAATAACATCTCTCTGCTCCTAATTTGAATTTGAAGTAATAGTAAGAGCTCATGATCTATTTTCTCTTAAAATATTCATATTTTGTAGCTTACTGCTGAAAGAAACATCTACTATTTCCCACTAATAAAAATTGGGATCTGTGGAGAACTGTGAGACCAGTTATGAGTCAGAAATGTCCAAAATGATCTGGAAACATATCATCATAGCAGAAAACAAGGAAGCTATCAAAACTATTTCAAATGGATTCGAGAGCCAAAGCTTGAATTTTTTTCCCTTATAAGCATTTGAAAAAAATTATCTTTTATATAAGAAAGTGGGCTTTTTCAATTAATAGAATTATTTTCATAACTTCTTAGTATAAACCCAATATTTTTCTGGATTAATCTTCTTAGTGGTTTTAAAACAGTATGATGTTTTCTTCTTCAATGTTCAAATAGTTTATCTTTAAAATGTAATTGTGATTTAAAGTAATTTATACAAATTTAGAAATAGGCTGTGTGTGTGTGTGTGTGTGTGTGTATTGCACAGGGGTAAGATGTGTCCCTGAATAGTGTTCAGAAGAGGAATATAGTTGGGAGCCTCTTTGCAATATCCACCTAGAGAAAGATCTGTTCCCAACTTCTGAGATCCCAGTAAGTGTAAGTAGGCAGGTGCATCTTAACAAGACAGCAGCCATGCATATAAGTAGGCAAATAGTGAGGCTTCTTTGAAAACCTTGTAAATTCAAAACATATAGTTAGGCTTTGCCAAGAATGAGAACTATTAAAATCTCTACAGTCTAATTGTATCAAGAAAATCTCTTTTCCTGAAAATAGTAAATCATTATCTGAGACTACATGCATCTAATATTTATGGCAAATGTGTCTGAACTACAAAATCATGTCTTTGAATAAAAACCTGCATTTTAGCAACAGGGATTCAATAAAACTAAAAGTGTCCATTTTCTTCACCCAAAATAAAGATATTTATAATATCGTAGTACAAGTTTCAGGGGAAAGAGTGAGAACTGAAGCCATAAACCAGTGAATTGTGGCATGAATGGCAGTGAAAAAGTAGGGGCACAAAGGAAGTAAGAATTTTAAGGGGCTTGGAGAGGGCTAGCATAGGCACTGGAGGTGTAAGATGACACCAAACAAAATGGTGAACATCAGGGTATGAGCATATGGAAATATTTGCAAGAAGAATAAAGTAGAGCGAGAACTTGAAGATACAGAGGATAATGGGTAATAGGTAGTGTGGTCACTTAGAAGCAGAAGGTAGTCAATTTTGGTGGCCCGGGGGAAGGATTACCTTTAGAGTTGGAAAACTATCACATTGTATGTATATTTTGCGCTGAAGTCATGTAAAAGACTTACTTTCTGGCCTGAATTAA
Organism: Enhydra lutris kenyoni; assembly: GCF_002288905.1. Classification (NCBI taxonomy): domain Eukaryota; kingdom Metazoa; phylum Chordata; class Mammalia; order Carnivora; family Mustelidae; genus Enhydra; species Enhydra lutris. The sequence goes on along the minus strand of NW_019154086.1, from coordinate 72,520,922 downwards.
TGATTACTTAAAGATAAGTTTTGTAAATGTGTAACGATTTTTCTTTGGCATGATACTAAGTGTTATATTGTTATAATTTGTGTGCTATATTTGGAATAAAATTAATTTTAGAATATAAAAAAATCTTCATTTTAATCTCATACTATATAGAGCTGGTACAAACCTCATACAATTCAGAGGAAGGGAGGGAGGGAGAAAGTGAGGGAGGAAGGAAAAAAGGAAGGCAGGAAGGAAGGAAAGAAGGAAGAAAAAATATCTATTTTATTTTTAGTGACTAATTTGATCATCTTCAAAATTTCCTGCCCCTAATCTACTGGAGGTGGGGAAAAACTTAATCTTAGATTTCAAATGTGGTACAATCTTGTGACCTAGAATTTTCTGATAGGCATTGTGCAGTGCATTATGGAAAACAAATGTTCAGCCATTCAGTCTTCTTACATGTTTATCTCTCCCAAATGACAGGTAGAAGTAAGGAGTAAAGAAGGTGTATTTATTTTCATTACAACAGAAGAGAGGGGGGCCTCTAACTCCCTGTCTCCTCCTGCTGTCCCTGTCCACCTGAGTTGCTCTGTGCAGCTGAATCTCTAGTTGTAGTAACTCTGACCTGGTTATGAACTTTGCCAATCAAAGCCAGAGGACCTTCCTCAAAACCTTGCTCTTTAAAATGCCACAGACCTCTGGAATCTGGCTGCCACTCTCCTCTGCCCTAGCTCTCGTGGTCAGCTCTGTGGATGCAGGCAGAGAGTCAACTCACCTCATCATCACACCCTTACTTGGAATCTCCTGAGCCAAAATGCCTGCTACTCCTTGTCTAAAACCTATGAAATGAAAGGAGACAGGGAATTGCTAAACCTCAAGGTTTCCCTCTGCCATCAGTAATACACCTTAAATGTGGTAACCCCACTTCCAAAGCTGATATAGGAGTTACTTTGTGATCATATCCTTTCAGAATTCAAGTGGGGACACAAGCCTTCAACTCCATCACTTTTCTAACACGATTCTGTATTGTTTGGGGCAAAATCAGGACACATATCTGATCATTTTACTCTCCAGAATTTTTCTTCCCCACCCCCTTTTCTCTCTGACCATCCTACAGGTCAGCCCATTGCCCTTGCAACAAATCCTCTTTTAATCAGATACCTTAATCATGGAGAGGAGTCTCTTTAAGGTGAGACAGAGATACAAAAGTTGGGGGAGAAATTTTCTTTACATGGTATCCTAGCTTGAAGCTTTCTATCCAGTCTTATAATCTAAATTTGAATACGAAAAACACATTTACAAGTAGTTTTTCTCTGTTTCACCAAGTCCTTGTTTCTCCTTAGTTACCTCAAGCTACCAGAATAAAGGTCTTATGTATAAAAAGGTTAGAAGAGAAAAGCACAACAAAATATGAAATTGTTAATCCTTTCTCTTGTTTATTATAATACAGTTTTTAAACACTATTTATTAGGTACAGCAGGGGAGTAGTGATTTAGTATTTCACTGTGATAATTTGGAGTTCTTATTTTTTGCCACAGTGATTTATGAGTAGACAATAAAATGTTGTTTGCCTCTTGTCTATTACATGAGCATATAGCATAAACATCTTTTAATGGCTAAAGTTCTTTTCCTATAATCAAATATCTTAAAAGATTATTTTTTCTAAATTTTATGTTTAGTATATTAAAGAGAAATGACAAAAATCAGAGAACCATGGAAATTTTAGAGCTGACAGAGACCTAAAACATAATTATATTTAATCTCCCTCCTAAATATTTATTTATTATCATGTAAAGAACATGGAGAAAGTCCAAATTTCTGAATTGTTAGCCAGAACTTTATTTTTAAGATTTATATATGCCAGAGCTTTTAAAATGTAAGCCTAAAGAATATTAACAAACAACTGATTAGCAAGCTATACTGAATGTGAGATTTCCTTTACTATTTTGCTGTAACTATAGACTACATAGAATATATGATTACTTGTAATTAATCACATTAATTGTAATTAATCAGTAAGATTAATTGGAAAGGGAATAAAGAAAAATTAATATAAAGTAACATTGAAAGGAATGCACTGACCTGATTTCTTTTTTTTTTTAAAGATTTTATTTATTTATTTGACAGATAGAGATCACAAGTAGGCAGAGAGGCAGGCAGAGAGAGAGGAAGGGAAGCAGGCTCCCTGCTGAGCAGAGAGCCCGA
>NW_019154086.1:72182019-72518638 GCF_002288905.1 Enhydra lutris kenyoni | reverse complement strand
AGGGAAGCAGGCTCCCTGCTGAGCAGAGAGCCCGATGTGGGGCTCGATCCCAGGACCCTGGGATCATGACCTGAACCGAAGGCAGAGGGTTTAACCCACTGAGCCACCCAGGTGTCCCCTCTTTTTTTTTTTATTTAAAGATTTTATTTGTTTATTTGACAGAGATCACAAGTAGGCAGAGAGGCAGGCAGAGAGAGAAGGGGAAGCAGGCTCCCTGCTGAGCAGAGAGCCCAATGCAGGGCTCGATTCCAGGACCTTGTGATCATGACATGAGCCAAAGGCAGAGGCTTTAACTCACTGAGCCACCCAGGTGCCCCCTGACCTGATTTCTTTTAAGAATACCTCTGATGAGCACTGGGTGTTATATGCAGCTAATGACTCATTGAACACTACATCAAAAACTAATGATATACTATATGTTGGCTAATTGAACATCATAAAATTTCTTTTTTTCAATTAAAAAAGAGAATATCTTTGATTGGGATGCCTGGGTGGCTCAGTCAGTTAAGTGTCTGCCTTGCTCAGTGGGAAGACTGCTTCTTCCTCTATCTGCCACTCACCTGCTTATGAGCTCTCTCTCTCTCTTTTGCTCTCTCTCTCTCTCTCTCTCTGGCAAATAAAAAATAAAATCTTAAAAAAAATAACATCTCTGAATTTAGTAATGGCAGTGAAAAACTTTTCAGTTGTACTAGTTCAGAATCTAAACTAATGTCATTCCATAAAATATGTGATCACTTACATTGTGGGTGAAAAAAGGACAAAATTCTGGAAAGAGTCCTACTCATTGGAAAATGAAGGAAAGGACAGTTGCAATAAAAGATAATCATATATCATAGGTTGATTGTACCACATTTGCAATAAAAGAAATTATAAGGGAGTTACTTTCCATTTTCTTATAAAATATAAAGTATATACTGTAACTGAATTCTAAGCCTTTATCTAAGTCGTAATTGCAAATCACAAATATAAAAAGAAATTTGATGATGAATTCAGTTTTAAATTCTATAACATTGTTTTCAATAGAGAAAAGTACAGAAAAATATGTCAATACTATATCTCCAAGCATATATCTATGTTATGTATTATATACTTTAATATATTCTGAATATAGATTATGTAATGACAACACAATTTACAAATCTCATTGATCAGGTCAATAATGTTATTCAATCAGATTTTTAAATTCATAGTATTTGTCATAAATGGTACTAAGACCTATGTCTAGATCTATGTCTTCATAGACATTTTACTACTACATATTATGAAATAGTAATAGTGCACTGTAATAAGTATACTGAGAAGTTAATCATTTAAACTAAAGATCTACCTAAAATGTTGTCTTTGAAATCTCAGAGTTACATCACTAAGAAAATAATTTAGATTAGCTAAAAAGTTGGACAAAATCAAATAGGCTATGAAGACATTTTTTTAAATGAAAGCAAGTATATCAAATCATCACATTATACACTTTAAACATGTACAATTTTGTTTGTCAATTATATGTCAGTAAATCTGAGAAAAAATAAAATAAAAACATTTCTGTGGTAAGTTTCACTGATGTTTTCTATTCTTTTCTCAAGCCCAGTGAGTATACTCATGATTGCTGCTTTAAATTCTCCATCAGACATGTTCCTTATATCTGTTTCACTTAGATCTCTGGCTGTGGCTTTATCTTATTGTTTTAAACCCAAAAATGAATAGTCCAGTTAAAAAATGGGCAGAAGACATGAATAGACATTTTTCCAAAGATGGCATGCAGATGGTCAATAGGCACATCACTCATCATTAGGGAAATACAAATCAAACCAAAACTACAATGAGATATCACCTCATACCTGTCAGAATGGCTAAAATCAGTACACAAGAAACAACAGGTATTGGCAAGGATGTGGAAAAAGAGGAACTCTCTTGTACTGTAGGTGGGAATGCAAACTGGTCCAGCCACTCTGGAAAACAGTATGGAGATTCCCCCAAAAGTTAAAAATAGAACTACCCTGTAATCCATCAATTGCAGTACTAGATATTTACCCAAAGAATACAAAAATACTAATTCAAAGGGTTACATGCACCCCAATGTTTATAGCAGCACAACAGCCAAATTGTGGAAACAACCCATGTCCATCAATTGATGAATAGATAAAGAAGAGGTGGTAGATATGTAAACGGAATATTACTCAGCCATAAAAAAGAATGAAATCTTGCCTTTTGCAACAACATAGATGGAGCTAGAGAGTATTATGCTGAGTGAAATAAGTGAATCAAAAGACAAATTACCATATGATTTCACTCATATGTGGAATTTAAGAAACAAACAAGTAAAGGAGAAAAAAAGAGAGAGAGAGAGAGGCAAACCAAGAAACAGATTCTTAACTATAGAGAACAAACTGATGGTTACCAGAAGGGAGGTGACTGGAGAAATGGGTTAAACAGGTGATGGGGATTAAGAGAGTACTTGTGATGAGCACTGGGTGTTCTATGGAAATGTTGAATCACTATATTGTGCATCTGAAATTAATATTACACTGTGTGTTAACTAACTGGAATTTAAATAAAAGCTTTTTTTAAAAAAGTATTAAGGGTGTCCCTTGACTCTGTCTATGGTGTTACATGAAGAGGCACCAGTACAAGGAAGGATAAGGCTCTCAGAAACATGTTCCACATGCATTTCAGCAAGATGCCATATTATATTATTTTCCACCCTAAAGACATAAAATATTACATAAGAATACAAAAAAAAACCCAGCACCTGCTTTCTGCTAGAATCCTATTTGCAATAAATCTGAATCTGACAGATGAAGACTAAGGACAAGTGTAAAGTCTCCAGGAAATATGAACCACCAGATGTGCTGTTTGCAACCCTTCTATCCCACAAACCTACTCTGACTGCTGAAATCATCAGCTTCTGAAAATAATGGCTCACTAAGCATCTACTTGGAAATTAAAATTATAATCATATAAATATTACTTATTCAAGTCTTCTAAATGTTGAGAAATTAATGGGTTGACAACTGTTCAAATATAACTATATATTATTACCATAAGAGAGTTCTGTAGATGAAAGGTGAAAAAGTTTGATTTCTGCAATTACAGACATGATCTCAGGAAGATTAATTTTTGAATATTCTTGCTTTTTAAAAATCACTGGTTAGATCTTAAACCTAAATTTGTTGTTACATTCCTAGTTCTCCATTTGTAAGTCCATTTTTTGGGATAGAATTAAAAATTCTAATAGGTAGTAATGTGACATGAAAAATGATACTGCTTGGAATTTCTCAGGTAAACAAATGCTAAAAGTTTTGCTGATACTGGTATTCAGTCCTTTACTTTTTTCTTATGTGATTATTCAAATAAATATAAAACAAAAGTTAAGTCAATACTTTAGGTCTTTATTAAGAATGTCTAAAATGGGACATATTCTGTATTGACTGCAGAAACACTGTATTTGATTTACATCTCGACATTCATATTGAAAAAAATTTCTTTTCTAATGTTATACGATAGAGTGTTGAACATGAACCTCTCTTGGAGAGACATAACTATTTCCATACGCAACATACATCTGGTTAGGAAATAGAATCTTCCTATGCACATTTATCAAGACTAAGGCCTTCTATCGACTGGCTCCTGAATTTTTCCAAGTTCATCTCTCATTACCACCCAACATGTCCATTGTCTTCTATTTACTATTCAACCAGAGGGAATGTGTAGCTGCTGGGTATGATTGACTGGGGCTTGGCCGATGGCTGTAAGGCATGTTATGATTGTGATGATTTGCCTGCCCTCATTTCCTCTTGGGAATATATGCTAGAGAACAAAATTAGCCTAAGAACACTGTGACTATATGATTCAGAGTACAGTTTTGCCTTTCAAGAAACTTGTTTAGAAATCCAATTTCTTGAAATTTTCACACCCTACAATTTTTAGTATTTTCAGCTGTTTTAGCAGTATCTGATACTGAGAAATGATATTAACCACTTCCAGACTCACACAGGATAGACTACATAAGTTTAGCATCTGAAACAAGAAATAACTACAATAATACTACCATTAAATATTTCTGCATGATCATAATATATCAGACACCATGCTAAGATCTTTAAGTACATTTTATTTTTATAATGTATATGTGAAATAGGTAACGATTGCTTGCATATTATATGGAAGGAAACAGGCAAAACTGATGCAATAAATGTATAAATAGTTTAATTAAGGGTACATTGTTCAAAAACAGAAATACCCAGATACAACCTCAGATTTTTCTGTCATCAATCCATATTTTAATCATTTTTCTATACTACCATCCCTACCTTATAACCTTCATCTCAAAACCAGCATATTAGAATTACATTTTCTTATGCTTATTTAAAAGTTATTCATTGCTATTTAATATTATTTTAATATTTTAGAAGGTTTTTAGTGTCTTGAGGGTTATATTTTCATTTTCTATTGTATTAATTTTTTTTAAGATTTTACTTAATTATTTGACAGATAGAGACAGTGAGAGAGGGAACACAAGCAGGGGGAGTAAGAGAAGGAGAAGCAGGCTTCCCATCAAGCAGGGAGCCCGACGCAGGCCTCGATCCCAGCACCCTGGGATCATGACCTGAGCCGAAGGCTGACACTTTATGACTGAGCTACCCAGGTGACCTGTATTAATTTTTATTTTTTTCCTTATTTCTCTCTATACTAGAATTCTATTGTGCCATTATTACTGAGACTTAGTAAATGTCTTAGCTAATACATTTTACTTCTACTTTCTTTTATATTTTAATCTTTTTATATTTAATAATTCAATTAATTTAACTTCAGTTTTTCTTATAATTACATTATCTTTCCTAGTGATTTGAGATAATTAATGACTATCAGGTAATGGGCACATTAAAAAGGGTGATGACTTTACCAAGGTATCTGCTCAATTATTATCCACAAAACCCAGGTAAACGAATATTAATTATTTCAGCCTTATAGATTCTTTAACAAAAAGTTGCTATAATTTGTTGAATATTTAGCAGTATTAATTATACCAAAGGGCTTTATTTTCATTGAGTCCATTGTTTACAATTCAATAGTCATTAAGTATTAACAACCCAGTTACCATATGAGGAAAGAAGGGGCCTTAACATTTAATAATGCTCTTGACTCATCCAAAGTCATTTAGCCAGTAAGGACTCAAGCTAGAATTGAACCTAGATGGATTTAACTACAAAATGTATATCTTTTCCAATACATGGAACTGTCATCCAGGTATCACGATAGGCAATATTTTCTACATGGAAAGATTTTAACTTTCAGGCTAAGAAGGTACAAAATTTCAAGAAGCTGTCTGTCACTTTCTAGAAGTCATTCTGATACCTGATATTATTGACATCTTCAGTTTAATTCTAAATATTAACAAATTATGATATTACAAAATCTGACCACAAGTATTCAAAGGTGTTATAATGCATGCAATAATGCATCACTATTCAGATGGTACTTCAGGCAAAAGAGGCTCTAACTTATATCTGTGTTAGGAAGTGAGAACTTCTTTGAAATTGACATCACCAATCCTAAAGGCTGGCTAAAGATACCTCATTCTTTTCTTTGGTGTATGAGACCATTTGAAGACCCATGACACAAAAGAATAACAAAGTGAAAGCCATCAAAAATTCCTTGAATTTCACAAATCACAAGGATAATCTCCAGAAAATAAAAAAATCACAGAAAAATAAATTGTGTTATAAGTATCAAACTGTCCTGCTGTTCATATTGATGGTATTGCCCTGGAACTTACAAATAAATAATAAATATGAAAATGTTGTGAAAAGAAGGGATACATGCACCCCAATGTTCATAGTGGCAATGTCCACAACGGCCAAACTGTGGAAGGAGCCAAGATGTCCTTCAACAGATGAATGGATAAAGAAGATGTGGTTCATATACACAACTGAATATTACTCAACCATCAGAAAGGATGAATATCTACCATTTACACTGACATGGATGGAACTAGAGGGTATTATGCTAAGTGAAAGAAGTCAATCAGAGAAACACAGTTATCATTTGGTTTTACTCATATGTGGAACATAAGGAATAGTACAGAGAATAGGGGTAAGGAGGAAAGTGAATGGGAAGAAATCAGAGAGGGAGAAAAACCATAGAGACTCTTGACTCTGGGAAACAAACTGAGGGTTGCGGAAAAGGAGGCAGATGGGGGGATGGAGTAACTGGGTGATGGGCATTAAGGAGGGCATGTAAGGGGGTGCCTGGGTGGCTCAGTGGGTTAAGCCGCTGCCTTCGGCTCAGGTCATGATCTCAGGGTGCTGGGATCGAGTCCCACATCGGGCTCTCTGCTCAGCAGGGAGCCTGCTTCCCTCTCTCTCTCTCTGCCTGCCTCTCTGTCTACTTGTGATCTCTCTTTCTCTGTCAAATAAATAAATAAAATCTTTAAAAAAAAAAAAAAGGAGGGCATGTAATATCATGAGCACTGGGTGTTATGATGAGCCGATGAATCATTGAACATTTTATCAAAAAACAATGATGTACTATACCTTGGCTAATTGAACTTTAATTAAAAAATTTAAAAATGGGGGGCACCTGGGTAGCTCAGAGAGTTAAGCCTCTGCCTTTGGCTCAGGTTATGATCTCAGGGTCCTGAGATCAAGCCCCATGTCAGGCTCTCTGCTCAGCTGGGAGCCTGCTTTCCCTCTCTCTCTGCCTGCCTCTCTACCTACTTGTGATCTCTCTCTATGTCAAATAAATAAATAAAATCTTTAAAAAAAATTTAAAAATGGGGCGCTGGGTGGTTCAGTGGGTTAAGCCTCTGCCTTTGGCTCAGGTCATGATCTCAGGGTCCTGGGATCGAGCCTCACATCGGGCTCTCTGCTCAGCAGGAAGCCTGCTTCCCTCTCTATCTGCCTGTCTCTTTGCCTAATTGTGATCTCTGTCTATCAAATAAATAAATAAAATTTTAAAAAAATAAAAAATAATAATAATAAAAAGAAACTGGTGTACAATAGTTGCCCATATAAACCTGAAAGCAAGAGCATTTTCATTTTTCTCCCTAAAAGAAAAAAAATTAAATACTTTTTAATATTATTTGTCTGTAACTATAAAAGGTAGTAAATCAATAAGCTAATAAAGGAATAGAAACAGTTGCTCAATTAAAAGCATATATACCCACTGTATAATTGTTAGAATGACTTAAAGCTGAAACACTCACAACACCTAATGCTGTCAAGAATGTTGAGTAACAGGAACTCTCATTCATTGCTAGTAGGCATGCAAATTATACAGCCACTTTGCAAGACAGTTTGGCAATTTCTTACAAAATCGGACACACGGATGTGAGGGCGATCAGGCTGCGACATCTGTCACCCCATTGATCGCCAGGGTTGATTCGGCTGATCTGGCTGGCTAGGCGGGTGTCCCCTTCCTCCCTCACCGCTCCATGTGCGTCCCTCCCGAAGCTGCGCGCTTGGTCGAAGAGGACGACCTTCCCCGATAGAGGAGAGGACCGTTCTCGGTCAAGGGTATACGAGTAGCTGCGCTCCCCTGCTAGAACCTCCAAACAAGCTCTCAAAATCGGACACACTTTTAGCATATAATACAGCAATTGTGCTTCTTCATATTTACCCAAATTAGTTGAAAACTCAGGTCCACACAAAAAACAAAAAAATGTGCACAGGATGTTTATAGCAGCTTTATTCATAACTGCCAACATTTAGAAGCAATCAATATATCCTTAAATAAATAGATGGATAAATAAACTCTGGTACATCCCTACAATCTGTATATAACTCAGAGTTAAAAAGGAATGAGCTATCAAGCCACAGAAAGACATGGAGGAAACTTAAATGAATTTACTATGTGAAGGAAGCCAATCCTAAAGGCTGCATGTTGTATGATTTCAACTATTGGACACTGGAAAAAGCAAAGCAAGGAAAGCAGTAAAAAAGATCAATGGTTGCCATGGGTTGGGGGATTGAGTGGGAGGAGGGATAAATAAGAGAAACACAGGGGATTTTTAGGGCAGTAAAACTATTCTGTATGACAGTATAATGATGGATACATGTCATTATACATTTGTCAAAGCCTGTAAAATGTACAACACAAGGAGTGAACCCCAATGTGAACTGTGGCATTTGATAACGGGTCAATGTTGATTCATCAGATTGTAACAAATATGCCACACTAGCTCAGGATGTTGATGTGAAGAAAGCTACGTGTGTGGGGAACTCTCCACACTTCTTAATCAATCTAGCTTGAACCCAAAGCTGTTCCAAAATATAAAGTCTATTAATTTGGGAGCACCTGGGTGGCTCAGTAGGTTAAGCATCTGCCTTTGGCTCAGGTCATGATCCCAGGGTCCTCAGATCGAGCCTCATGCTGGGCTCCCTGCTCAGCAGAGAGTTTCCTTCTCCCTCTGTCCCTCGCCCAACCATGAGCTCTCTCTTTCAAATAATTAAACAAAATCTTCAAAAAAAAAAAAAAAAGAGTAATTCCAGGGTGCCTAGGTGGCTCAGTCAGTTAAGTGGCTGCCTTTGGCTCAGGTCATGATCTCAGTGTCCTGGGATAAAGCCCCAAGTCCAGCTCCCCATTCAGCAGGGAGTCTGCTTCTCCCTCTGCCTCTCCCCCCACTTGTGCGCACTCACTCTCTCTCTCTCTCTCTCCTCTCTCTCAAATAAATAAATAAGTAATCTTAAAAAACAAATGAACAAACCTCTAAATCAGTGTTCAAAACAAACACTATCACCACAGATAGAGTTTCAATTCATAATGCTCTCGAAGACATAACAATCCTAAATGTTTATACTTGTAAAACAAAATACTATTAGAAAAACAAGGAGAAGTGGACAAAATTTCAATTCCAGTAGGGAGATTTTGACACCCCGCTTTCAATAATTTAAAGAACAATTAAAGACAAATTCTTTAAGGCTAGAACTGGGTGTTATACACAACTAATGAATCATTGAACAATACACCAAAAACTAATGATGTACTATACATGTGCTTATTGAATTTAAATTTAAAAAAAAAGAAAAAGAAAAGATACAGAAGCCTTGAATACCATTATCAACAAACTTGACCTAAGTGACATTACAAACCATGCCATACAATAGCAGAACATAGATTATTTTTTTAGGTGTGCATGGAACATATATCAGAAAAGACTATTATGTGTCATAAAACAAGTGTCAGCAGATTTAAAAGCTTTAATCATATAAAGTATTTCTTCATACAAAACATTTTTACTGTAGAATTAAATTAGAAATCAATAAAGGGAGCTTTGTGGAACTGTACAAATATTTAGAAACTAAATAACACACTCTTATAAACCATGGGTTGAAAAGACACCAAAGTAAAATTAGAAATCACTATGAGCTGAATGAAAATGAAAACACAACATGTCAAAATTTGTTGGATACAACAGAAACAGAGGAAAACTAATAACTTTAAATGCTTATATTAGGGAAAAATGCTTTTATTAGGAAAGAAAAAGGTGTCAAATCAAGGACCTCAGCTTCCACATTAAAAATTAGAATAAGAAAAGTAAAGAAGTTCAAGGTAATCTTCAGATAAGAAGGGAAGGGTAAGATATGACAGGAGGAAAATATGAATTATGAAACTAGAAATTAATGAAATAGAAATTGAAACAAATCGAAAAAACTAATGAATCAAAAGGTATTCTTTGTAATGATCTATGAAACTGATAAATCCATAGCCCGACTAATCAGAAAGAAAGAAATAGACATCAATTTTCAATTTTAGAAATGAGAGACATGACATAATGACTTATTCTCCAGATATTTAAAGTATAGGAGGTTATCATGAACAGCTTGATACCATTAAATCCTACAACTTTGATGAAATGAACAAGTTCCTCAAAGGACACACACTACAAAAGCTAATTCAAGAAGAAATATGTATTAATAGTCCCATATACATATAATACAACTGAATTTATAGTTTAAAAACCTTTCTACAAAGTTATGTCCAGGCCCAGATGGCTTCACTTTTGAATTTTACCAAACAATTAGGGAGAAAAGTAAAAGTTTTGTGCACCAAAAAACAAACACAAAACCAAACCCTTAGATCTATACCTCCCTTCACCAAATTTAACTCAAAATATATCATAAACTTAATGGTAAAACTGCGAAACTTTCAGGAGAAAATCTTTATGACTTTAGGTTAGGCAAATCTTCTTAGATATAACATCAAAAGACTAATCCTTAAAAGAAAAAAGTGATAAATTGGAGTTTATGAAAATCAAGAACTTCTGCTTTTCAAAAGATACTATCTAGAGAATAAAAATAGAGGCTACAGACTGGGAGTATATATTTACAAATAACATAATTGGACTTGCATCCAGAATACACAAAGAACCTTCAAAATTAAAAATAAGAAAATAAACAACATAATTTAAAAATGAACAATATATAAGAGCATATATTTGCCAAAGAAGATATATGCATGGCAAATAAGCACACAAAAATGTTTGACATCATTGATCATTGGGGAAATGTATATAAAAATCACAGTGAGTTGCCACTCTATGTCTACTTAGAATATCTAAAATTATAAACATTTAAAAATCAACTATATGTGAAGATGAAGAGCAACTAGAAGTCTCAAAACGTGCTGGTAGGAATATAAAATGGTACAATCACTTTGGAAAACTATTTGGTGTCTTCTTAAAAAGCTAGACATTGGCATGCCAGTCAGACAACCACCCAACTCTTGGTTTCAGCTCACGTCATGATCTCAGGGTCATAAGATCAAACCCCACATCGAACTCTGTGCTCAGCATGGAGTCTGCTTATGATTTCTCTCTCCCTCTTCCTCTGCCCTTTCTCTCTCTCTCTTTCTCTCTCTCTCTCTCTTAAATAAATAAATAAATCTTAAAAAACAAAAGCTTAACATATACCAACCATATGAGTCATCCATTTCACTCATTTATCCAAGATTCATGAGAATATATGCCCATGAAAAGACTTATATAGAAATGTTTATAGCAGCTATCTGTAATCACTGAATCTAGAAACAACTCAAATGTTCATCCTCAGGAAAATTAATAGACAAATTGTAGTATATCTAATCAACAGCATACACCTCAGAAATAAAAATGAAAGAATTATCAAGATACTCAACATTGTGGATGAATCTTTAAAAAAAAAAAACTAAAGCAAAACACTGGAAATAGAGGAAGTAAAGCGAGTTTATAAAGAAAACCTTTCAAGAATTTTGCTATAAAAAGAATTGGATAAATGGAGAAATGGGTATACAGGAAATGAAGACTAAAAGAGTTTATTTTTACGGTAAGAAGAAAATTCTAGATTGATGCATGACATTATGAAAAAATCTGCAGTGGGGGAAATATTATTGATGCAGGAGACAGAAGGTAGCCTTTCTCAGCCACTTTCAGAGCAAGTGATGCTATCGGCCTTAGGAAAAGACAAAAGATTCATCTATAATACAGGGAGGTTAGACAGAGTATATGGATACGTGTTGCTAGCAGGTACATAGAAAAGGTGGTTAGGGATTTTAAAATGTCTCTTCTGATTTTGGTTTTTTCCTCACAGAAATTAGAAAGATGGTTCTCAGGTAAGAGTGAGGAAGGAGAGAAGAAGAAGACAGGTGTTGGATTTTGAAAAGAGAAAAAGTAGGGAGTGGGATAGGAGATGGACTAGATACAATAATTGTCAAGAGTTCAAGGAACTGAGAGGCCATCGCTTTGGAAGACTTGGCCTTGTGTACTCAAATCTTCAAGAGGAAGTTTTAGAATGACAGTAAATCAGAAGCAAAAGCTTTAAAAAAATACAGAAGTAGTTGGAATGAAAATGGTAGGTTATGACTAATAGTAGCTACACTGTTACAACAATGAAAGTATAGTATTGTCTGGTAGATGAACTTCAAAGTTAATGGTTCTTAGGGAAGAGGAAAGGAGAATGGTCTAGAAAACAGAAATTTAAATCAATGAGGACGCTTGCCTCACTTCCAGGCTCAGTGCTATGAAATAGGACTATGGAAGTAGCAGTGCTCTCAAAGGAGATTTGAATTTCTGTTAGAGCAGGAATTAAAGGAAATGTTCAGAAAAAAACTTGACGATAGAGGGGATTTTCTTTTTCTAGTACTACGTATTCCAGAAGACTCAGTGGAAGGCTTTCAGAAGTTGCGGGGTGGGGGATCTGAGAGAGAATTGCAAATGTGCAGAGTCTTGGTGACTTTGAGTCACCGGAAGATAGAAGTCCTAAAAGAAGAGGATGGCTTGGGAATCTAGGCTCTCACGCCCACTTGTGTGATCAAGATAGAGATATGTTCATATTATTTCTAGTAACCTGAAGACAACAAGTGGAGGTGAGGCCATGATACTTAGAGAAAAAAAATCTGAGATTAATAGAGGCCAAGGGGCCTCCTCTCCATTCTTGTAGGAAGAAACAGAGTCACTAGAGAAGAGTTGTAAAAATTAATAAAGGAAAACTTATTTAAAATGGAGTCAAGAGGTCAACAGAGGGCACTCTTATGCCCTACACTGCTCGTGATCCAATACGATAAGGAGTATCTTGCTAATTGATGCTACCTATTTTATCTACTGATTTATTCCCTCAGCAGGAGGAAGAGAGGTTTTCTCCTCCCCCAGCAGTACCAGAGCCAGGGAGGGATTGTCACAGCTCAACCAATGAAAACCCACTCTACTTCAGATTCTCAGTTCATTCCAAGGAACCTTTTGCTCATAAAAGCTCTCTGCACTCTCTACTTTGCTTTATAAAAGAGCATGTTCCTTTTATCTGTTTTCTGGATGTGCCCATGGGTTTGGTTTAGCTTGCTTGTTCTGAGTTGCAGTTCTCTGCTCTTCTTGCATTTTTGCTGGTAAAATAACTGGCAGTTTTATTTGTAAGGTTAACAGGGGAAATCATGTCTGGAGGCTTTCCTTGACTCCTATGGATGGAAGCTTAGAGGTCTGGATAGAGACCTTCTTACTTTTAGTCCATAGTACCTACTCTTGACTTCTATGGATAAGATTAATTTCCCTCCTAAGTGACTTCAGTACCACTGCCTAAATGCATGATGTGCTATCTAAATGGTTCTTTCTCATCTCCAGCGACCAAGAGGTAGAGAGCCAGGATTTCTGTTAGCTCCACTCAGCCATTACAACACAATTAAAAGTTGTCCTAGAATATGTAGGATTATTTTTTCATTATACAATTTTCTTTATACTACTGTAATAATGCTATCATCTTTTACTTATACAATGCCTAAAAAAAAAAAAAATGACCATCTAAATTCTATGACTATTCAGCAAAATATTCCAAGCTGGCTGACATCTTTCCAAGATACAGTGCTCTCAGGTAGAATCAAAGACCAAATCAGTATACCATGTTTTCATCTCTGCTGAATGGAATATAATTGTGTGGGTATCAGTGAATGGTAAGTGAGTTTTAGAGATATAATGCCTTAAACATGAGAATGGTACCTATATACATTTATTTAATTCAATGACAATATTACCACCAATACCTATGTAAAGTACATTGTAGTTTATACTGTAATTTCATGTTTGAATGTCCCATAATATTGTGTACTGTTATTTTTACTGCTTTGTAGGTAAGAAAAATGGATTCCAAAGAGGTTAAAGGTGCGTAGGTTGGCTGTGCTGAACTTCAAGCTTTCCTATTACACTGTTTTTTTGGTTTTTTGTTTGTTTGTTTGTTTTGTTTTTTTCAGAATAGTCAGTACATCGAAAGAAGAACCAGAACTAGAGTCTGAATCTTTGTAATCCTAGTCATGAGTCCTTAACCTACATATCTGTATGCAGAGGACAATTTGAAACATTTAAATTACTGTTTTCCTTTTGGCTTAAGTGGACCAGATATATAATATTCTCTCTCTCTCTCTTTTTCTCTCTCTGTCTCTCTCTTCCTCCCTAGTCAATCTTTTTCCTGTTATGTTTATTTCTGCCTACTATATTCTATTATTTTGATTTTAAATGGCAATCTATGGATATGAACAGGAATAGACAGAGGGACTCTGTTTCTCAGTGCTTCTAGAAATTAATTTAAAAATCTCTGGAGTGACTGATTTGGTTCACCACACTGAACTCATAATGTTAGTCATACTTGTCTCAAAGGATGAATACAATTTAGAAAATGTTGACATGAAATTTGCATATAAACAGTATTTGGATACTAAATATACTTAATTACATTCCATGGATATATCCCCATTTCACTTTACTTGTGGCAAGAATGTGATTATTCTTGTACTGAGCACAAAGAAGCTAATCCCCCTTTTTTTTTTAATTTTACATTACTGCAAATGGTGGAGAAATATATTTAAATATACTTATCAATGAGTTAGATATAAAGGAAAATAAAATTTTATGATAAAATTTCCTGGCTTTATCTTCATGTAAAAGTTGCAAATGTATGACTATTGCAAACTTTGACAACACTGATGTTCCTATTAAATATTAAGGAGAATACCAGGAAAAGGTTCATGGTAGTAACCTGCAAAGAAAAGGAATACATTAAACAGGAGTGTCACATCATGGCTTTTTTTTTTTTTTTTTCTCATAAAATTGTAAAACTAACTCATTTGCACTTAAGTAATGAGTAAGTTATTCATGAATAGGGACTTAAAGCTCACTCCAACCTGAATATTTAGGAAATAAATTAACACGTAAACTATTGCTAAATCAGAGATCATTAGTTATGGAGGAATTTTAGTTCCAAAAGGTGAGAAATACATGCAAAGTGTACCAGCTCTTGATATTCTTTTTTTTTTTTAAAGATTTTATTTATTTATTTGACACACAGAGAGAGATCACAGGTAGGCAGATGCAGGCAGAAAGAGAGAGAGAGGGAAACAGGCTCCCTGCTGAGCAGAGAGCCCGCTGCGGGGCTCAATCACAAGACCCTGAGATCATGACCTGAGCTGAAGGCAAAGGCTTAACCCACTGAGCCGCCCAGGTGCCCCAGCTCTTGATATTCTTAATTTTGTTTCAAATCCAATGGGGCTTTCGAGTCCCATTAGACTATTGTTTGGGTGTAAAAATATATAGAATCTCCACTTTCTCAAATATTTCATTTCAACAGCAGTGTCAGGGATTACAACCATCAGATTCAACCAATAGGGAGACAGAGTTTTCATTGGCTATCCATTTGGATATATTATTCATAGAGAAAAAGTATCACTTTTTCTTCTTATTTGGGAAAATGAACTTTTTTCAAACACTCTTCTGACTGCTTTTCCTACCACTTAACTTGGCCACCTTAAAATAAACCTAATAGAATGAGTAATAATCTCCCTTGAGACAATGGGTTTACAATATATGTAACCATCCACAAGGAGGGATATGATGTCTGCTATTTAGCAACAAGCCAAAGATGATAGTAAAATCATTAGTTCTGTCAATATAAATGCTAATAGAAAAGGAAAACTGGATCTATGTCTGGTATCACATTTTCTCTGATAGGAAATTAGAGTGGAGAAATCGAATCTGACAAATCTTAACATTTATAGACCAACATCAAAATTGTAGTCTAGAGTACACAATAAATGGCAGAATACTTCTTAATTAAACTGTGCTTTTGTTGGATTAGGATGAATAGCTTCTGCTTGGCCAGCAAAGTGATCCACAGTCTCCCAGAGGGATCCTTAAAAAATATAGTACAAAATAAAGGCCATAATGTTAGCAAAAATCAAGCTGACAAGCCTGCACTAATTATCTTTGGTATTACAACACTGCTAATAGAGCTGCAGTCTGAAAGATAATAGAGGTGAACTCATTAGCAGTGCATTGAACTAATGTTTGTAAAGGGAGCATTTATTGTCTGCTAGTCCTTGCATAGTACAACAGTTTACAGCAGCATATTAAACAGGAATCTAACTTGATTTGTGAGCATTTTTTAACCCCTTGGTATAAATGACTTCATTTGGGAAGAAAACAATTTCAGTAAATTGGGGAGTCTATAAGACTTTAAGGGCAAAGGTCAGGCAGTTGATGAAAGAAATACATTTAAAATGTTTCACATTTGATAAAGGACTTAAAGGATATCCAAAGTCAGCCATGGAAATCTTCCTGATTAAACTTTACCTATATAAATGGGTTCGGGGTGGGGGGGAGTCTGTAAAAGATATAAAGATATATTTTAGCATTTTCTACAATTTGATTATTTTTAGTGAAATTTAACTTTATTTTGGTACTACTAGTGAAAATTATTTCCACTGTTTTATAAGGAGAAGTGTGTGATTTTTGTACTTGGAAAATAACAATGGAATAACCAATGCGATTACGTTTTTGTTGGTTATTTTAATTTAGTTTGCTTGCTTATTTGAGTGTAAGGGTATGATTGAATTAACTAGGGACACAATCTTTTCTACTTCTATTTGACAATATCTGTTATCTAATATCTTCCCTTCACTTGCCCATCCCATATAAACCCATCCTCCTATGTAAAATTAAGAGTCTGCATGTATCCACCAAATGCCCCATCACTTTGAATAGCAACCATTTGCAATGACTGTGTAATGTCACTCCAATAATGGCTTATTTCACAAATGTTTTATGTATAGGGCTCTCTGTACTTGCCTGCAGTAATTTCCCGTAGAGATTTTATTTAGCCAACTCTTATTTTATTCAAACTACAGTTTTAACTAAGGAATGAAACCAAGTTATAAGTTTTCTCTCTCTGAAATTACATTTCAATGTCCATTTTCGTATGGTAAATTTTTGTCAGAAATATTTAATTTTAAAGACCCTCATGCTATCAAGTGCCCCACAAAGGAGAAACACATGGTAGCTTCAGGTAATTATCTTTAGGTAATTTTTCACTTTCTATATATTTCTCAAAAATAAAATTAATGTGTGCTTTTTAAAAATAATATGTTGCATGGATATTAAGGAAAACTAGCTGTGTGTATAAAATGTAGTATGCTTTTTTAAAATTTGCCCTCAAGGGATGCCTGGGTGGCTCAGGTGGTTAAGTATCAGCCTTCAGCTCCGATCATGATCCTGGGGTCCTGGGATCGAGCCCCACATCTGGCTCTCTGCTCAGCAGGAGCCTGTTTCTCCCTCTCCCTCTGCCTCCCACTCTTCCTGCTTGTGCTTTCTCTGTCAAATAAATAAAATCTTAAAATAAAATAAAATTGTCCTCAAATCATATTGTTTAAACTAATCCCCACTCATTTCAAATATATTTTCCCACTAGCCATTTAGTATCTAAGACAAATGGTAACATGCATCCACAAAAACAAACAAAACAAATATTATAAATATATAATTTTATATAAAAGATAATGTAGAAATTTAGTACCTGTTTTTCAGAGCATTACATATGTATGTTTTTGTTTTTATGTTTGGGGTTTTGTGTATGTCATATCTGTATTCACATATGTACCTGAACTTAAACATTTTGTAAATGAATAGTTAAAATTTTCGTTATATATTTAAGAATTTTGTAGATGGGTAGAATTCATATATCTGAAGTTACACAAAGTCTGAGTTGAAAGAACTGGAAAATGAAAACAAGAAAAGTTACATAATTTCTTCCTAGTTGATTAGTAAAATTCTAATGACCTTAAAATAAATATAGAATTTTAGGGTGAGAATCTAGGAGAATTATGACCTTGGAAAAGTACATTGCATTATCCAAAATACTCCTATTACTCCAAACCTAATAAGAGCAGCCAGATGAATCTAGCCTCCACCAGACCCAATGGTTCCCTCTGACATATGACCTTGAAATGCTCTGAGAAGGACAGCTTGTCTGTTTTCCACTGTCTGAAAGAGTGTCCACCTCCAAGGAGAAGTTTTTCTATGTCTCAATACTATCTTCTTTAACATAGATCATTAAAAAGAAATTTTAATTTACTAATTTCTTCTGTAAATGGGTGGCTTTATTATACTTCATTTAGTAGATTTCATTGTTTTTTTTTGAATTTCCTTTAATATATTTCAAACTCTTTAGGTGGCTTCTGATGACCAGAGAAATTGAAAGTAGAAGCAATAACCAAACATTGAGGAATATTGCTAGTACATACAACATACACATAAACACACATACACAGACACACATGTGCAAACTTTCCTTCAGTTGCTCCAGGAAAAAAGCATGTTGAGTGCCTCTGTCATAGTCCACATTTAAATACATTAGTAAAACTGAAACAGTAAGAACAAACAGCAGGAACTTTTTTTTTTACTTTATTTTTATTTTTTCAGTGTTCCAAGATTCATTGTTTAAGATCCATACCCAGTGCTCCATACAATATGTGCCCTCCTTAATACCCACCACCAGGCTCACCCAACCCCCCACCTGCCTCCTCTCCAAAATCCTCAGTTTGCTTCTCAGAGTCCACAGTCTCTCATGGTTTGTCCCCTCCTCTGATTTCCCATAACACCCTTCTCTTCTCCTTCTCCCAATGTCCTCCATGTTATTCCTTATGATCTACAAGTAAGTGAAACTATATGATAATTGAGTCTCTCTGCTTGACTTACTTCACTCAGCATAATCTCCTCCATTATCATCCATGTTGATACAAAAGTTGGGTATTCATCCTTTCTGATGAAGGCATAATACTCCATTGTATATATGAACCATATCTTCCTTATCCATTCATCTGTTGAAGGGCATCTTCGCTCTTTCCTCAGTTTGGCAACTGTGACCATTGCTGCCATGAACATTGGGGAACATATGACCCCTCTTTTCACTACATCTGTATCTTTGGGGCAAATACCCACTAGTGTATTTGTAGGGTCATAGGGTAGCTCTATTTTTAATTTCTTAAGGAATCTCCACACTGTTTTCCAAAGTGGCTGCACCAACTTGCATTCCAACCAACAGTGTAAGAGGGTTCCCCTCTCTTCACATCCACTCCAACACTTGTTGTTTCCTGTCTTGTTAATTATGGCCATTCTAACTGGTGTAAGGTGGTATCTCAATGTGGTTTTGACTTGAATCTCCCTGACAGCTAATGATGAGGAACATTTTTTCATGTGTCTGTTAGCCATTTGTATGTCTTCTTTGGAGAAGTGTCTGTTCATGTCTTCTGCCCATTTTTTGACATGATTATCTGTTTTGTGTGTGTTGAGTTTGAGGAGTTCTTTATAGATCTTGGATATCAGCCCTTTGTCTGTAGTGTCATTTACAAATATCTTCTCCCATTCTGTGGGTTGCCTCTTTGTTTTTTGACTGTTTCCTCTGCTGTGCAGAAGCATTTAATCTTGATGAAGTCCCAAAAGTTCATTTTTGCTTTTGTTTCCTTTGCCTTTGGAGACATGTCTTGAAAGATGTTGCTGTGGCCAATATCGAAGAGGTTACTGCCTATGTTCTCCTCTAGGATTTTGATAGATTCCTGCCTCATGTTGAGGTCTTTTATACATTTCGAGTTTATCTTTGTGTATGGGGTAAGAGAATGATCAAGCTTCATTCTTCTATACATAGCTGTCCAATTTTCCCAGCACCATTTATTGAAGAGACTGTCTTTTTTTCACTGTATATTATTTCTTGCTTTGTCGAAGATTATTTGACCATAGAGTTGTGGGTCCATATGTGGGCTCTCTACTCTGTTCCACTGGTCTATGTGTCTGTTTTTGTGCCAGTACCATGCTGTCTTGGTGATCACAGCTTTGTAGTAAAGCTTGAAATCAGGAAATTGATGCCCCCAGTTTTGTTTTTTC
Source organism: Enhydra lutris kenyoni (assembly GCF_002288905.1). Classification (NCBI taxonomy): domain Eukaryota; kingdom Metazoa; phylum Chordata; class Mammalia; order Carnivora; family Mustelidae; genus Enhydra; species Enhydra lutris. Next base: position 72,498,981 of record NW_019154086.1, on the reverse strand, counting down.
TTTTTCAATATTTCCTCAGCAATTTGGGGTCTTTTCTGGTTCCATACAGATTTTAGGATTTTTCATTCCAGCACTTTGAAAAATGCTGGTGGAGTTTTGATCGGGATGTCATTGAAAGTACATATTGCTCTAGGCAGTATAGACATTTTATTCTTCCAATCCATGAGCACGGAATGGCCTTCCATCTTCTTGTGTCTTCTTCAATTTCTTTCATGAGTGTTCTGTAGTTCCTTGAGTACAGATCCTTTACCTCTTTGGTGAGGTTTATTCCCAGGTATCTTATGGTTCTTGGTGCTATAGTAAATGGAATCAATTCTCTAATTTCCCTTTCTATATTTTCACTGTTAGTGTATAAGAAAGCAACTAATTTCTGTACATTGATTTTTTATCCTGCCACATTGCTGAATTGCTGTATGAGTTCTAGTAGTTTGGGGGTGGAGTCTTTGGGTTTTCCATATAAAGTATCATGTCGTCTGCGAAGAGAGAGAGTTTGACTTCTTCTTTGCCAATTTGAATACGTTTTATTTCTTTTTGTTGTCTGATTGCTGGGCAACTTCTTTTTAAAATAAAGTAAAAACAGAACTTGAATTTCTAGTCTTTGCAAATCAAATATTTTATTTTGCCCATGTACCTAAATTTCCAGTTGTAATTATGTCATGAGACTGAAAAAAGGAAAACACTGACACTATCTAACAAGTTTGCTAAATAGATTATTGCAAAGTAACTAAAGCATTTTGAAAACATGGCATGTCTTATGAGTACATATGAATAACCAAGATGTCACTAATTAATAACATGCAAACAGGTTATTTTTCTTTTAGGAAATAAAATCACCAGACATTCAGTATATTGCAAAGCAAAAGAAAGTTTAAGTCATGTTTATTTTTGGCAAAACTTTAAAGATTACTGGATTCAAACAGAAATAGTTATCATCTGTTGGAACCTAAGAAAACTCATAGAGTTCTCTCAGAAAAATTTTCAGTTGACCAAGTGGTCACCACATTTTTTTGTTTCTTTGTGTGTGTGTGTTTTGTACACAGAAAACATACACCTCATTTTTACCATTGAGACAGAAAAATTTAAGATAGATAGAACAGAACCATCAGTACAACACAGAGATCCTCCAGACCCCCATAACGGCATGTGAAAGGACAGAGGAAAGGAGGGAAGACTGGCCAGGAGGGTACAATACAGGTTTTTTTTGTTGTTGTTGTTTTTCCCAAAGTGGTCTTGGCCCAGTTTGAGGTGTTGGCCAGACGGTTGTCAGTTCCCCTTCCTGAGCACCTAAGTCTATACTCAGACCCTTTCCATTATTGAGCTTTCACAAACTGGCTTCTACACACTATGCATCTTCCCTAATACAACCAGGACCAGGAACCATGAAACTGGGGCTAGCCCCAAAGCCCACAAAATTATGCAAATTAGCCAATCCGTGGGGATCCTGGAAATCTACCTATCCCACCCCACTTGCCATGCTTATGCTACTCCTTACAGCTCCAACTTGCTGTTCTCCTGTCCCTGGGGGCAATCATCCATATGGCCCTGCTTGACAGCCACTTCTATTTTAGAACTGCAAAAAACAAAGAATTCTGCCTTTCATCTCTCCTGGCATCAGTGTTGTGTCCTGCCATCATAAGAATCTATATCATAAAATGAGGAGTCTCTGATGTTGCCCATTAAGGAGCCCTGACATCTAAACCCAGCAAAAATGCACTGGAGTTATTGTCTTGGTGTCGCCTAAAGGAGCATGACCTTGGAACAAATGAAATGGTGAATACAGAAAAGTGGCAACAAGTTCTTTTGAAGGAGATGGAAGTTGCCCATCTCACAAGAGTGATCCCAACCCTATTCTTAAGGTAGATTTTCAGTTAATCTGTGCATGAAATTCCTCTGTGACTGTTATTAATGCAGGAGTAGACTTGTGATTCCAAATGACCATCAGACTGAAGGAAAGGGTGGTAGTTCATGTCTATGGTGGAGTTTCTCCTCTCTCCTTCCAGCCATCAGCAAAAACACATGTATTCTCAATTGTCTAATGGCAACTATTAACCACGAAAGGAACCATCATCAGGATGATGCCCATGCTTTGTGGTGCCAGGTTGGCCACCAAACTGTGACACTGAGAACATGACTGCTTCTGGACTTCAAAGTATGTGTAGTCAGAGTCTGCATATTTTTCAGTCCTCTACATCAGGAAACAACTTACAGAATTTCATTTTTAATACTTTGCTCATATAGGTGCATGCTTTCACCCATATAAGGTAAAAGTACCTGAATGCTCAAAGCAATCTAGTGAGTGAAAGCTCAACGAAACTTCTGTATGGCATTTTTCTCTCTCAACAAATGCACTTCAACCAGTTTTATTTGTCCCTAGATGGGTTGAGGAGACAAACAGCAATGAAATACATTAAGAACAAAACTTACAAAGAAATCTGACCTAACAAGCTCTTCTAATCACTCCTGCAAATATTGGCGTATTTTGACATTGTAGTTTTAATAAATGCAAGAATCTGCTACAGTTGATTATCTGCATTGCATTTGAAAAGTGTATTGATCACTTGACTTGAATTAACGATGCAAGTTTCTTAATTGGACAATCAGGATCAGGAAGCTGGATATATGTTCAAGAAGAGCTTCTCTTTTATTGACTTCCTCATAGGAAATAATGAGATTATCATTTAGGGTAATTTTGCTTCTTCTACTGATTGAAATATTATGATTATACAATATTGACTTTCCTTGATAATAAAATGCAATTGGATTATTAAAACTCATTTTAATGACTTGGGATTTGATTCTTGATTATTTTAAGAAACTATATTCTTTTCAATTCCTGAAAACTTTATTTTCTTCATAGGGTGATCTGAATCACCTTGGCTTTTTTCATAAAGTCAAGACATTTAAAACTTAAACTATACAAGACACTGAATTCAAAGCTTTAGACCTTCTTTTAAAAAGGAAATTCCAAAGATTTCCTAAAAACTATGATGGTTAACTTCAAGGTCTTGATGTTCTGAAGAAAGTAGAAACCTTGGTACCTTGGACTATGCTTTCCCAGAATTTCTACTCCTACTTTCCTATTTCCTATTTCCTACTTCTCCTAATTTCCCCTCCTTTTCATCATTTTTATAATCTATAGCATTCCTGATTGCATGTGCATTTTCAAAACCTCCACCTGTCTCAGTTCATTTGTATTCTAATTTGATACAGGTGTTATTTCCCAAATCTTATAAATAAAAACATTGAATTCTTGTAATTTGATATTTGTTCTAAGTTAAAAACATGGTTCAGGACAGTCACAGAATTAGAATCTATTGCTCTTTTCTTCCCTAGATTGCTTCATGGTTCAACCCAAACTCAGACTACAAATTAAACAGAAAATTATTAATGTGCTGGTTTATATATGCATAATATGTGTAATGTATTTTTATGATAAATTAAGAAATAAATATTGTTATTACTATTACTAGTTGATTTTTCCAATGCATTTTAATTTATATTCATTTGTCTGGGCTTCTCACACACAGCATTTACCTTCAGATGTTATTTGAAACAAGTAGATAGAAATAAGGTTTTCCAGGGTGACCAAGTGGCACAGTTGGTTAAGTTCTGAATTTTGGTTTCAACTCAGGTCATGATGTTAGGGTCCTGATTTCAGGGTCATGAGATCGAGCCCTGTGTCAGGCTTGGCACTCAGTGTGGAGTCTTCCTGAGATTCTCTCTCTCTCTTCCTCTGCCCCTCCCACTCGTGCACTCACTCTGTCTCTCTCTAAAATAAGCAAATAAATCTCAAAAAGAAAAGAAATAAGGTTTGCTATCACTTAAGTAGGGCCACCATTATGGAATCCTAAACGAAATGCCTTCTGCAAATAATCTTTTCATTTCTTTTTTTTTTTTTTTGTCATTTGTTTTCATTTTTAATACAACCATAGCTACAATACCTGGCACCAAAGGCGAAATGAGGATTTGTCATAAATTCTGGTATCCCAGCACCTGTTGCCACAGTATAGGGCTGATAGGAAATTAGTTCATTACTTATTTTGTATGTGCTTCCTAGGAAGCTGAAGGATCTATAGGAATCCAGGACTGTTCTAATTGCTTTCTAGTCTTTACTGTTTACTAGGTAATAATTATTCCTACTAAACATGCATTTATTAAATCACAGAAATTATTTCAGGGGACTCATGATGGGGACCAATCAACAATGACCACACTGATTTCTTTCCAGAAGCAACTAGGTAAGTTAATGAATATTCCTAAAACACAGAGTAGCAATCTCTGAATCCAACTTCAATATCTGAAATCTTTATAGTCAGTCAGTTATTCCAAATGGTATGAAAATATTATATATTTTATATATATATAAATATATATATTTATATATATATAAAATATTTATATATATAAATATATAAATGTTATATATATAAAATAAAATATTAGTATAATTCAGCCCCAAATTCAGAAAGAGTTTATTCAGACAAGGTATCTTCTATAGTGTCTGCCAATAAATATGTGATTTCCCGGGATAGGAAGGGAAAACAACAAGCTCATTTTTTTCCTGTAAACCACATATTAAAGATGCAAATGTGGACAACAGCATTCTCCCTCTTTGACAATCTAAATTATAAGAGGGAATAAAAAACATACATTTTCTCATTTGGAGAAAATCTGAATCATCTTCTGTTTCCTTCTGCTTAATGTGTCATCTGTATATTAGTCACATTAAAATTTTGCCAGCTACCACTTCTTTAATTCTTTGTATAAATGGTTCATAAGATGGAGTTCCCAGATGTTGATTATCTATATAGCAACGCAGTGACCAAAGGACTGCTACCTTAATAGAAAATCATCTTCTATGTTGTCATAAAAAGCCAAAGTCAACTTATCATTGGATAACATGTTTTATTAGAGATATTTGAATATTCTAGAGATTAAATGTCAGTTCCATTTCTTTCTTTTCTTTTTTTTTTTTAAGATTCTGTTTACTTATTTATTTATTTATTCAAGAGTCAAAGAGCAAGAGTATGAGGTGGGAGGGAGAGGGACAAATAGTTTCTGCACTGAGCCAGGAGCCTGATATGGGGCTTGATCTCACCATCCTGAGATCATGACCTGAGCTGAAATCAAGAGTCAGATGCTTAACTCACTGGGCCACTCAAATGCCCCCATTCCTTTATTTTCCTATTTAACAAATAGTTATTGAATGGCTACTCTGCTCAGCTATTACTTGAGATTAACAATTGAATAAAACAAAGATTTTTCCTCCTTTTATGTGAATTTATACAGACTAGCAAATTCATGTAGGATAAATCTAAAAATTACATGCTGACAAAAAAGGTGGCATGCATACCATCCACTTGTCCTTTCTGAAAGTCCCTATATAGCAATAAATAGGGAATTTCTAGGTATTGAAGAGTAGGTATAGATAACGGAAGGTAGCATAAAATGTCTTTCAGATGTCTCAAAAGGAAGATTGCATAAATACAGTGTGTCAAGAATTTCAAGACTTGAAAATCCCCAGATATCTGGACCTTCTCGACTGTACTTCCTGAGTAGCAGTATAATTATCACTTTACATAGCATAGATTTTTTTTTTTTCATGTGTGATGACATGACTTTTCCAGCTAGTGTGAGGGTAACCATTAGTTCAGAGTTTCTCAGACTGGAAATTTACTCATCCTGCATGGCTTGATGACCAAAACTAGCATATTCATCTGAGAGACAGAAAACAGACTCAGAAAATCTGCTCTTATTCATGAATGCCATTAATAATGGCTTAATAATGTCTATACATGGAACTAATTGAATCTAGAAATTTCTTTGCCACCATCCTCAAACCCATTCCCAGTCTTCTTGGACCCTTTGCATAAGCCATAGAGTTAGTCCATCCTCCAGTTCTAATGTTGTGTAAGGAAGATGTCTAGAGATATTTCTTCCCTTGACTTCTTTGCTCTATTTTCCTTTTATTTCTGGACCTGAGTGCTATTCTGGCCAGTATACTCCAAAATGCAATCATTATCCATACATTTCCATTGGAAATATAATTATTTCCATTCGATATTATATAAAATATAATCATTTCCAAGTACTCCTCTGTATTGCTCATGAGTCTTGTGCTTTATTTCCTTTCATGTTCTTTAAAGAATTGGATTCTGTTTGATTACAAATAAAATTTTGTACAAAGAACATTCAAATGGGGTGCTTCATATTTCTCCAATAATAATGGAACCTTTATTATTAATAATAAAGGACGGACTAAAGAGAGAAAGTCCCACAAATGATCATAAGAAAAATAAATGGTAAATTTTAATATAACTGCCACAAGTGAGTTTTTTTTTAATGGTTCAGAAGCAAAGCCCACCAAATAGGCCTCATACTCTCATCGCATTGTGATCTACCTTCATAATTTTCCTATATTAAACCCAAAACGATATTGGGATAATTCTTCTCTTTTCAAGCTTTTAGGATAATGAATTTGTTTTGAATTTCAATTCAAAGGGAATCTGCACAATTCCCATTGAAGCAATCTTGCTGATCAGCAACATTTGGTGCAAATAGTAATCAAGCTTCAAAATTATGCAAAACATTCCTTATTTCTCAAGAATTTCACTGAATTATTTAAAACTCAGTGTTGGAAACAAGCACCAGCTGTGGTGTGAAGGGGGTGGGGATTCATAACTATGCACAAAGGATTGGAATGTCAGTACGCAAGATTCACATAGCTGCATGTCCTTCTTCTGGCTGGATTGCAGTGAAATCACACTGAAACCTAACTGCACAACATGCTTCATTTACCCAAGGAGGAATTTTTTTCTGTGTATTCAATTAAAGAGTGTTTCGTGACAATACCTTGCCATCTGTTTAAAACTTTCAAGAAAAGTTACATAACTCAAGTGTAGTGGTATAGGCTGTGTATTGCCATGATATTAATCATATGTGCTACTTGCTGAAATGTATGGCAATGACATAACTCCAAAAGGCACCAGAACAAGGATAATCATCATTGTCTTCCCAAAAGATTGTCACTTCATGGATAACAGTGATAATTTGTTCAATAAAAATAAAGTCATAATAAAGACTAAAGCAAAAACAAAAATATAAAACCAAGGTATTATTAAACAACTAAATACTACTTTCAGTTATACTTCGAACATACTGGAGATGGCAGAGACTTTGTTGTCTTGGTACGTCTGGATTATATAGCAATATACGAACAAATTCTGTAAGTCAAAACTGCAGCTGTTGTGGTACTTCTACCTTTGATTCTATCAAAACACCAAGAAGAAAAGGAGGAAGAGGAGTAGGAATGCATTATTGAACTGTTTGCTGCAATAATATTACCTTATTAACCTTTGATCTAGGGAACCACCTATCAATTACACTTTAAACTGGACAATAATAGGCTAACATTCTTGATCTTTCTTCCCCTTGGTCATTGCATTCTCTTACCGAAAGTAAATATTATTTCTGTGATTCATATCTTTCTCTTGAGTTAGGAGATAAGATAAACTTAATTCAATGTATATTTATCAGACTTCTATTATGAATGCTTAAAACTTTGGGATATCCAGAAGGATAAAAATGATCCCTGTCCAGAAAGAATTTAAAATGTTATTAGTTAATAAGTGTGATGTACCCATCCAGGCACCTGAAGCTATTGACCTTTAAAGAATGCTTATATTACTCATGAATTTCATGATAATAAATAAATATCTTAAAAATTAAACTTCTGAGGGTACCTGGTGGGTTCTGTCAGTAAAGCATGCAACTCTTGATCTTGGGGTTTTAAGTTCAAGCCCTATGTTAGGTATAGAGATTACTTAAAAATAAAAAACCTCAAAAAATTAACCTTCTAAGTAATATATATATTAAAACAGATATGAGAGAATATATCTTTCTTGTTGATACATTAAGAAATTGATTCCTCTGTGAATAGGTATAAACCTGTCCAAAGAGGTGATGAATGTTTTCAGACTTCTTTGTACACTGGGGACCACAAGAGGAAAGAATAGTCAAGCTTAGGATATTACTCAATTAATTTGAAGACAATTGTTTTTCCTGGCCTGAGTAGGACTTGCCAAAGCAACTTCCTGCTTTGGTCTTCTTTCCCTCAATGGAGGAGACAAGAAAAATGAGAAGTTGTGAGAAAAACTGAGAAAAAAATCTTTATTGGAAAAAAAGTAGGCACCTCGGATATATTAAATGAAAGGAAACAAAAGGGCAGGAAGATCTGTTAGCAAAGAGAGTTTGGGACAGATCCTAAACATTGGTAGATATGAGTTCAATGGTAACTTAATTACCTCGAGTCCAAAGACTGTCAGTTAAATAAAGAAACTCTTAGGATACATTTTTTTTCCCTTTCATGCAATGAAAGGAAATGACTCTGTTATATGTTGCTTTGCAGAGCATGCGTTTAGTCATATTCTGAGTAATTTTGCTTGAAATAATGTGGCTTTATTGAAAACATGAGCAGGAAACAAGAAGTGTTTATGTCTCAGATGAGGATTGTCATGAACGTTTTGCACAATTTCACTGTACAACGTGTCCATACTAAGCGTATGTGACATTCTAAACTGCCTGTGGGAAAGCATGAAACCAAAGAGAAATTAAAGTAATTCCTAAACTAGAGGAAAGAACTAAGCCTTCTCTCACTTTATTTTAGTTTCATGAATAAAATTGTGTTGCTGTGTCAATAAATACAAAGTTATCCAAAGCAAGAGGGATCTGAGTATATTTATTTTATACCATTGTACATTTAAAGTGTATTTTTTTTCAACTTTTGAAAAAAAAGAAGAATGGACTTCTGTGGGCAAAATTGTGAAAAAAACGTAAATTGATATAGTATGTTAACATATGCAGATTCTTTTCACACTCATAAAGTAGTTTAATCTTTATAACCACCTGGTAAGTGGGTATTGATGTCTTAGTTTTACAGAGAATTGAAGAGATTAAATGATTTTTTTTTTCAAAAAAACATAACTAGAGATTGGCAAATTCAATATGCAGCTCAGAGCTCCTGATTTTTTGTTCAGTGCTCGTTTCCCACTGCAAATGTGTACTGTGTTGTTCTCTTTTCTTCTTTATTTTCTCTCCTGCCTTTTAAGCAAGTGGGACTTTTGTTAACTGTTTTTTCCTCAATCTTCGCAGACTTTACCCTCTTGTGTCAGGCAAAGTCATTTAAGTAACAGATTATTTGAATACTCAGACCCTTGTCCAACTCAAACATGGTACTACTAGAGGAAACCTGTGCCTTTATTGAGGACTTAATATCTTTAATATTAATTACCTAAGAATGCCAAAAGAGCCCTGGCCAACTAGCTGGCTACAAGAACTCCATGTTCCCCAAGGAGATACGTACTAGTGGGGGAGGCAAGACTTCAATTCTAAAGGCTTCATTGTGGCTAGTCACACCTATACAGAGCTGTAAACTTCCCTCTATTTTATTTCTTCTTATTCTCCCTAGTTTCCTGCACAGTCCCTCCAGATGGTATTTTTCCACCTTCCTAACACTTTTGATCTTGTTTTTCCCCAGAGACCAGTTTTATTCTGTTTTTAATCTGTTTCTAAAATAGAACTTCACATACCAATATAGTATATTCTCATTTGCTTTCGATTACACTCTTTTCTCCAATCATTCATTTAGCAAATATTTGCTATGTAGCAGACAGAATATGGGCTATGTAGTGGGGGACAAATATATGCCATCTTTTAAAGATCTTTTTCCAAGACAACTTTGTCCAAGTTAAAGAGAAATATAAGTACAAGTTGTGCAATCTCTTAATTAACAATTCAAAAAAATCTCTCATTTAACAATTCAAAAAAAAAAAAAAAAACCCTTCAGGAACACAGTAATGGTAAGAACATGGTGAAAGAGTGGATGTGGATGGGATGTTAGGAGGGTTAATATTTGAACTGATTTTAAAGGTAGAATCAGGAGACTGAAAACACCGTGGCATTCCAGAGACAGAGATTGCACAACATGTAAATCACAGGATATGAAATTGCATTATGATTTTTGAAGGAAGACTGGACTGTAGACGCATTTTTGTAAGTAAGTAAAGTAGGGTAAAGTCAAAAAGGGAGATAAGAGTCAGATTGCAAAGAACCCTTAACGGCACATCAAGGAGCAGATCTTCCCTTACCAGGAGTAGGGACCTACTCAACAATTTTTAAAAGGAGAATAATGTAATCAGCTACGTGTTTTTAAAAAGGCATGCTGGTGACAGTGCAGAAGATGAATTGGCGAAAGGAAAAGAGAAGAGGTGGGGGAAAGAGGAAGAAATTATACACATCCAATTATGTCATGATGAGAATCTTAACTATGACAGAATCTAAACATGAAGTGCTAGATCAAAGCTATAAAAAGAGAACAGACGTGTGTGCAATATACATAAATGACACAGAAGATGGGTTTGCTGATTCTGTCCACAAAAAGGATGGGTTCAAAGGGAAATTCCCAAACTATAGGAAATTTGTAATTTAGTGGGATTGTCAAAGTGAATGATGGCCACTGAATGGCATTACAGTGGTGGAGAAGAAAATGTGATAAAGCTGTTCTGAAGTGGGGGGTGTCATATGTCATCTAGGAGAATGCATTGAGGAAGGTGAAGCTTGCAGGTGGTAAAACAATGGTGAGTCAGAAATTCTTGGTTTCTGGAGGAAAATGTCTCATTAGACAGAGAATGCTGTCTTTTGTGGAATTCTCAGACCCAAAGGGAATCTGACATCTCCTCCCTGTCTCAAAGGCACCCTCTGGCCTCAACACATTTGCTAATGCATTGGAGCTCAGGGCACCATCAGCTAAGTTTCCAAGAGTTAGGATTGCTCAGAGTTCTCCCCTAAAGAGAGATGCAAGTTTGCACCTTCCTTTACACAGGAACCACAGAACATAAATTATTCATTTAAGAACAAGACTGAACATAGAAATTAGAAAGACACTTGAGCAGATGATTTAATTCAGGAATCTTAACCCCTATAAAAGTAGTCTCTCAAGAGTCACTAACAGAAAAATCTGTAAAATATCTTAAAGCATTTTAGGAGGTAGCTGCCAGTATAGGAGCTAAAAATGAGATTGCTGGGATAATCATGTCAAGAAGTAGGCTCCTGCAGAGAACCCACTGAGGCAAAAGCAAAACAGATGTGTTTGACAGGTTGGAAAATGGCAGCAAAAGAATGAAACATTGAATTTGTAAATTTATAAAAAAAAATCAGCTTCCCTAAGGGTTTTTCCTCAGGGACCTCTGAGTAAAGTAAAAGAACTTGTTAGAAAGAAAAAATGTCATGGTATTTTTAAGGGCTTAAGAAAAAAATGATTAAATAAATGAAGCCAGTTTAAAATCATAGACTTTGGGTAATTAGATGTTTCACTAGCATCACTGAGTCCTCCAATATGGAGCCCATATGACGAAAAGAAAAAAATTAAATGGGTCAGGGGAGAAAGTTGATATGTATTAAATAGCTACTACAGCCTAAACACTTTTCTGGATGTTTTCCTTGTGTTTTCTCATTTAATCTTCATAAAAGTCCTAGGAAATAGGAATTACTCTCCCTATCACAAAGGGAATGTGATATCTGATGCCGAAAGAGTTTAGGTAAATGTATTTATTTATACAGCTTCCAGAAAAAATACTTCCGGGATAGGAGAATGATTAAAGATACCTATGATGTGACAAAAATAATAATAATAATAATTTTAAAGTGGATGAGACAGATGTCAAAAAAGAAAAGTGGGGTAATACAGAACAAAGAGTATATAAAACTACACTCCTTATTAAATCTAAAAGTGGCTTAGTTGGACACATTTCTGTGATACTTAATAAAGAAATATGATACTTCCTCTTTTTGTGTTTCTCATGCTCTCAAGAGAATTATTTTTCAAGATTTCTGGAAGGTTACATTAGTGGGTGTAATTCCTCCTGTCCCTTGTTCATGAAGTTCTTGTGAGGACTCTGGATTCAGTAGGAAAGTCACAGAAGTGCTATAGAACTGGTTACTACTTAATCATGCACGTAAAGAAAGCTGCCTTTAAGCAAAGTTTTGACTGGATTCTTGAGAAGTCTATGGTTGAGAGGTGGATAGAAATAATATTCTGCTTTAGGGCAATAAAAATTTTGTTTAGAATAGACAGAATTCCTGTCTAGAACAGAAATATTAAGGGGAAAAAAACTCAATGGTAATTTTAGGAGATATTTGTGTCTGATCTCTATGGAGAATAATGGACTATGAATAAAGGGAATACTAAATAGTTTGTAAGACCAGTATACATATATATATATAGAGAGAGAAGAATTTGGAATTGTATGTCAAAGTCAAGAACTCAGTATTTTGACTCTAAAATCATGAAAGAAGGAGTTCAAAAAATGACACTGTGTGAAGGGCTGCCTGGGAAGTGCCAGTGTTTTTAAGAAAAAGCCTTACAGGAACAAAATTGGGAGCATAAATGAGTTAAGTAAACCTGAGAGAAAGAATTAGTGGTGGGTGTGTAATTAATGGGAGAAGGTACACTTGGCTGGCTGCCTCTAACAAGATTTAGCCAATAATTGCCTGGAGAGATCTCATACCATGAATAAAATAGAGACAAAGCTCTTCAATTTATCATTTACAATGTGTAGGGTATATTTAAAAATTTACTAAACATCTGAAGAAATACAACAAAATTAAATTAGAATTCAACAACAATATTAAAATCTTCAAATATTTGGATCAAGCAACATACTTCTAAATAATCCAAGGGTGAAAGAAGAATTCATACGGGATATTAGAAAATACTTTGAAGTGAATGACAATATAAACACAACATATCAAAAACGATGGGAGACCACTAAAGCAGGACTAGAGGAAAAAAATCATAATTTAAAATACTATATTAGGAAAGAAAAAAGTGTTTAAATAGAGGGTCTAATCTTCTACCTTAAGATTACCTTAAGAGGTTAGTAAAAAAAAGAAGAGCAAATCAAATTCAAGGTAAGTAAAAGAAAGGTAAAACAAACAAACAAACAAAAACAAACCAACACAACCAGGAAAAGAATAAAATTGGAAACCAGTTAGAGGGAAAAATCAACAAATCAAAAATTGGTTTTTTGAAAATATTAATTTAATTGATAAACCACTAGATAGATTATTCAAAAAAAAAGAAGAAAATGCACAAATTGCCACTATCGAGAACAATGAAAGTGACATCATTACAAATCTTAAAGACATTAAAGAGGGAATATTATAAAATATTTTATACAATAAATTCAACATTGTAGATGAAATGGTCAAATCCTCAAGAAAGAAACTTACCATAAAAAATTAAAAATCTTCACTGAAAGAAATCAAACCACATGGCTTAACTAGTATATTCTATCAAACACCTAAGGAGGAAATAACGTTGATTTTACACAATCTTCTTATATAAACTCTTTTGGAAAATCTAAGAGGCAGGAATACTTCCCAACTTGTTTTATGAGGCAAACAAAACCTGACAAACACATTAAAAGAAAATCAATTAACAACAATATTAATTAAAAACCTAGAGGCAAAAATCTTAGGAAAACACTAACAAAACAAACCCAACAATTCATTAAAAAAAAATAAAAGACCCAAATCAAGTGAGGTTAATTATAAGAGAGCAAGATTTGTTCAATTTTCATAAATCAATCAGTGTAATTAACCACATTAAAAACTAAAAGAAAAATTTATGATAATCTTAGTATTAAGCACCCAGTGTAAAGAAATAATTTTTAAGTTAGGAAATGATGCATTCAAAGGGTATGTGAGAAAGATACTTCTGTCAAAATTCAACAGTTGATTGGATACTAAAAAGATGATGGTAAATTATGAGAACTGAAGGAGAGAGCAGGGATCTGAGGGAGAAGGGCTTTAAAATAATCCAAATGGAGTGAAAGATACAAGAAAATCTAATAATGATGGAGGTGGCAATTAATACGAAGAAGGCCAATGGCTATAAGTGTTCAAGCAAACTTAAAATGTTAAAGGTACATGTGCATGATACAAGAAAGCTAAAAACATGGCTTATTTTATCAAAAGAAAGAGAATATTGACATTTTATTATTTCAAAAGCAAAAATGTAAAAAAGCAAATCAAAACAGGGACACTTTTTTCTTCTAATGTCCTATTTAAAGCACTAAATTTATTGTTTTTATTATTGTTGAATATAAAATGAAAAACTTATCTTCTTATCTAAAATAACATAGACATGTAGGACATGCCCAATAAATGTGTGGAGTGTTTTTTTTAAGGTTTTTTAAACCAGATTTAAGGTGTTATTTTTTTTTAATTCAAATTGACCCAAAGCAAAAGTTACATTACAAATGTAGAACAAAACACATTATGATATAAATACTAGGAGTTACATGAAAGCTAAATTTGTAGGCAAAGGGCCTCATCCCAATCACATTCTGGGCTAATAAGCAACTCTGTGGGAAAAGTTAGAATCTCCATTTGTGTATGGTCCACTCTGGTAATGAGATTTAGAATTTTTTTATGGTAAGATTTATGGTATGTAACAATTTTAGAATTTTATAAATTTTAAAATTTATAATACATATACACAGACAACCAACATGTAAGTGTATATATGTTTTCTCTGTTTTTGAAGAATAATTGAAATGCAATGCTGTATTACTTTCTACTATATAACATAGGAATTCTGTATTCATATAACTAGATATAGTCACCACAAGAAGCCTAGTTACCATCTGTCACCATTCAAAGATGTTACAATTGCATTATACTTTATTTCCAATACCTTATTTGCCTCAAATTTAAATTTATTATTTGTATGTACATTTTGTACAAAGTAAATGTACATTTTGATAAAAATATGTATGGTTATTGTGAACCTACATGCTTCCTCTTACTATTTTAATAAGAGTTATTTCATTGCTTTTTATGTAAAATAAAGAAGAAATACAAACTCGCATCACTAAGAATTTTTTATTATAAACCATTTAAGGCTTTAGTCCCAAAGGGAATTTGTAAGTTCATATTCACTCCACTCCAGTGTAACCTTCATCTCCTCCAATACACAAATACATATGCAATACAACATAACTTCTATGAAGAGAGGATGTTCGCTGTTCTAGTTTCCCAGAACTGTTCCTAAAACATAGTGAAACATAATAAATTGATATGTTAATAAATTAAATAATTAAAGTATTAAAAATAGCTTAGACTATACATCTGCCATTAGAATTCCAACCACCTTATAATATGCAAACTTTGTTTTCTGTTGGGAGGTCAGTTTTGTCCATGGAGATGCAGCCTAAATGGTGAGTCAAGAAAGGAGTTTAGAAAATCCCTGATAGAGATGTTCTTTTAATTGTTCTATTTGTTTAAAAGAACTAAAAAAAAAGTAAATGACCAAATTACTTAAACTTGGGTTATTAAACAGTTAGGGATAGAGGAGGGAAGGAAGATAGTGGAAAGTAAAGAAGATAAAGGTAAGAGAGAAATTTATTAGTCTCCTAGGAGAATGTAATTATAGTTTGTTGCTGTACTTTTCATATTTAGGCCTTCTGGGTTTGTTATTAAAGAGTTTCTCTGGAGAGGTAGAGTCATTACTCTCTTCTGTTTATGAAAATAATATAAAGTTTTATTAGATATGTCCAAAAGAGGCTGCAGAAAACATACACATTTATTTACACACATAAAGTATCCATGCTCTCCAGTAGAAATTTTTGCAAGCTGGAAATGCTTTAGGTTGCCCAATATGGTAGCTACAACTACATGTGGCTATTCAGCACTTTAGATATAGCCAGTATGGCTGAGGAAATGAATTGTTGATTTTACCTTAATAATTTAAATGTAAATAGCCACACATGGCTAAAGGCTACCAAATTGGACAGAGGAGCTTTAGATGATCAAAACAAGGCAAATCTATTTTATTTTCACAATAGTCCATGCAACACTATAGTCCAATACAATATCATCATAAGGAAGAGTGTGAAATATTTCTTCCAATCAACCAATCATTGTAAGTTTAGCCTCTGGATGACCACAGACTCCAAAATGAAATGAGTATCACAAGAAAATGGGAATGTAGTCACCAGGTGGGAACACAAGAGTAAATTGACAGAGATGGATAGAAGTAGATATAATAGCAAGATAAAGGGAATCATTATTTTCATAATATAATAAATTGTGTCAATACAGCAATGGGTCAAAATAAATGATTCTCTCACAAAAAATTAAATATGATTTTTGATCAAACTTTCAAGCTAATTTTAGTAATTGTTTTACCTAAAGCCTATAAGGTTTTTCTTGAGAAACCTACCATAATACCGAAGTTTAATAAAAGCGTTTGCTTCAGAGTGTAACATTAAGAACTTTATTATTAATTGATAAATATGATGCTTTTCATTCTTTTAATTTTGCAAAATTAAATTTTGACCACATTACTATGATTTAGATGACTATTCATGCTAGTAAATGTGTATTTACGATGCATATTTACTTTGAAAACCTTATATTGTGAAATGGACACTTCAAATCCAAATGCATACTACTTTATATTTACTTGCAAAGTCCTTCTTATGAGTAAAGTGGTACACAAAAATCTTTGACCTCAGGGGTGCCTGGGTGGCTCAGTGGGTTAAAGCCTCTGCCTTCAGCTCGGGTCATGATCCCGGGGCCCTGGGATTGAGTTCCGCATCCGGCTCTCTGCTCCGAGGGGAGACTGCTTCCTCCTCTCTCTCTCTGCCTTCCTCTCTGCCTACTTGTGATCTCTGTCTGTCAAATAAATAAATAAAATCTTTAAAAAAAAATATTTGACCTCATTGAAGATAAAGCCATCTGCATAGTGACATCATAGATCCCTCACATTTCTGGTAAATATTTTAACATTGAACCATTGCTGCTGACAATCAGTTTGATTGTAACTCAGGTATGTTTTTTAAAGCCTGATTTTCTGGGGTATAAACAGCCATGAATCGATGCCAATAAAATCTATATACCTCATTATATTGCTAACGTTCCCAAATGGGAAGAAGAATTATCTCCTCATAAAATTTGAAGACTTAGTATTGGGAATAGAATCCAGTGGAAGAAAGCATACCTGAGCATTCCCTAAAGGCATAATATGCAGGCTGTTTGCCATTTTCATATACTGCACTTCTTACAACTTCAATCCACTTCAATCACAGAGATTAGTTTCAGGATGGGCAGGCTCAGGAAGGAAAAATTCCATCCTGCCTCTATACAACCTATTAGTTATGACAAGAATTGTTCTTTATTGTTGACATATTCCAGTGTTCTTCCCCAAACCAGAGGGTTTTATATAAGAAAGATATTGGGATGTTGGGAGGAAGGAGAGATCAAGGAACCACATTCTGAAACTGTTTTTAGATCATCATCTTCGGCATTTCTAAGAAGAAAATCATCTTGGGGTGGTTTCAAGAACTCTTTGAAACAAATACATTTCAGAAGTCATCAGGGAAAAACATTGCTACACAACATTGTTTCTTCTTCCTTTTTTTCTTTCCCTAGCTAATTTTTACTTTCTTCCCTGGAAGAAAAGCAATATGTAACAGCTGTATGATTTATGCAATAATTGATGCAAAACTACATTGAATCCCTAGGTCATTCACCATATCATTTGCCAATTAATATCAGTAAAAGCAGTGTGACTTGGCTTCTCAAACATGCAAGTGAGATCACTTTCACTGCACTGGAATGCCAAGTAAAACCACAGACTGGTATTTCTGCATTGCCTCTTGGAGTCTGCAACCAGAGAACCGTTGCTATTTCTTTTTCATCACAATGGCAGCAAAATTTCACTGATCTGTTGTCTGTGCAGAAGTATCATACATTTTGCCTGATTCTTGCTAGGAATTAGACGATCCTTTCAGGTTAGAGGACAGGTTGAAATCCATTGCTAATGTGAATCGTATTTAAAATGAGACTTCTTGGCCAAGGCTGGAAGGCAGCTATAGTTTAAGGGTTTTGAGATGGCTTCTCGTGGCCCATCACAACTGATGCTTCTACTAGGCCAATGCTTCCTTGATTCTGGACTTATGATGTCTTCTCCCCTCAGCATTCATAATCAGACTATTTTCAACTACGGTTGTAAACTCTCAAATATGCTGGCAAATCTCCTTATGTTAAACTCACTTTCTCCAATTAACAAACAACTGAAAAAATGTTTAGCACCTGTTAGACGTTAAGAATTATTTATCTTTTCAACAGTTAAATTGTAAAGGAGTACACTCGTGTTTCATAATTGGCTCTGGGAAGTGTTCCCAGGCAAGTTTCCCAATAAAAAGCAATCATTGTCCCTGCACCCGGCATGCAAATCTATGGTGAAATCCATAGTCCACAAAGCATTCAGGGACAGTCTCAGCATAGCCAGGCAAACCTTGAGGTACTTGTGAAATTAGAAGAATTGCTGTCAGCACCCCCACCCTCCCAGCAATTCCAGAGGTCACTACATATATGAACTAAGGCAAACGAGACTATAAGCAAGTATCTCGTGATTTGAGACAAACAAAAGATATTGTTAATTATCAGTGTGTACCATACAATTTCACTCACATGTGGAATATAAGAAATGAAATTGGTGAACTTCGAGGGCGAAAAAGAGATAGAGACAAATCATAAAAGAGACTCTTAACTATAGATAACTAACTGAAGATAGGTGAAGGGGATGTGGGTGGGGATGGACTAAATGAGTGACAGGGATTAAAGAGGCACTTGTGATGAGCCCTGGGTGTTGCATGTGAATGGTTAATCACAAAATTCTAGTACCAAATCTAATATTACACTGTAAGTTAACTAACTGGACCAAATAAAAATGTAAAAAGAAAAAAGTCAGTGTATTCTCTTTGCTCCATTACAGAGAACTCGGTGCTATCCGTATTTTATCCAGAAAGAGAATGTTTAAAAAGCTTTAAAGGACAATTTTTATAATGAGCATTCTGCTGTTGAAAAGCATTTTACTCAGTCTTCTTCTGAAAGCAACAAATACTCTAGAATAGAGAAAGCTTCTGTATCTCTAGCATTTTAAGTCAATTCCTTTGATAAATTCAGAATTGATAAAAAGGGAAAGGAAAAGAAATAAGAAAATAAGAAATAACAAAAAAAAATGTAAATGGAAAAAATAGAAAGCTTTTAATCAGTTGTTCCAGATTCCCCACTTTTCAACCTTGAGTAGCTTCTACCAACTCTACAGATATTTTGCAAGTGTCGTTGTTCAAAATAAATAAAATTTAAAGCCAAATGCTCTTCAAATATGAAGAGGATTACATAATTATTGTGTTGGAGCAAACAACACTTATGATTATAGTTTAGTCTTGAATCACAAACCATATTAAATATTATATATTCTGCTTTAGGATATTCAATACATTAAACATCTGGATTTAGAAGAAAATGTCACAGAAAATTAGAGATAAGAGGGACTTCAAAGATCATGAATACAATCTGCTACTTCTGTGAATAAAGAAATGGAAACCATTGAAATCTGAGGACTCTGTTTGTTTACTTGTTTCAGCATTCTAGCTTCAACAGACCTGGAGAAGCTGTGAGTCATCAGAAAGGAATTTAAAGGAGAAATTAATCAAGGTTTACTCCTTTTTCAAAGGGCATGCTGTATTTCAGGTATTTGGGGATTATTCTTGTTTTCTTCTAGAGGTTAAATGAAGGTCTTGGTCAAATAGTGAGCAAAAAAGTAATTAATTTTATCATTTAATTTATTAAAAGATTTATTAGCGGTTACTTTTAAGTATGAGCTTGTCAAGTGAAAACATACTTAAATTTATAAGATTCTTTGCCCACAACTTTTCAGGAATGCATCTGTAATATGAAATGTAGTATGTCTCTGGAGCCTCATTATACAATGACCACCATCTTAACAACACCCTTGCTAAATACAATATAAGGAACTTGGGCTATTTTCTTATATCATTCTGAAATCAATGCCTATGGTTATTATCTCCAAATGCAGTTCACAAAAGCAAAGTTTAGGTGATGAGTTAACAGACAAAAATAGTGCAAGTATGGCATTTGGTATTTATTTAATAGACAAGGAGATTGTAAATTATCGGGAGCATGAAATTTTAACCTGTAGTTCATAGACAGAATTAACAGGCACATGAACCCACTAGGTATGCATACTGTTATTTGCTTTTAGAAGGTGCTTGAGACTAAAGAATCTGTTGTAGAATAGTGATATCCACAGAAATATAAGGTAAGTCACAAATGTGAGCTACCTATGTCATTTTAAATTTTATAGTAGCCACATTTTTTAAAAAGACAAAAATAATTTTAAAGTTTGATTCAACCTAATCCAACCAAAATATTCTCATTTCAACTTGTAGTAGATATAAAAATTATTGATGAGCCATTTTACATTTTGTTGTTGGTACTAAGTCTTCAAAAATCGGGTATTTAAGACCTACAATACATTTCTGTTTGGACTTGCCCCATGTCAATGCTCAAATGTGGCTCGTGGCTACCATACAGGACAATGTAGTCTAGAGATAAGATGTTCAATAGGCATCAGGCAGCACAGCATGAATAATATTTCTTTATGTTGCCCTATTGACAAGTATTTAGTGGCACTGAATTTGAGATGATCTAGTATTTCTGCGTTGCCGATTAAGTGACAATGCAAAATATTTAATGCTTAAGTAGATCTGGAGCACATTTTTCATCTTCTGAAAATGTTATCCTAAGAAAGAAGGGTGCCTGAAAGGACCACCCAAACTCCTGCAAGCCCTGAGGGAGAAACACATAAAGAGATTGAGAAGATTTTCATTGTTGAAATGATCCTTATTTTCACGGGAAGGTCATCCCATGACAAAATATCCTCATGAGATTGAGTATCCTTTGGATATATTCAAAAGATAGCATTCAAGAGTTTGTGGAATTTTAGTAATTAAATAAGAAATGCTCTTCTTTAAAATGACATAACAGACATTTAAATTAAATTCTGTTGAAATGCAATTGAACTGATGTACATGCAATTTGTTGTATATGTGACAAAAGCCAGAAATTGTTAGTGATTTCCCCTGAATGTCTCATCTTGTCATAATCAACTTTCTCAAAAGTTAACCTTCTTCAAAACTTAATGGATTTTCTTATTTCATAGTTGTGGTGAATGGAGGCTCTTAGAGAATCTGATGACAGTATCTTTCTTCTTCCTTTGTAGGGCCCATATAATTAAAAAGGCCAACAGAGTTGTCAGACTAAAATATACCATTATGCTGTTCTTTCAATTGCAATCATTTCTAACATTACTTTATTACTTTTTAACCTCAAAGTATCTTAACCCTCTTTGAGTGGTAATAATTCTCTTTTTTGTACTTCTATATTTAAAATTCAGGGGTGTACTGCTGTGATAGGATCAATGGGGTGTTTGTTTCCTTTACCTCAATTCATAAAGAGAGAAAAGTCTGTATTCCTTAGGTATTGAAACTGTAAGGGAATATCCCTTATCATGTAAGAATTCAGCAATAAGCTGGTTTTATGTCTTAAAATTTATGGCAGAAAAGTCAAATGCAGGTAGAATCATTGCCAGGTTATAGAATGGTGAAACACTCTCGCTGGCAAGAGGAGAGACAGTTTCATTTTTTGTCTGATCCCAGAGAAAGACAAACAAACAACTCTCGCTGGTGATTGCGAACCCACTGATCCATGTACTGGGTAGAGGAACTTCAAAAGGTGCCACTACACTGGTCCAAAGAGAGTCACAGAATTATAGGTATCCCTTGTGTTTTTGAAAGTTTACTTTGTGCCACTTGCTTTTACAAAAGATCTACATTAGTACCTGTCTTTGAAAACCAAATAAATCTGAAGAGGATTTTTGCTTTTATGGGGAAAAAAAAAAAAAAAAGGTGAAAAGCTAAAGGAGCATTCACTGTTTGTTTATCAGTAGCCTTATAGAGGCAAATCGCACCTACACCAGGAAGAGGGGCACCTCCAAGCTCCTTCCTGAAGAACCATACTCAGCATCTCAACATCAAGCTGCCATAGCTTTGAATTGTGTCTGTGAGTGTCTGTGCTTTGTCTCGACTTACTTTGTACATTTATTAGCAAGATGTGTCCCAAGGTTTTGGAAAACCCTAACAGAGGTTATTTGGGGGCTCTAGGCCTGGAAATCCTAAAACAATTTCCCATATAATTTAGCAGTAAGTGCTTCTTTATGCCATTTCAGTTTATAAAGGTTTTCATGGGAAAACTTTGCTTTTGGATAGTGAGGCAAACCTGTAATATAGATATTGCAGAAAAGTGTCTGAAAACTGGGGAAGAGGGAAAGAATAACATGGCTTCTCCTTGTCGTCCTGCTCTTTATTCTACCCCCAGTACTTTCTTTGGGCCAATCTTATATGTTGATTTATGTATTAATATAAAGGGAGGAGGAGTTGAAAAATACTCAGGAAACCTGATCAATGCTGAAAACCAACCTAAATAATTTAGACGCAAGAATTTTCCTTTTTTTTTTCATGAGCAGGCTTTTATTCCTAATGTATTTGGGCAATTTTCTTTACTCTCAATTGAAGATACTGGCATATTCTTTAAGTTTGCCAACAAGCGAGAATGAATTAACTTGTATAACATGGATCATAGTCATGAGAGGCTTTGAGATATCCTGACATATTAACATCACATCAGCTCAACTCATCACACATTGATTTCCAAGTTAAAATAGTTTAAATATATTATTTATATCATGATGGCTACATATACCTCTTCTGAACACGTTGTTTGCCATTTTCCTAAAGTGATCAAAATGCTTATTCTACATGTTTTTCCTCATTTTAATCTACAAGCTCAGGAAGAGTAGAATTGTATATTATTACCCTTATTTCTTACCTTTAAAAAAACTAAAATGAAGATAATTTAAATCACAGTGATTTAGTCACTTACTGATATAATCCATATGTTTTTTTTTCCTGATTCAAAGGACTTTTTAAATAAATTTTATGCATTATTATTTATGACTACTTATTGGTTTTGTATGTATGCATGAGTATATGCATTTCTTGAGTATTGCTCACAATTGCTTATATATAGAATTTCATTCCATTAATAATAATTTTAAGTGAATAAAGCATGAGTCAGCAATGTAAATGATCTTCTGTCTTATTATTGGCTCAAAGCACAAACCTCTGACTAAAAAAGAAAATATATTTCCCTTAGATACTATAAAATACTGCTGCTCATGAGAGTCTGTCCTTTCACTATGGAGATATTAAGTAACAAACCATTATGAATTAATACTCATTTAAACCTACCACACTGGAAAAATCATATGTTTAAAATAATTTCCTAAGCATTTCTTTTAAGAAGGAGAATGTGAGACAATAAGAATATTCATTTACACATTTTTTAGTAAACACTCACTGAATAACAATATATGTCAGTCACTAAGCCGGAAATTCCACGTAAAAAAACATTAGATGAATGATGGTTCCTGCCTTTAAAGAGGTGAAAATCTGGTCATAAAATCTGGCAAAACTGCCCCATAAAGACAACAAGGAAATATTGTTTGCACACGCACACACACTCACAGAAGAAAGTGTGATGAAATGAAGTCTACTTAGAGAAGAGCGTGCAGGAGGCAGTTGGGAAGGACTTTAGAAAAGAGGATGTACTTGAGCTGAGTTTTAAAACTTGAAAGCCAGCCACCTGGAAAACATCTAGGAGAAATAAAGGTCAGGCCGGAAGAATAAGATGTTGGGCACAAAAGCAGGAAACGGAAGAAAGTGGTCAAGATGGCTAAAGAACAATGGAGTGGGCAGTATGAATGAGGACGTGAGCAGAGGTCTCTGCAGAGGGCATCTTGTGGGCAACTTCCTGAAAAGAGACATTGATTATTATACTATAGCTTTACAGTTGGGGTAACTCTTATGCGTAAGCCTGGAAAAGTTGTCTACTCTCTAGGATATTGAGTTTATGTAAAAAGTCCTGGTGAGTAATCAGTTCTCAGATCATAGTCTGTACCCTAAGAATTTTAATTCATGCATTTAGGACTTAAGAATTTAGACAGTAGCTGAGAGATTTCTTCTTCAGTCCAGGACTTTCCAGGACCCCCGCATGTGGGGTCTATTCAGAATACCTGCTAAAATAATTCTCTTGGGTCTTTGAGATTTTCCTAAATTTAGATTGAATATTCCATGACAGCTGATGGATTTTGCACAGACCAAATGTCTAAGGCATTACTAAGTTTTCAAGCCTATTCAGAAAGCTGTGTGGTATGTGTGAAGCCTGAATGCAACTGCTGGATGAGAAAGGCACTGTATACTACCCGTGACAGTTAGGGGTTCAAATGAATTCTATTTCATTTCGTTTGATTGTATTTGAGTCATTACTGTGTGTTAATACAGCGAAGGGTTATGTAGAAGACAGTGTGGGAAAAGACATGAGTACTACCCTCAAGGCCCATGACCCCAAGTCAGTTTGGATGGTGGGCTCATACTCTTGACCCCCATGGCCAGTAATATTACAGCCAGAAAGTAGTGGAACAAGGGATCTTTTTTACTCTTTCTTTTCTCTCTTGTATTTATGAAAATAATAATATTTATGAAGCAAAGTTTTCCCCAAGTTATGGTGAATCAGAGCAATGACAGATGGATACAGGCCCTACCATTAGCTGTATTCTTTTCCAACTGTAAGCCTTCAAACAGTTTTAAAGTTTTCCAGCCGCAGCCTGCGGACTTATAAAAATGAGAAAAAGAAGAGACTTCTGTAAATGACAAAAACAGGCACATCAATTAATCATTGCTATATAATAAACCATCCAGCACTTAGGAGTTTAAAACAGTAGCTCCTCCCCCTTCTTTTTCTTGGCTTACAGTTCTGTGGGTCAGGTGGGTAGCTAGTTGATCTCCACTGGGCACACTTATGCTTCTTCAGTTATCTGGTTAATTTACAGTAGACTTCCTTGGCCATATGGCAGTTGGTATGTTTTTGACCAAGGTGACAGAAACAACTGTAAGTCTCTCATCCCTCAACAGGCTACCCTAGTCATAAAGTTCAAAGATGGTGAGGAGACCTCTGAGTCCCAGGTCAGAACAACTTTACTTACTTTCGATTCTATTGGTCAAAGCCCCATGGTCAGTTTAGATTTGAAAAATGGTTACTATAAAGTCCCATTGTCAAGGCCCTAGATACAGGAATAGGTACGGAATTGTGTCCATTTTTTGCAAGCTACTGCATCAGGAAACAGAGAACATTTTTTTTAAGATTTTATTTATTTATTTGACAGAGAGATTGAGAGAGATCACAAGTAGCCAGAGTGGCAGGCAGAGAGATTGGGAGAAGCAGGCTCTCCACTGAGCAGGGAGCCCGACATGGGACTGGATCCCAAGACTCTTGGGATCATGACCTAAGCCGAAGGCAGCCGCCTAACTGACTGAGCCACTCAGGCACCTCAAGAACATTTTTTAAATAGCACTACAGATTTCCATACTTTTTTAAAATCATATATGTTTTATGGTATCTGAAATAGCTTGAAGAGTAGGGGCACTGGATGCCCAAGGGTAGATGAACTAAGAGCATACCTGAAACACGGAGTGACCAAAGTGATCAAGGAAAATCCAAAATACTAATTTCATAAGACAGTGCATATGATTGGAGAGTTTTCACCAAAATCCAAAAATAATCCTTTGAAACCTAACTATTCCTTGGTCTCCTCTTTGTTCTTCAGACTTCAGATCTTGTATTATAATATCAAACATCGTATAGCTAATCTATAAGTTTATAAAGAAAAGTTTCCCTTTCTAATATCCCCTACTGAAATTCCAACAATATGGCCAACTGCCTTCTTAACGATTCCTTGCCATATCTTTTCTATATACTTCTGTCCATTTTGACCATCAAGAGACACTATGGTGTGACTCTGAGGGGGTAGCATTAATGTTGCCTGACTAGAGCCTAAAAATGAGAGCCTGCATTTATCACCAGATTCTTCCTCGCATGGGTGAGACTGCGCAGGCTGGTAACACTGGGCCTTTTGCTAAGAGTCACTCATTTCAACCCTTCAGTCCTGCCAGTTGGCAGGAAGGCTGTAATGGAACCTTCAGTCTGCAAGAAGTCCTGCTGGTGGCCACAGTTCCTGGGAGGGGAGCGTAAGTCAGGGATGACGATTTAGAGCATATGCTGGCGTCCGTTGTGTTGGGAATAAGGCAAGGCTTCCACTGCCCTGTGGATCCTCCTGAGGTGGGAAGAACAAGATTTATTGCAAGCTCCACAGCCTTCAAGACAAGCCAGCAAGCTCCATGTGTTCTCTTCCTGATTGAGAACCTTGTGTATATAACTTGCCCTAAGTAAACTAACTCAGCTGGCCTATGTTTACATTGAACCGCTGGTGTCCTAAATACAAGCAGGATGGGCCGGGTGGCCAGTCTTGGCACACAGAGCAATGTTTGTGTTTTTCTTTCCTTGGTGCCCCAAACATCCGCTTTCTTCTCATTGGCATTACTGTTTGCAGCTGTTCCTGCTTGTCTGGCGGTCAGGACTCCCCGTCTTGTGCCTCTCGCGGCTGACGGTGCTTTATTTCATTCATTCATTCATTTATTCACTAGACAGGACTGGAAATCTACTACACACTGTGATTTTCTTTTAACTTTCAAGATATGAATATTTTCTTAATTTTCTATTGCAAATAGACATAAAAACTAAATAAATGTGTTCTTCTCTCAGTTCTCTCACAATTTCATTAAAGACAGCAGAATTCCGTGAAAGAAGTCCTAGATGAGACTGTGTGATGATTCCTGTAACGGCTCGTGGAATGTATTGACCCAGGAACTGTGAACAAAAATACAGCTTCCGTCCCAATTCCCTCTGACTGTAACCTTCCCTACGCCTGATAAAAACTCGGATAGCTCACATGGCTTTTGTTCCCACTCACTCCTAGATAACACAACATTTTACAATCTCTGTAGGTAAAAAAAAAAAAAAAAGTCTCACATCAGTATGTAGAAGGTCCATTGAAAAAGTCTGAACGTGGCCTATCACCAAGTCTTCTCCTCTTCCCCTCCCAGATTTGTTTCAGGCTGGAAGCCCAGTGTAGTCGCTCTGCCCTCCACTTGTCCTGATCAAGATCTTCTCTCACTCACTAGTTGAAGTGAATGAAGAGACTTAGATGGTTCTTACTTGGACTGATGCCATCACATTGACTGTCCTCTTTGGCCTTGAGAGATGATAAAAGTCAATTCTTGATCTCTGCAGAGTGTCTCTCTGGACTCCGATTTCCTAAGGACTCCTTCACCTGAGGAATGAACCTCTATCCTGGTGATGGATTGCTGCTGCAACCTCAGCTGCTGGGCATTCCACAGTGATCTTTCTCTTTCTGCTGAGGTTTCCTTGCTCCTTGAGGTGGCACCGTGAGACAGGACCCAAAATTCTCATAATCTCAAGTGGGCTCTACCAACTTTTTTTTTTTTTTCCAGAGAGAGAGAGAGAGACAGTGAAAATGGGGGAGGGGGAAAGGGCAGAAGGAGACAGAGAAAGAGAATCTCAAGCAGACTCTGTGCTGAGTGTGGAACCCCACACAGGGCTCAATCTCCTGACCCAAAATCAAAAGTCCAAGATTTAACTGACTGAGCCCACCCAGGTGCCCTAGCTGTTTGGCTTTTCATTGTCCACCCTGGTTCATAAGAAATGGTGGCAAGCTCTATGCACATCTGGGAGTTCAAGCAATCCCAAGGTGATGCTCTTCTGACTCTACCACCAAAGACAGAGGCACATATCAAGTTGTTCTCTCAAAGTCCTCCTCACTAGTCTTGGGCTTAGAAATTAGCAGTCCCTAAAATTTCCTCCAAAGTGAGGCCTCAAAGCAAAATATGAGCTTTCTCCAAAGAAATTTTTCCTTACCAAGCTTTTCCTTTTTGTACTGCCTCTGATAACTTTTTATGTCCTTGTTCTTGCAGAGGGTTGAGAGAGTCCTTTTTTCTGTACTACTTCCTTTAAAAATCAGCATATGGGGACAGAGATGACTGCCTACACTCCCCACTATCCAATACCTTTCTTTATGGTACCTCTGTTGAAACCTGAGGCAGGCACCGTCCCATACTAACTTCCTATTACACTCGCTATATAACTTTGTAACAACAATTTAATTTTTCTGGATATGTATTTCCTCTTTCATAAAATGAGAGGGTTGAAGCTCAATCTCTAGGGTCCTTTTCAGCTCTCAAACTTGGTGGTTTTGTAGTTAAATTTCTGTAGACTGTGCAGCACAATGGAAAACACATGGAGATAGTTGTCCAGAAATATATTCCCAGCTGTAATCCTATTAACAAGTTGAACAACCTTAAGCAGGTCTCTTAATTTTTCTGGGACTCCCTTTTCTAATATGTAAAAGTGGAGTTTAAACTGGATGACATCTAGGTGTCTCTCTCAGAGCTTATTTTATTTATAACTTATTGTTTCTGAAGATTTCCTGAATTACACATCTTAATTTTGCCACACACACAAAATTAAGTTTTAAACGGGAAAAATATTGCAATTAAGCACAAAACTTATCTGAGAAACCTCCTGGTTAGCAAAAGCATAATAAAAAATGCAGGATTTAAGGTCATTATTATTTTAGAAGGCTACAGGTGCTCTTTGTTTCCCCCCCAGGTATATGAGCAAAAATTATATCATCGAATATCTTCAAACTTCATTAATAATAAGAAAAAGAATGTTTACTTAATAAGGTTGATTAGAGGATCATATGACATAAATTTGAAAGCGATTTTAAAGGAAAATATGAAAAAATGCTGGTTGTTACGTTTAAATACAATCAATAATGTAAAAATAAAACATTTATTTTTCTTCTTGTTCAGAATGGTAATGAGAGACAAACTTAGTGATCATCTCCAGCATCTGCAAGCCCATAATATACCCAGAAGCAGGAGAGGTATGAAAACTGTGCATCAGAGGGTGAAGTAAATCCTGGATGTAGTGAAGGATACATTCCAAGACCTTTGCGAATCTGCTAACTAGAAATATTTGTCCAGGCTCTTGGTTTTCTCTCAAAACACATTTCAGTCAAGCCACATGTTTCCTGGGAATATCCTCATGTGTATGGTTTGAGAATTTACTAGAACATTCCAGTCATATTTTATCTTGTTTCCACAACAGTGGGGTATGCTTGTTCATATCATTGGACCAAGTCTTCACTAAAACAGACATTTCACTCTCTAATGTACGTAAAATTCCTGTTATCTGGATGAGAATTGTGACCCTTTTAGACTCCTTGATATTTACTTCACTTTCGACCTCAATGCTAATGCTTGCTTTTTAAGCATAGTATGAGAGGAAAAAAGTTCTCTTTTCTTGCTATCTTTTCTTTAAGAATCTCTCAAAAGAATTATTATGGAAGCTTATTTACTACCTAGGTGGGACACTCTCATTTTTTGACCTGTGACTCAAATTCGTGCCTTTGCAAAATGACAAATATCCTCTAATACATCTTAAAATCTTTGAAACCCTGACCGTTGAATTCTCTAGTGCCAAGGTCTATTATCATACCCAACAGACTTACCATTAATGCTTTTTTCTATTTATTCAATTTCCCTTTTCCTGATCAATTCAATTTCCCTTTTCCTGATCAGACTATTTCACACCTCTCTCAAAACTCCAACCACCCTGCTTTCTCCCTTTAGTGATAATCTCACTTTTTAATTAGCTGAGAAAATGGAAATGAATAGACAAGAATTCCTCCATGCTCTCAACACCAATTACTCACCTACCCGGTGACTTCTTTCTTGAAATCTCCCCCTCCCGCCTGCATCATCATCTCCTATGCTCTATTGGATCATGCCCATTAGCAGACAAACAGGCTGAATTAACTCTCATCTGAGCAATCCCTCCTTTGGTCATATATTTCATTTTCCTTTACTACCTCCTTTGTCTGCTCTTCTTTTGTTCTAAACCTGTTGGCTATGTTTAGTATATTTTCTCTTCTCCCACACCCTCTTGAACCCACCCCCAGACAGGCTGAAATCCCTACCGTGCCAACAGTCTACCTTTGTTTAACAATGAGCGCCATATTGCAAGATCAGATAAATGCTTTTTACACCCTCACATTTCTCAAAGGATTCATTCTTAATCAAATAGTATTCTCACGGTTGGTTGTTAAGTTGTTTCTTCAAAATATTATGTCTCTTGGCTTCTGGGAAACCACCCTCTCCTGGCTTATTTCCTAGCACGCTGACTATTCTTTCTCGGCCTTGTTTGCGGACTCTTTTTCCCCAACCTAAATATCATAGTGGTCAAGAGCTTGGTCTTACGTTCTTTCTCTTCTCCATTTACACATACCTCACCCACTACCTGGACTTTAAATAAAATGCAAATGTAGATGTAAATTCATCTTAGGTCCCTTTCTCTGGACTGAGGTCCAGAATTAAAAATCCAGCTGCTGCTTAATGATTATAATTAAAACAAAATAGACACACAAATTTAACATAACAAAACCAAGGTCATTTTTTTTCCCCAAACCAAAAGCCATTTCCTTCTTGTCTTCCATCTCAGTAAATGGCACCTCTACCTATGCAGTTACTTAGAACAAAATCCAAGGAGTCATCTATGACTCTGCTCTTTCCTTCACATCCCACATCCTGCTCACCAGCAAGTCAAACCGACTTCATTTTGGAAATATAATTTGCTCATTTCTCTCCATCTGGACTATGCCACTTTAGTTCAGGCTCCTCCTTCTCTTACTTAGATTTCAGCAATAACCTCCTAACCGATATGCTTGTTTCCACCCTTATCCACATTTAACTCATTTTCCATTTAGCATGTGTCTGATGGCATAACTTTCCTAATAGCTTGACATTGCTTTTAAAATAAAATCTGTGTAAAATAACAAAATCAAACTTTCCCACATGAAAAAAAAATGTATTTTTGTTAAAGACCAGAGATTATAAATAAATATACCTGCTTGTTTATATGGGCAAGCATGCATATACATACACATGGCAAGTGAATGAATAATTGAAATAAGTGACTCAATGAAACAAATAAAAAGGTGGTTTTTATTTTTTATAGTAAGTTTTACATCTTTAACTTAAAGCCAGCTGAGAAGAATGAAAAATTTTTATAAAATGTTAGGATAACATGATATCTCTAAGAGGTTATGTGCTTAGAACTAATTTCTTCAGATTATGTGCCCAGATTCCTAGAAAGGGCCTTTCCTTGACCCACCTACCCTCCAACAGAGGAACTTGGATAGGAAAATATGTATGTATATTAGAAGTAATGATCTGTACTCAATGAATTTTCTTATATCAATAATCAGTCCCTTTTGCTCTGCCCCAAATCAACACTCTTCATGTCCAACAGCAAATGAAAGGGACCCAAGGAGTGATACTTTACATTATAAAGCTTTCAAAGGAAACTAAAATCCTTGTTTACTTACTTATCCCATGCATGGCCCCTATAAATTGATGTCAAATTTATCAAAGCAATCAAGCTTTCAAGAAATCATAAAGAGTGTGAAAATCATTACTCACAGTCTGTCTTTTTTCTCTTCATAGACGTTTCTTCATTGACAGCTCCTGGTGAGTTTGAGCCCCTTGTAATCTTCCTGAGTGTATAAATAATGTCACATTATTCAGGGTTAGAAAATCCTACTTTCTCAGGCATTTCAATTTGAAAACAAGATAGTGTTCCAGTGTTTGTTTAGTGACCATCAAATGCCCCCAGTGCTGGAAAGTATTTCTGCACTACATCTTGTACTGGGCTTTGGGCCAAAACCCTCCTGGATTAGATGTTACCACTGGCCTCTATAAGGGGGAAATTATTTTACCCTACACTTTAATTAGCAAGGAAATGGACATAAAACTGCTTAGTCTTTCCCTCTTATGCTGGATAAAGCAAAAAAAATCCCACCACATCTCTACATGGAAAAAACTCTCTACCTAAAATTTTGCTATTGACTACTGAAGTAATAAGAAAAATTTCCCTCCTGGTGAGCCTTCTCCATCTCAGATTCCTTACCCTCACAGGGAATGGGGCCAACCCACCATGAAGCAAACCCACTCTCACTCTCCTGCTACAACAATTGCTGGTACAGAGCCATGGAGGGAGCACTGTGGGAAAGCAATCAAGACAGCAGAGTGAGTTAATTTTCTGCTGTCAGAATAAAGCTTCATAACTCACAGATGTAAGGAATTGACAAGAAAACCTACAGTCAAATCAGTTTCTACTCATCCAAGAGTCTCCTTATCCCTGGAAATGATAAAAACTTCAAACCCAATCACAATCTGGTTCATTTCCTGTTGCCCAAAGAAATGTCTGTTTGCAACATATTCATTTTAATGGTTTTAACATAAATATTCTCCTCGCCATCATAAATTCACCCATTCCGATTTGAAAGATAAACTCTGTAACAATGGTGAAATAATTCGAAAGGATATTTTTATAATGTAGGAGGAACTCTGTGTGCATATGTCATATGGTCCTATGGGAGTGGTGTGTGTGTGAGTGTGAGAGAAAGAGAGAGAGAGAGAGAGAAAATGAGGTGGGGAGAGGATGGAAGGAAAAAGAAGACAAGTGAAACTTCCTAGAAAATGAAGAGTTCGGTAGGCTAGAAAGATTTCCCAGATTTCCAAGTGAAATCAGACATAACTAAATTTCAAATGAACACCTCAATAGGGAACTGTGAGCCCTCTAAGGCTGATATGTCAGCTCCATACCATGCTTCTCATACCAGTCTAGTACTCATATAATAGCCAAGATTTTCAGAATAGATTGGAAACAAACATTGGGCTGAGAAATCCTTTCCCAGTGAGTACATTCGCTGGCTGACATAACCCATTGCCTAGGAAGACCATGCATTTTGGCTTGTTTTACTTGACGATCAGCCAGTGACTATTTTTAGTTTACTGTCTCCTCCTTGTGACTAAGAAAAAAGTATTATCAAAATTAACGGCAAAATGGCTACATAATATATGTGGTCCTGAGATGCAATAAAAGTCACGTATTGTAATGCCCACGATTATGACTAGAGTCCAAAAAGTACTGGTGAATATAACTTTTAAAGTGGGAGCCCTACTACTTTAATTACACATGACAGTATAGACAGCTAATGGTCAGAAAACACTGATTATCACCATTTTATACTTTTTATAATTTTATACTTTTTATACTATTTAACTCCCATTTGGAGTTAAATGTAAAGAGAATAGATTATAGTTCTTGCTTCTATTTCTGATCAAGTAATTATATAGATAGATGTAAATATATTTTAGTGTAGCTTCTTTGTAGCTCAAGTAACTCCATCTGCACCACGGTTTATAAGCTCCCCTTTGTCTAAATTCCTTATTTGGAGATGGTCAAAATAATAAGCAGCGCACATCTATATTTTATGCTTTCTGGTATAAAATGCAAATATAATCACTGACAAGATATTTTTACAGCGATACAGACTTGCAAGTACTCAGTGAGCAGGTGGCAAAGCTGGTGGCTGAGCTATCGTGGCTGTTTGCACATATTCCATGAATCTTCCAGATGAACAAAAGCAACCTGGTCGATCCACTGAGATACCAGTTGGGGCCACACTTTGAATTGTCAGGTTTCATATACTGCAGGTTTCAGAAGTTGTGAAAAATACCCTGGCAAATATTAGTTTGATAAGTGCAAATCATCCCTTTATTTAGATTGCCTTTCTGTATAGCATTCAGTATAAGCCCACTCTAAATTTGGATTAATTGTACCCTGGAGAAAAAAAATTTTTAACGAATTAAGTTTATTTGGGGTTAAGTCTATCCCAGTCTTTCCTTTCAACCAAAATGCACTCACTCCAGACAAATCCTTTAAGGTTAGAGCAGCTGTAGTAAAATACAATCTGGGAAGAAGAAAAGAAAACAAAAAACTTTTTCCCAGAATCATCCTGACATGACATCAGTTTTATAGAAACACAGGCACATTCGTATGTAAGCTCCAGCTTGGCTAAGTGGAGTGAACCCAAAGATGGATGAATCCTGTCCCCAACCACACCTTAAAAGTTGTCACTAAACAAAGAACAGATGTGTTGATTTTAGCTCTATTCAAAACATTTATAAATTCTTTATGAAGTTTTGTTTCAGGATCCTAAAGAAAACAATAATATTTTAGTTAAATCCTAGATATTTATATGATTTACTTAGCATCAACAAGGCCACAGATAAGAAGTACAGATGAATTATAAGAAGAGAAATGTGAGCATATGTGAGAATAGAATGTAGAAGGAAGTTACAGGTCTTAAAATCAGGTCAATCTTAATGTTTTTCAAGCCATAAAACTTTTCCAGCTACAGGCCTTTCCCGCATCTTTTGCTCACCACTGTTAAAAAGTGTGGGAAAGCAGCTGCCTTGTGTGGTTTTAAAGGCAAAAGAATTACTGGTATCTCACAAACTCTGAAGAGACATGTAGTGATGTGTAGACAGGATCTGGGTTGATTACTTCTGTTTGATGGTTTCAGTCTTCTTTAAAAGCAAGCTTGAAAAGAAAATTGAGACCATATAGTATGTTTCATCAGGCTGTTGTATACACATTAACACATCCCACGTACGAAGGATAACCATTGCATTAAGGAACACAACATTTGCTTAGATGTTTTTAGATGCATTTAGATGCAACACAGCGGGTCCTTTCAAGAGACATTCACAGTTACCCAAAACAATGAGACTGTAAAGTAAACCATATTTATTAATGGCCTTACAACATTGTTCTTTCATTTAAATTTTAGAAACAGTGTGATGAAAAAAAAAAAAAGTCAGCACTTGAGGGCACTTTAAAAAGTGTACCAAACATCATACCGCCATAGATTTCTCAAAATCCATGTATTTGGTAACACCATGGAATGGCATTTATACACATTCAGTTTTTCATCCTGTGTGTCTGTACTCTGAGGGGCAGATGTGGGTGGAGGATGTGGGAAAATACTATTTTATTTGTTGCCCTTTTCCCCAGGTTATGAGGCTACAGATTCAAGGCAAAGAATCCTACCCTGTGATTTAATGACAGTGAAGGAATTTTTCAAGGGTAATTTTAAGCGTATGTGACTTTTGTATTATGTCCTTACTTTAGAATCTAACTTTCTTATTAGATGTGAGTCTACTCTATTATGCACTTAAAGTATTCTGATAAAATTCTTGCTGCCTTCGTTTACCATCTCTACTGAAAGAAATTATTTTTGACAAATTGCTTAGTGTCAAGATTTGGGAAATAACAACACTTCAAACAAAGTCTTACATTAAAGAAGCCCCTCACATTTTAGGTCGTAACAGAATATTTTAACTATTATAATGCCTTTGTCAGATTCTTGGACATCAGTGTTCCCTCTGGTTTTCAGGAATCACATCATATTTTTGTAAAGGTTTTATATATATATATATATATATATATATATATATATATATATATTTTTTTTTTTTTTTTTTTAAGAGAGAGAAAGCACATGAGCAGAGGGAGAGGCAGAGGGAGAGGAAAAGGGACAAGCAGACTCCCACTGAGCAAGAAGCCTGACATGGGGCTCCATCTCATGATCCTGAGATCACAACCTCAGCGGAAACCAAGAGTCAGACCCTTAACTGAATAAGCCACTCAGGTGTCCCATCAGATCACATTTAAGGAAAACCAGCTAGGTTCTCCGTTTCAGGACATACAGAGAGCCCAGTTTCTCCCCCACTACACAGTACAGGTGAGGCGAGAGCAATTCCTCATCATCTTCAGTTCTTCCTCTGCTAAATTCTCTATTTGTCCTCCTGAGGGCCTACTTATTCCTCAGTCAAGGGGATGCTGGTGCGACATTCCATTCCCTTCACTTCCCAATGTCCAACAATCCAAAGCCATGGGAATAGGAATCTTATACAAGGGTTAGGATGAAAAAGAATTATGTCACTAGTGAAGAACAGAAACTACCTTGAAATTTACTATTAGGCACCCTTCATTTAAACTCCCAATTATTCTCTCCTCCAAAGAATGCTTATCCTTATTGCTTCTACTTGTCTTCTAGAACTTCATCCTCCTTTCCCCTGCTCCCCATCTGCTCCTTCAACTTGAAAATTTGTGATTTCTTATAAAAGACATTTTTGTTGTCTCTGTGTGTATCGTTCTTGGCTACTCAGCCATTTTCCGGAACCTAATAAGCCAGGGGAATGAGGGGAAAGAGAACCCACTTATATAATCAAAATAGTCTGTTTCAAGATGGTCAGCTAAACAGAGAGAAGTCTCTTCTAAATAATTCGAATGTCTACAGGGGCTACAGAGGAGGCAAACGGGGACACCATGAGTGAGCCACAGGGAACTAGAGCTTCTACACCCCACCCAGAGGAGTCAGTGGACTGGATTATCAGCCCCTGCTACTCTTGCCCTCTGAATTTGAACCCCCTTTGCTAGTGTTTACCATTTTTCAGGAAAAGGTCAAAATTTCAGATTATTCTGTGAAATATCCAAGTTCTTAAATATTGGAAACTAATTTTTAAAAAATTTTTAAAACACTGTACAGAGCAAATGTAGTATGTTTACAGTTTCTATCTAACCTGTGGGATACTGTTTCAGGAGGCAAAGCTGTTTGCTGTTATCGTAAACTATGTACACGTTAGCTGAAACTACCTAATGAACATAGACACTCTTCTTTAATTATCACTTTAATTTCACAGACAGTATAGATAGCTAACATGTTTCAAGACCTCTCTTAGAAATACAAAATTTTACCCTCCTAGTTATACTATTTATAAATCTCTATTTCTCATCTTCTGAAAGGAAGAAGATCAATTTAAAGTAGAATTATGAAGGAGAAATACATTTTTATCTGTTTTCCCCTAAATCTACTATTCTTCTGGGCTCATTTTCATAAATATCTAAGTTAAATAAATCAAGTCCATGTCCCCCATACTAAGGGACATTTCAGAATTCCAAGATTTTTCATGATTCCCCTGGGGAATTACAGTCACTGTCCTCATCACCTCTTACAATGGATTACAACAGTTGATACTGGCTATCCTCTTTTTGGTCACTATGCCCCACATGAAGGCCTTCTCCTTCATTCTTCATGGAAACAATAAGACAATGTCATGGCATGTATGCTTGGGATTAAATGAGAGAGAACTCCATATATTCAAAATAGGAACGCAATCTAAAAAAATGTTGAACATCATTTTCTTTGTGTCATTCTTAGACTCTGGCCTTTACCATGAGTTGGAAAGAAATTACT
Organism: Enhydra lutris kenyoni; assembly: GCF_002288905.1. Classification (NCBI taxonomy): domain Eukaryota; kingdom Metazoa; phylum Chordata; class Mammalia; order Carnivora; family Mustelidae; genus Enhydra; species Enhydra lutris. The sequence goes on along the minus strand of NW_019154086.1, from coordinate 72,461,846 downwards.
TGGGCTTGTTTTGTTTCTCTCTAGTTCACCACTTCTGACATTAGCATTTAAAACATTCATATTTTTTTACATGTGACAATCTTGTCTGTGACAAAACCCATAGTAAATAGAATCCACAATAATTTAAGGAGGATGTTTTTCCATGAGAAAACTTTAATAATTTTGTTTCACATGGCAAACATATTCCTATAAAAACTCACATCAAGACCAAACTAATACAATGTTTTAAACAACCGGATTTTGGGGGGAGTTACAAGTCCAATGAATCAGTCTTTCAAATCTCAGCAACATGTACCTGTAGATTAAGGGAAAATGTTGATGTCATTTTTTATTATTTTTAAATAATTAAATGTTGAGGTATTGTGGTTTTGAGTGAACATGGAAAGTTGTTTCTTTGGATTATTAACAGAATCGTGTTGCTGTATTTAGGAATATTTTGTAAGCAAGAGAAATGAAAGGTCTCTTGCATAGAAACAGAGATGAGAATGATATAGATATAAATATCACACTATCCCAGTAGATGGATATTAATAAATTTGGTATTGAAAATCACTGTGGCATCTCAAATTCATCTTAGATGTCAACAGATCATGAATACTGCATCACCAATGACTTTCCTGGAATGTTTTCAAGATTGATCATACACATTTTTGTCCTCAGCACATCACAGATGGAAAGAATATATGGAATGCAATTCCCTTTTTCAGATTTAACAGGGAACTTGTCCTTGAGGTTTCTGAAGCTTCCTCACATGGAGGAGAGTTACCTTACAGCTCAATGCTGTGATGTCTCCAAAAGGGATTTTGTTTTTGACTTCTATGTGGGTAAAAGAGGCCTATGCAAAAGGTACTCAAGAAAAAGAGAAAGAAAAAATAATTTTCAGCTGCTAAATTCCCATATACTTCAAAAATCCCCATTAAAACAAAGTTTTTCCAAATTGCTGTCCATAAGTATAGGTTTATATTTGTGATGATAACCTTTCTTATCATTTGCTCTACTATAGCTTTGTAAGTAAACACAGGATAAGAAATAAATGATCGCAACAATTTACTTTCTTATATACCTCAGAAAGGCAAACTTTTTTTTTCCCATGTAAAATTTAATCATTTGAATTTGGAATTAAACTCAAAAAACCAGAACTCTACAGTATGATATAAGAAGATAGGGCTGGCCTACCCACCCAAAATATCCTCCCTTTACTTGAATTGTCACTTTCATGAGTGTACTTCCTAAAATTCCACCATATTTGCATAATAAGCACTCATTTCCAGTTGATGAGTCTAATACTTATTGTTCAGGATACATACATACACCAAGTTTAAGACTTACTTGAACATTGCTTTCAACATTTATATAGATAAGAGTTAATAGAAAAATAACCAGAATTGGTTTAATCAATCAATAGTATTGCTAAAGTAATACTTTCCAAATTAATTTAATAGTCTCTTTTAATCAAAATATCAATATCAGGAAAAATTCTTTTTGTGTACTTTGTTGAGCAGACCACACTGGAAAATTGGATTCAATTTTGAGGAACATGAATATATGTATTGCAGATTTAATGATCTTTAAAAAATTATGTTCAATTTTATGTTCATCATAAACAAGTTTCTTGCTAAATACATCTTTCTGTAAATCTTATCAACCATTGTTCATCATATATTCTACACATTTCCAACCTGGAGTTCCCAAAGGTCTAGATATTCTGGAAGGTATTAAGGTCTATCACATGAACTTGCCATTTTTGTAGCTCAAAAGTGGCCAAACATCAGCAATTTCATATTGTTCAACCCAGAATAATAAATGACAGTGGTTAGCAAATTCAACAAAATGAATTGTTATTTTTACTATTTTTGAGCTTTAAAGATTGACACATTATAGGCTGACAAAAATTCCAGTTACTTTATGGTTGATTAGAAACTATAAGTGTTAACTATATACACTTTCACTTATTAAAACAAAAAATAATCATTTAACAAATACAGTTTGATAAATACAAAAACTTTACTTAGCAGCCTTAAAATTTGTCAAAACAGTAGTTTAAACAACTCAGATATTCAAAAGTAGAACTTCATTTTCCTCTTACTAAATCCATCATAATTCTCAAGTGCTCATGTCTTTCACCAGGAGGCAACAATCTAGATAAGAAATATGTTCACTTCCTGTAGGTATAAAAGTCTCTTTATGGATAGCCAGTCAAATCCAGCGTTTTCTCCCTTTCCATTTTCCTTTTCTGGGGAGTAATCTAAGCTTTAGAATCTTACTAGCGTGACTTTGAAGAAGGAGAGTTCACTTTGTAGAGTCTTATTGTAGGGAACAAAAAAAGTTTCCCTCAACCCTCTTGGAGTCCCTGGCTAGGGCTGAAAATTAAACTAAGACAGATTAATTGACTTTGGGAAATGAGATTGACAGGGAAGGGAGCTCCATATTAATGGTTAAATTCTGCTTTCCTTTCTCAATCTTCTCTAAACTTCTCCCCAGAGCCCAGAAATCATTGTTATCCTTCTTTTAATATGGAAGTATAACTAAGTATATGTATGATACAAATATTTTTCATTCATCTATCTTCATTCTTTTGTTTATGATATAAATATATGATCTAAGGTTTCCAAATTTTGTGGGTTTTTTTTAAGATTTTTTTTATTTATTTATTTGAGAGAGAGAGAGAGCACAAACAGCCAGAGAGGCAGAGGGAAATGGAGAAGCAGACTCCCTACTGAACAGGGAGCCCAATATGGGGCTCAATCCCAGGACCTTGAGATCATGACCTGAGCCAAAGGCAGAAGCTTAACCAACTAAGCCACCCAGGCACCTTTCAAATTTTGTTTTCTTAAAAATTAGAAAAGTCGGGGCACCTGGTCGAAGCCTGCTTCCTCCTCTCTCTCTGCCTACCTCTCTGCCTACTTGTCATCTCTGTCAAATAAATAAATAAAATATTTTTTAAAAATTAGAAAAGTCAATATGGAAGATTTTCTCTCTCCAATTGCAGGCTATTTAAATCAAAAATCATATATAGGACACCCTGGGTGTCTCAGAGTCCTAGGAACAAGCCCACATCGGGCTCCCTGTTGAGAGGAAAGTCTGCTTCTCCCTCTCCCTCTGTCCCTCTGAGGGCTTGTGTTCTCTCTCTCTCTCTCTCTCTCAAATACATAAATAAATGAAATCTTTTAAAAAGCCATATAGAATTTGTATAACTGCAGGTTTGAGACAGAAATGCTCCTGTCTTGTAGTGAATACCAGAATCATTGTAAGGTAATGTTATTAAAATAAAAATTATCTTCATAATACTCTCATTTATAATCTTTCTTTCTAAGCTCTTATATAACCCTATAAGTTATATGCAGTAGAATTAACATGTTGACTAAACACTACAATTTATGATTGATATCATGGATGCTTACAACACTATGCATACACAGAATTGCCCAATTTCACACACAAGAAAGCTAAGGTGCCACAATAACTTAAGTGATTATTCAATTTTATCTGACACTAAATGCTAGAGCTAAAATCTAATCTAGAGCTTCCTTGCCTTTCCTGTATCACCTTTTTTCATGTAAAACATGAAATATATATATAGTCATTTAAATAACTTAAAATATTGGGGAAAGAGAAAATAATACTCTGAAATGATACAACTACAGGTTTCTAAATTTCAAACCATTAGACTAACACAGATATATGTTGAAAAGAAAGATTGAAATCTCCTCTAATAACTTTTTCATCACAGGACACAATTTATGGCTTCTGCCATTTGATAATGAAAGTTAAGTTTTCTGTGCTATTACTGGAATTGAGCACAATAACTCATTCTCCAAAGCCAATTTATATAGAAAACATATTCAATACTGAGATGATTGAATTCCTGTATTTCCCTTTTGTCATTTGGTAGCAATTTGTGTGAGACTCAAAAAGATAGAGTGAGAACCGATGGTAGTTATTTCTTCAAGATATGTGGAAAAGACCAATGGTACTGAAAGCATGTGTCAGTTAAAATCATTCATTTTAGATTAAACTCATGGTCTGCAGTGACAGAAATCCTAAAGAAGATATCTATCTTTAAGGATTAATAGAGTTTTATCCGAGGATTATTCTTGGTCAAAAAAACATGGCTGTTGTGTTGTTATTTTTTTCTTTAGTAGCTCATTTGACAGGCATTATAGCCATAGGTAGCAGCAGACATTTGAATCTATTTTTTCTGAGGTATGTGAATGTTGGACTGAGTCTTTGGTAACTTTACAATTTATTTTGAAGGCACAATGGACTTTGTAATCTCTGTTCTCCAACACTCAATAAATCTTTCAGTTACCTCTATCATTGAAAATAAAAGTTTTGTGAATGCAAAAATTATATGGAGGTTGGCAACTCTATTTGTGAAACTGACAATTTCTAGTTCTGAGTCTTAGTATCTTTCATAACCTTGCAGTTGAGGTCCTAACATCATTTTTTTCTATATATTTCAAACTTTTTAGAGTATTTCTTCAGTAATGGACATTGGGGTAATCTCAACAATCTCTAAACATTCTTCATCATGTAGCAACTGTGAAGCTGGTGGGGGAGACTGGGTGGGACCTTGAGAGGTCCACATCCTTTGGGTTAATGTCACATTCCTTACTATAACCATTGTCACTGCAACCCATACAGTAAATGGTCTGGCAATCTAAGACAAATTCAGTTAGTGTGTAACATTTTCTTGGCCACTGAAATTAGTTGAAGATTAGCCCAATCATCACTAAAGTTGGTAATAATGAAGAAAACTCTGGAACCTGATGCCCATCTTCTCCTAATGATGTGATTTGTGAATGTGCCATCAGTCTGACACCCTGAAAGATACCAATTTGAAGATACAATTAAAACACATGTAGGCCAGAGACTTAATCAGATCATATTTAGACATGTTATTTCTGAAACTTTTAAATGATGTAAATAAATTCCTTTATAATTTAAATCATTTCAAGATAGATTTTACATAACAAGTTAAATAGACATAACTGTATCTCTCCTTAAATTGTAAGTCTAACAAACATTTCTGTATCTAGAAGTATTGCACGTCATGATTTTACAGGTAGTTACATTATCTTAAATTATCTGGTGAAAAATTAAACAGAAAATGTTTTTTTCTATTAATTTTCTTAAAAGGTTAAAAGTGAAAGGATACAGTATATTGAGTCATATATTTAGCTAATAAGCTTCTTTTGTCCTCTTTTTCTGTAACCAAAGAATGTTAAAATGAGAATAAGATCACAACAATCATTTGGTTTAACAATACCTCTGAGGCTTGAATTCTATTCCAATTGGTCATTAACCAACTCTTCATCACTTCCAGTGACAGGAAACTCATACCTCCTGAGATTAACAAATTTTATTCAAGATTTGTTAAGGAGTTTCATTTTCACTCACATTAGAATGCAGACTACTAGTTCACTTAAATGTAAATTCTAATAGTATTTATTTTCCTCTTTAGATAATAATTTGTCACTTCTATATCTTTTCAGGCAAAGCATTCATTGCTGGTTGCCTTTGAAATTCCTACTGTCTTTATTCAAAGATTTCACCTCCAATTTCTTTTTAATCAATCAACTTTGGGCTACGATGTTTTTTTAATTTAGCCAATTATGACCTCAGAGTTTAGAAAAGGAACTGCGACTCTCATAATATATTTTCTAAAATCCTGTTATCCTGTTTAGAGGTCACTAAGCTTTCTGGTAGTGTAGTTAAAAGAGTTCTTCAATTTTGGGAAATTCTTGGTCTTCATAGCTTCAAATATTCTTTCTTCCCCTTTCTCCCTCTGCTCTCTTCCTAAGAGTTCATTTGTAAACAAATCTCATTTTAATCTTTTTTTTTCTTTTTGTTTCATTGTGGATGTATACTATCAACTTGTTTTTAAGTTTTCTTATCCTTTTCTCTGCTGTTTCCATGCTCCTGCTAAGTCTGTTTGACGAATTTTTCATTTCTATTTTTTTAAGATTTTATTTATTCCTTTGACAGAGAGTATGAGCAGGAGCTGGGGGGAAGGGCAGAGGGAGAAGGAGAAATGGACTACCCCCATGAACGGGAAGCCAGATGCGAGGTTTGATCCCAGAACCCTGAGATCATGACTTGACCCGAAGCAGATGCTTGACCAACTGAGTCATCCAAGTGGTGCCCAGAATTTTTCATTTCTGATGTTGTCTTCATTCCAGTATTTCCATTTTTTCCTACAGCAGATGCCTCTTCCTCTTGTCATTCTACCAGAGATAAAAGTAACTGTAGTTTTCTCTTGTTAAGCATACCACATTTTTGGAGTTTAGTTCCTTTTGTGTTTCTTTGAATACTCAGATCTCTGGTGGGTTTATAAAACTAGATTCTGTAAGTTATCTGTATTGTTTTGGTTGTTAGGGTAAACCTTTTGTTATTTTCTAAATCTAAACTAAAACCAAAGGTGTTAGATGGTCTTGTTTAATTTTAAAAATCATAGAATTATCATATCCACTGATATGATTTTATTTTTAATTCAGCCAATAATTAAATCACTGGTCTTGCAGATGGAACAGTATATCAAGAATCTAGAAGTCTGTGCTCTGAAACTTGTATTGTCACTCATTACTTTTGTGGTTTGAGGGAATACATTTAAACTTGGAGTTTCTCTGTGTGTAAATATATTAGAGTGGGTTACCACTAGAAAGAGAAGGAAAGTATAGCATTCACAGAAGAAATATTAGAAAAGCACCTGAGTGGCTCAGTTGGTTAAGTGTCTGCCTTTGGCTCAGGTCATGTCCCAAGGTTCGGGGATCAAACTTTGCATCTGCTTCCCTGGCTTGTACTTGGTCACACACTCTCTCTATCAAATAAATAAATAAAATCTTCTTAAAAATAAAGAATTAGAGACTTCATGTTTATTTAAAGCTCAATTTCTTTGAAAAAATAGAAAGAAGGAATATGAAAACTATGACATAATATTAGCAATTATTATTTCTAGAAAGTCAATAATACCATTTTAGCATTTGTAATTTTCCATTTTTTTGTAAATTTTTCAAAATTAAAAAATGTAACAGTAATACATCACTCCAACCAGTGTAACAACAAATGACATAAAGGGGGAAATGTACTGATTACCTATCAGCCAGAATAAGGGGTGTAATAAAGTAAAACTCACAAAAATTATGAAGAAATTATTAATGACCTGTTGTTCCACTTGCTGTCAGATATTTGACTTGTCTGATATGAAAGTCAGCAGATCCAATCACAAAAGTTCTAGAGAAATAAGAGAAAAATATTTCTTTTTTTAATTACTAAGGCCTTGTAGAAGCCCAAAGATCCCCCTCCAAAAAGGCACATAACGTGTATAGGTATACAAACAAGCATTATGTCTTATGTTATTTGCCATCCTCCAGAGTACGTATAAGCATTTTTTTTTAAAGATGCCACTTGTAAGTTATATTATTTGGTATTTGTCTTTCTCTTTCTGGTTTACTTCACTTAGCATAATGTCCTGTAGTTTCACCCAATATTGTTGTAACAAATAGCAAGCAGGATTTCTTTCTTTCACATAGTGAAATAATATCCAGTTAGATATATAAACACACCACATATACATTTTCTGTTCTCCCAATGACAAATATTTAGGTTGTTTCTATATCTTGGCTATTTTAAATAATGCTGCGATGAACACAGAGGTACAGATATCTCTTTAAGACACTGATTTTGTTTCCTTCATATATATAGAAGGAAGTGGGAATGAAGGATTGTATGGTAGTTCTATTTATATTTTTTTCAGGAACCTCCATACTGTTTTTCATAGTGGTTGCACCAACTTACATTTCTACCAATAGTTCATAAGGAGTCCCTGTTCTCCACTTCATCACCAACACTTGTTATTTCTTTTCTTTTTGATAAATGCCATTCTCACAGGCATGAGGTGATATCTCATTGTGGTTCACAGTAGAATCGTGATCACAATGAGTTGGTGGGGCAAGTACGGAGATGCTCTTCAACTGGTGCAGGCCTTCAGTTACAAGATGAGTAAGTTATGGGGATCTATTGTACAGCATGATGACTATAGTTAATAACATGAATTGTATACTTGAAATTTACTAAAAGAGTAGACCTTAAACATTTTTACCACACACACAAAAAATAGATAACTATGCAAGGTGATGAATGTACTAATTAACCTGGTTGTGGCAATTATGTCACAAAGTATATGTATATCAAATAGTTACCTTGACCAGGTGATGGCATTAAGGAGGGCATGTGTTATGAAGAGCACTGGGTGTTATATACAACTAATGAATCATTGAACACTACATCAAAAACTAATGATGTACTATATGTTGGCTACTTGAACATAATAATAAAAAAAGATTTTAAAAACTATTACATAGTACAGTTTAAGTATATACAATTTTATCTGTCAATTATACCACAAAAAGGGAAAAAAAAAACCTGTAAGAAATGTAGCAATCCAGTGAAGATATAGAGTCCAGGAAAATAGGAGACCGAGCTGTGATATTTAGCAATCATACCGAGGCGCAGAATAGTAGGACTTGAAAGGATTTAGAGTTCTGGCTCATCACATTCATTTTAAACAAGAAACTAAGATTTAGAAAGCTAACATACACAAGAGGTTATTAAAATTAGAAGCTCTATAAATCTTTTTCTTCAGTCTATTAATCTCTACACCATTCCACTGACTTCTAGACCTGTTCCACTAGAAATTTCATGGAGAGCTTTAATATTTCTCTCCCTTCACTCTTGACCTACTTCCAGTAAGCAACCACGTTTTATTAATTCTTCATTGCAAAACCCATGTTTTCCAACTTCAAGATATATTTATATCATGTAACTGTAAAAAACATGAGAAACTAGCAAAAGTACATAAAACCAACTATGCAAATTATAAAACCAAAGTCACCATTTTGTTTTTTCTGCTATAATAATCATAGGTTATTAAGCAATGTAGAAAATAAAAACTCAACATTACAACATCAACAAATCTGGGTTCATGCCCACTAAACATTTTAAACATTTCATTTCTATACTTCAACATAACCTTGACTTTTGTCCTTTCTTGTCTCCTTGTCACTAGCCCTGCAATGTGTGCACTTTCTATTCCATTTCCATGCTGCTTCCAGATTTATTGAGTTAAGACATAGATTAGATCCTACTACTTCAATTTTTAAAGGTATTCAAAGGTATTCACCTTCCAGATAGCTACACACACACACACACACACACACACACACACACCCTAAGATGCTCCAACATGGCATATTAGAGTTTCCATGGGCTAAAACTTAGCACCAGTTCTTTTGTTTGATCAATGATGGAGTAGGGGCTTGAAAAGGAAAACAAAACAAAATGAAAAAGTGCTTAGCATAAGACGAGAATTCTGATAGGGGTGTACTTGGACCAGAAAAAGGATATTGTGAGGAGCATTAAGTTCCCAAAAGCAGTGACTAGAATAGAAGGTTAAGCCTAATACTACAGCTTTGGGCTAACATATCAAGGTACACATTCTCCTTAGGTACACGTTACACTGTGTGTCTGAAATCCTCACTCTATTTGTGCTTGAAATACACAGTCAGTCATCAGTCATTTTCACTGTTTCAGTAGAATAATTTATCTTCCTGTTATTTAAGACAATGTCTATTAACCATCTCAAAAGGACATAACATAGAAAGCCCCACCTCACTAGAAATAGCAAATGATCATTGTAACCTACAGTTAAGTAGGAGAAAGGCTTATATTGCACGTATTTTAGAGAAAATGAATTTGACATGCCAAATGTTGAATCAATGACTGTTGCCAGAGAAAATATGCTATCCTGATTGACCACTTACCATTCCTTATTAATGTATCCAATTCAGGGAAGTTAGAAGAAATTCACTGAAGCAGGAAACGGACTCCCCCAAAATAAAGAGGTATTTTTATACAACAAGAAGAGGAAAAAAAAAAAGAAAAGAAAAGAAATAGTACTGGATACTATATCAACTAATTTAAATGAGAATATGATAAAAGATCTGCATTATCTACAAATTTGCTATTGCGGCCAAATGGCTTTTTAAATATGCAGAATTAAGTGTAAACATTGTATTAAGAATAATTATGCAATGATCTGATTCTGCAGCTTCATCTAAATAATGTTGGTTTTGTACTCTTGGCTATCTTTTATTTTCATAGTTGCAACTGGTTAAAATTCCCATTTAATAGTTAATGTTGATACTCTCCAAACTATTCCAAGTACCAGGTAACTAACTTCTCTTTACTGGGCAATCTTAAAACGTAAATTTATGGGTTTCTTCCTCCCTTCACCGATGATAGCAATAATAATAACATTTATTGAATACTTACTATGTATTAGGCACTGTTTAAGTACATGTGTGGTTTTTCTAATTGAAGTGTAACTAACATAGTGTCATATTAATTTCAAACGCACAATATAATAATTCATCAATTCTACACATTACTCAGTGTTATTCATGACAAGTGTATTCTTAATTCCTATTATCTATCTCACCCATCCCCTCTCCTACTTCACCTCTGTCAATCATCAGTGTGTTCTCTATAGTTAAGAGTCTATTTTCAGAGGAGTTCTTTTGTCTTTTTTTCCCCTTTGTTTGCTCATTTGTTTTGTTTCTTAAATTCCACGTCTGGGTGAATCATATGGTATTTGTTTTTCTCTGACTGACATTTCACTTAGCATTATACCCTCTAGTTCTATCCATATTGTTGCAAATGGTGGGTTTTCATTGCTTTTGATGGCTAAATAATATCCCATTGTATATATGTGCCACTTCTTTATTCATTCATCTATGGATGGATACTAGGGTCACTTCCATATCTTGACTATTGTAAACAGTACTGCAGTAAACAAGGAGCGCATTTATCTTTTCAAATTAGTGTTTCCATTGGGGGGGGTAAATATTCAATAGTGGAATTATGCAATCATATGATAATTCTATTTTCAATTTTTTATGGAACCACTCTACTCTTTTCCACAGTGGTGCACCAATTTGCATTTCCACCAACAGTACAAGGGTATTCCATTTTCTCCACATCCTTGCCAACACTTGAGATTTATTTTTTTCTATTTTATTTTAGCTATTCCAACAGATATAAGGTGGTACCTCATTGTGATTTTGATTTGCATTTTCCTGATGGTTAAGATGTTGAACATCTTTTCATTCATCTATTGGGCATTGGTTTGTCTTCTTTGGAAAAATGGCTATTCAGGTCCTCTGCCCATTTTTTAATCTAATTATTTGTGGGGTCTGGTGTTGAGTTGTATCAGTTCTCTTTATATTTTGGGTATCAACCCCTTATCAGATAAAACATTTGCAAATATCTTCTCCCATTCAGTAGATTATCTTTTTTGGTTTGATGTTTCCCTTCACTGTGCAAAAGCTTCTTATTTTAGTGAAGTCCCAATAGTTTAATTGTGTATGTTTTAACCATTTAGATCACATATCTTAATGCAAAGGAAAATTTGGCATAAGTTTAGAGTAATTATTTGGTTAATTAGGCATTAAAATCCAAAATTGGCTCTCACATCTCAGCACCACTTAAACTAACAGATTTTTTTCAGGAGTCTTTTTTTTTTTTTTTTTTTAAACAAACTCTCATTTGCATGTGCGAAATCTTGCTGTGAGGCTGCATAAGGCAGAATTAAAAATAGATTTAGGGTACATTACATCTCTATCACATAAGAAAGACCTAAATGAGCTCCCCAGGTCTGTCACACCCTTTGGTTATTTAAAGAACAGAACTAAATTTGTGTGTTCAGCTGTGATATCTCTTGTCAGGTCATCCTACAGTGTTCAAGAATAGGTCATCTGATTATTGTGGCATATGCATGAAGTTTATCCACTTTAAAATGGTGACAAATCGAGTTAGAATCCTGTAACAGAAAGGCAGAAGGCTTAATGTATCAATTTAATCTATAAATAATCTATTATTGAAATAAAGTGAAAAGACTTTCATTACAATAACAAGCTATAAATGCAAACCATGCAAATAAATGATGGATCCACTTCATGGTTATAGAAAACATAGACCTTCCTGTCATTATTTTCTATAGTAACTTAATTGAGCAACCAAAGTAATTTACTAATAGAATTGCTTCCATTTGGATAAAGACTATAAGTATTTCTATTCTGAAATAGCTGGCAATTATATCATTTGAAAGGTAGAAATTTATATTCTAATAAGTATTCATGGAAAATTATTAGTTGAAGCCCTGCAATGAAATGGCACTTTACAGAAGTTACTTTTGAATTCACAATACGCTTATCTCTAAAATTTGGAGAGAAATCAATACAAAAACACAATAAGAAAATATGTTGATCTTGTTTTCTAAAATATTTCAGAGATTTAAAATAACTATTTTATTTGTGGTTTGTGTTTGTGATTATTCTAAATGAGAAGTCATAAAAGTAAAATGTCAACTTATATTTTGTTCGGAGAAATAGAATTATATTAAATTAAAACTATATCATATAAACTACATCTAGGATCTATTAGAGCCTTACTTAGGAGATTTCTGCTTTGGGGCATCTTAGGATAACAGGGACAAGATTCACCAAATGGTGCTAGAACATTTGAATATCCAAATGCAAGTAAAGAACCTCAGACCTTACCACATGCCATACAAAATTTAACTAGAAGTTGATGAATAATAAACCTAAATGAAGACTTAAAACTATAAAATTTCTAAGTGAAAGCAACAAAATTTATGTGACCTTGCGTTAGCAAAGATGCATTAAGTAGGACACAAAAGGCACTACCATAAAACAAAATATTGATAAAATATCCAAAAATAAAGGGTTTTTTTCCCCTTTCAAAGATATTGTTAAGAAAAAATGAAAAGACAAGCCACAGACTGGGAAAAAATACTTGCATAGCATATGTCTAATAAAGGACTGATATACCAGAAATACAATGACCTCTTACAACAATAAGACAAATTACTCAAATAAGATATGGATAAAATATCTGAATAGAAAATTCACTAAATAAGGATGTATAAATAACAAGTTAGCTCATGAAAAGATCTGCAATATCATTAGTCAATATGGAAATTCATAATAAAACATCATACTAGGATGTTTAAAATTTTTTTTAAAGATTTATTTATTTACTGTACAGACAGAGAGAACATGAGTGGGAGGAGGAGCAAGGGAGAGGGAGAGAATCCTCAGGTAGACTTCCCATTAAGCATGCAGCTCCAGATGGGGCTCAACATAAGCCTCGGATCCCTTGAACCCGAGACCATGACTTGAGCCAAAATCAAGAGTCAGACATTTAACCAACTGAGCCACCAAGGTGCGCCTAGGATGGTTAAAGTTTTTAAAAACTGAAAAGTGCTAGTGAGGATATAGACCAACCAGAACTCATATATTGCTAGAGGAAATTCAAAATGGTATACAACATGAAATGTAGGGTGATATTTTCTAATGTAGTTGATATTTTCTAATCAAATTAAATCTATGCACTGATTCCACTTCTCATCATCACCCTAGAAAATGAGTTTATGTTTCCAGGAAGACTTGTACACCAATATTTATAGGACGTTTATTCATATAGGTAAAAACTGGAAAGAACTCCTATGTCCATCAGCTGGAGAATGCATAAACTTGGGGGGAAAAAAAGAAGAAACTAATGATATACACTAGAACATGGATGGATTTTAAATCATGAAGCTAAATTAAAGGAGCCAGGCACTAAAGATAATCTACACACTACATGATTCTATTTAAATGGTATTCTAAAAAGGAAAACTATAGTGGCAGAAAGCATAGTAGTTGCCAAAGGCTGGCTAGGAGTCGGAAACAGGGATTCACTGCAAAGGGGCACAGGAAGTTTTGGGGGTGATGAAAATGTTTGAATATCATGATGGTGCTGATGGTTCAAACCACGTTAATTTCTCCATTTAACTTAGGGTACGTAGATTGTTAACTTACTGTTATGGACAGAATGTATGCATACCCCCTAAAATCCACATGTGGAAGCACTAACCTCCAATGTGATGGTTTAGGAGGTGGGGTCTTTGGGGGCAATTAGGTTTAAATGAGGTCATGAGGGTGGAGCCCCCATGTTGATATTAGTGCCTCATAAGAACAGAGACACCAGAACTTGCTCTTTCTCTGTCATGTGAGGATAGACCAAGAAGTTGTCCATCTGCAAGCCAGAATGAAGGCCTTCACCAGGAGCGGAATTGACTAGCACCTTGATATAAGGACCTCTCAGACTCTAGAACTGTAAGACTCCATGTCTATCGTTGAAGCCACCCAGTCCATGGTATTTTGTTCTGACAAACCAGAAGACTAGACTATTGAAGCTTAAATTAATACACAAATAGTAACACAGTTAAGTATTGACCTAAAATTATTAGGGATGTGGAATAACATATATTTGATGTAAACTTCAAGCCGCTTAAGTATACTGAATCTGCATCTCCTCGTGGTCAAGTGGGCCGTCAGAGGGCTACTGAATACGAAGCATAGAATGGTCCATACAGGAAGCTCTGGACCGTGAATGTAAAGGGAATGACTTAAAATACGAAACCCTGGTGCTTGAGCGGTCTAGGAGAAGAAGAGCAGGTGAATGTAACGTTTCTGCAGGAGATAGCAGCCAAGGCTGGGGCCCGTTTCCCCTTTCGTAATTCCCTCCATGTCCATCTGCCAAGAAAAACTAAACAGCAGCAGCACCAGCTGTTCTTGTTGCTCCACAGATTGCAAGCCGTGTTTCCTAAATTAACATCTCGCCAACGCATATCCATGGAGTTTACAGAAGTCAGGAACAAGTCAAGATGGGATCTGGGAAGAGTGAGACAGTACAGAGAGGTCTGATCACGGAGCAGACAGCAAGAAGCTGTCCCTCCGAAGGACCAGCAGCACCGTCTGCGGAGAAATTAGCACCAGGTCAACCTGCGGACGCAGGAAAGGGGGCAGGTGTTTGAGAAGGGAAAGTAGGGCGCTAGGACTATGATGCAGTCCTTAGCTTCCCCCGTTTCAGAAATGCAAGCGGGAAAATGAAGAGTCAAATAAAGCATTAGTAGTCCTGCCCATCTGCTGGGTAATGAACTCAATGTACTGCATCCCATCAGACAGATGCTCGAGAGTTACAGACGAAATGAATTACGTCAACAGTACGCATTTTCTCAAATATTAAGATGGCAATTCTTTTTGTCTCGCTAAGAAAACGCCTTGTGATCATACAATAAAAAGAATCTCATTTATTCTGTTTGGAGAACTGTATCCCTGAACCCACATTCCTCTGGTTCCTGCAGCAGAAATGCTTTCCTGTAGCTAGTGGCTGCTCTAATAGGGCCAGCGTATTCCAAAGTCACCTGCTTGAAATGTGAAGTGAAAGCTCTTAAAAGGGCAAATTTTCTTGGGAAAATGGGGGAAAAAAAAGAAAAAAAGGAAAGCCACTTTTTCCTCTCCTTCTCTTTTTACCTTCCTTTTCCCTTACTTCCTCCTTATTCTGGTAATTTTCATCTCCTCCTCACCAACCATGTTGGGCTTGCATTGGAAACACAGAGCAAGTTGGAATAATGTTCATGCTGTCTTACATGCTGTCTTACAATGAGGGGCATGATCTCATTTGAAAAATATGTCCGTTTCAGTATCCTCTAAAGTAATCCGTTCTGAACACAAAACATGACGAGATCAAGTGTATATTATTCTATGTCATATCATTTGGTGGGGTGGCAAAGGTGAGGTTTAACTGATTTCACAATTTTAATCTTGAATATAAAAAGTTTTAAACATCTATTGAAGCTCCCCTTGTATGTTTATTGAAAGCTTTAGGGGAAAAAGTTTAGAATTTAGTTTATTTCATTTACATCCACTATAAGCAAATCAGAAACATTTATGGCTTTATTCTGCCCACTGTGCAAAGGTGAACATTCCATTTGCCTGTGTAAAGAAAAATAACAATAACTTATAGACATGGAAGAATAATCTAAGTGATGGCTAAGTGTATTTTAAACAACATACATGTATATTTTCTTCTTTCTCTAAAACATTTTATGCATTTCTTAATTGCAAGATAAACAAATAGAAACAACTAACTTCAGTTTATAGGAGGCAATAGATACTTCTTCAGTGAACAAACAATATGTGTAATTATCATGTGACTACCCTGCTCTTAGTTTTACTGCTCACGAGTTATTTGGGCTAAGGGGTCACTGTGACCTTTAATTTTCTTACCTGAATTCTGAAAGAACTACAAGAAGAACATATTTATAACAACGTCTTAAAAAGTCATTACTTTTTTTTTTAAATAAAAAATAATGAATTTATAAATACAGTTTCTGTAACTAATGTCTACAAATAAAACTAAAGATATATGTAGTGTTGTGGTTCGGATGTACTGTTTCCTATCACCCCAAAAATATTAATTTCATTGGTTTTATGGTATCTACAGTGTTATGGAGGGTTTTAAAGTGTTTATGTATTCTGCTGTTGGAGCAAATAGTAAATGCCATTTGTAAGTATTCATACCCTAAATAAATTTTGCTTGAAACATGATTATGAGAATCTTTTAAAAATTAACCTTAGGAAAACAAATTTCTATCCTCCCCAAAAGTCTTAATAAAATATAGGTTTCAGGTAAGTAGTACTATTGTGGTTAACAGAGTGAAATAGTGCTAAGAGTTTGATTTGTAAGATTCAGATTATCAGAGTTTATATCCTACTTCACTGCTTTTGAATGATATAATCCTGATTTCGAAATCTGCTTTGGTTTTCCCTTCAGTAAAATGAAGGGAAGCAGAACCACTGCTTTTATTGTGTTCTTGCAAATAATAAATGATATGTGTAAAAAAACAGTTAAAAGAGTGCAGGGCAGAGCAGAAACATGAATAAATGTCAGCTATTTATTTTTGAACAAGTATTTATGGAGTGATGACTGTGCTCTGGACATTGTTCCAGTTGCCTGAGACAGAGTAATGAACACAAAAGATTAGAATAGCTTCCTTCATGAAGATTCCATTCTAATGGGAAGATTGACAATAACCAATATTTTAAATATATATTCTGCTGGTGAAAAAGTACTGTATAGGGGAGAGACAAGATACCTCAGGGTGAGGGTACAATCGAGACAAGATGGCTAGAGAAATAGCACTGAAATGGTGGTATAGGTGAAAAAAAAAAGGGGCTTGAAGGAAATGAGAAAGCAAACCAAGAAGTCTTTTCTGGGTGGAACGTCTTCTAGGTGTGTCACAAGTGCAGAGACCCTGTGGGAGACGTTCATTTGGTCTGTTAGAGGAACAAGAAAGAAACCAGGGTGTCTGGAAGGGAATGAGCAAAGTGGTGTGTGATACAAGAGGTCAGTCAGGTGAGCAGCAGGTGGGGAACAGTAGGTGGCATCGGAGTAGATCACTTGGGCATTGCAGGGAAGAACCTTCAACCACTGACACTCTGAGTGATGTGGAAAGCTATCGGAGGGTTTTAAGCAGATGAGTGGCACAATCTGACCTATGGTTGACCAGGATTTCCATAGCTAGTAACAGACAAAAGTGTCCTCCAGTCGTCACACCCAAATACGCTGTCTACTCCAGTTACAACATTGCTTCTCTTAGTTCTGTTCTAAAATGTCAAGGACAAGTGATAAAGAGATCTATATTCCGGTAACCAGCCACATTTTAGAGGAGAATTCCCCCATCCCGTCACACACGCCCAGTAATTTGGACTCCTAATTTTTATTCATGCTACATCTCTTTATTCATGCTACACCATCTACTTGGAAGTCCAATTTATAAAATATTAGATTATGAAAAGTATACAGACTTTGTATTATTCAAACCTGAGAATGTGAAAGAACTCCAAGTAAATACTCTGTTATCCTTACGTAGAACACAAGCAGCTTTGGGGATTTTTTTTATTGGTTACATGCACAGTTCAGTGATAACTCAATGTCCCTGTTCCTCCGGGTGAGGAGAAATGAATATTCAAAAGAACAAGTTGGGCATCAGCCAGGATGGGATTCCTAATAGCAGTCTATACCACAACAAGTTAGTGCCCCTCCTGCTTTTCACACGAGCTAATTCTTCAGGGAAGCAGAAAAGTCAGTCAGCAAGGGCTTGTGTTGCTTTCATTACAACCTATGGAGCACTCCAACTTTTCAAGGAGAGATTGTCCCTGGCTTCAGCGTCTACTCTGTTAAGCCCAGCTGTCCACCAGCCACTCTCCTTGCTCCGTAAGGCACCCGGCTTAGAGAATTCCACTTCCCCCAGAAGACCAGTCAGAACTGCTAGGAAAGACAAGCACTTCAAAGTAACACAGAAGTCTGGTGAATGTTTGCCTCACTTTAGAAAACACTTCCCTGCTCAGAGATAAGGGGGACGTTGCATGATTCTGAGAGCTTGCAGAATCACAACATTCCCCCCACCTGCTTTTCTGTTTCGCCTAAAAACTTACGTCAATGGAGAGGAATGCTTCTTGCACAGTTGAGCACGAGTAACAACTGGCTGGGAAAATAAAACAACAGTAATCTCCACTATTGTGATTTGGGGGCTTGAGCATACATGTGAAACAGATGTAATACCAAAGACTCTCACTTCTGGGTCTTGAAAATCTTAACAGTGCTTTTGACTGCCAATTATGTAACTGTCTGGCGCGAATGAACTCCAAAGTATTTTCTCAGTGTAAGAGAGCATATTTCTCTTTACCCCTTTACCTTTTCTGTGAATAAAGATTCCTTCTGTCCAGAATGAGCCTATTTTGAATTGCTATTCAATGCTTAGGGTTACCTCTGAGAATATTCCATCAATGGAAAGAGAGATTAACTGGACCTGGTAGAGATTGTCTCTGGTTAAGGGCTAGCATCACAGGAATCCAGCTGGCTCCTTTTGTTCCATAGAATAAACGTAGCTTATTTCATTTAATCTCAGATCATTTAACGTAAGCAATTATATACATAGATTCCTTTTCCAAAGTCATTCACAAAGAAAGATATTCTAATGCTATTTGTGGGCTGCCATTTTCTTAGAACATGCCACCGAAACCAATCCACTAAGAATACACAACTGCTTTTAAGTTAGTGTGTAATAAAGTTACATCATCATTCCCATAAAAATGCTATATCCCCAAATGAAGAAACAGCTGGATTAAACAATATCTACTCTTATTAGTTAAATCAATGTCATAAGCAAAACAGTTTTCTTTTAAAAATTATCTGTTCTCTATCTTTAGAATCTTTCTGCCAAATCTCCTTCCCACACTTATCACCCCAAATAAATCTTACACAGCCCACATTCGCCCACATGTAAATTATTTGGGTTTGCCTGACGGGCATATGAAATGTTAATCAAAACAAATAGTCATCTCTCCTTCCTGAATAGAATGACAACTGGTGTTTTTCTTTCCTTACCACCTCCTCAAAGACCTCTCCTTCACCAATCAAACCTACTTCTTTTTTTTTTTAATCCTCCCCATCAGTGATCAGTGGCTTGCATCATTTCTGTTAATTTGGATTATTCAAAGACAAAAATGTGTCATTTTAGTATCATTATTTTATTTCAGGGACAATTTGATGTGACCTAATACAATAACGCATGTCAGTGTCGAGAACAATATGATGTAGCTTTCTGAAAACGTACAGTCAATTAACAAGCAAAGAAGTGCTACACCCCCTTCTTTGAAGTGTCACCTCATCCCAGGCTCTATCTATATCCTCATTTTGCCCCCTCAAAGTCTCCTAATTACCATATCCCAAAGTTCTACTCTACCCATCAACAGTTCTGACACTCAACCCATCCACAGCCCCTATTTTACCCATGACCTTATCCCTCATCCTCTTATCTGGTCAAAATCGTAACTTCCATTGGGCTAAATTCTCCATGTCTGTGTTCAGTGTGCACATCACAGGCAAAATAATCATTTTATATGCAAATATAATTATTTGCATATAATATGCAATAAATATATGCAAATAATCATTTTATAGGCAAAATAATCATATTTATAAATATGACATTTAAATTGGGGTTGCCATATTTCATCTTAAGAAAGCTTAAATTCATAATTACATTATATATAAAAAAACTTCAAAACCAAAAAAGATTTTGTCAGTCACTTAACCCAGACCCCTAATTTTATTTGTCTGTACTTGCCTTTTTGCTGGACAGCTAAGCATGGCTCAATTAGTCAAACAGCTCAGCTCATGACAAAGTCTAGTTGTCCATGAAAGATATTCACATATATTATTTTATTCTTCCTTCATTCCTGATATCACTCGTGTCCCCCTCTTTTCTCAATGGCTGCCCACTATAGTACCTGTCACTGAATATCTTTGTATCTTTGAAAACACAATAGAATTCTGTGGCATTTAAATGTACATAAAACTATGGGTTTATGTTCTTTTTTTTTTTCATTCAGTACTGTTTGTAAGGTATAGGATGTTACTATAAATATATCTCAGCCATTCCTTTTAGCAATGGAATAATAGTCCATGGTCTATATCACCATTTTTACATTGTTATTCCCCTGATGACAGACAAGTAGGTGTTCTCCATCTGTCTGCTTTAATAAACATGTGTATGATTATCACTCATATAAGACAATTTGAGAGTGAATATTTACAAATGGACTTTTTTTTTAAGGTGTGAATAGGATTTAGGGGAACCACAAAGGTTATTTTAATAGTCCAGGGTTAAAAGCAGAGAGATCTACAATCCCTAGGTTTAAAAGCTTAAGTGCAGAGAGTGGTTGCTAAAACCTGAAAAAAGATGACCATGTTGAAGACCACCTCCCAAGAGGAGCAGTGTCCTTGGGTAGAGGAACACAGTAGCTCAAGCCACTGTCTCACATCTCTGAGGCTCTATTATTCTTCATTCTTTTTTTCTCTCTGTTCCTCAGACTAAATAATCTCCACCGACCTATCTTGAAGGTTCTGCTTCTTCCTTCTGCCAGCTCAAATCTGCTGTTGAGGTCTCTAGTGAAATTTTCATTTCAGTTATTATAGAACTTCCACTTACTTTTTAACAATTTTTTTTTAACAATTTCTATCTCTTGACTGATTTCTCTATTTGGTAAGACATCGCTCTCATGCATTCCCTTAGTTCTTTAGGCATGGTTTTCTTTAGTTTTTGAATGTATTAGGAAAAGTTGATAGGAGATTTTTTTCCAGTAATACCAATCTCTGGACTTCCTCAAGGACAATTCTATTCTACTACAGCATTTTCTTTCCTCCAGCATATGGACCGCACTTTCTTGTTTCTTGCAACTCCTGTGATATGTTTTTATTGAAATCTAGATACTTTTTTTTTTAAGATTTTATTTATTTATTTGACAGAGATCACAAGTAGGTGGAGAGGCAGACAGAGAGAGAGGAGGAAGCAGGCTCCCCGCTGAGCAGAGAACCAGATGCGGGACTCGATCCCAGGATTCTGGGATAATGACCTGAGCTGAAGGCAGAGGCTTTAATCCCCTGAGCCACCCAGGCACTGCTGAAATCTAGATACTTTAAATAATATAATGAGGAATTCAGATTCCACTCTCCCTCAGTGTGCTACAGTTGTCATTTGTTGTTGTTGATGCTGCTGTTTGTCTAGTTAGTGACGGACTTGAACAAATCTTGTCAACTATGTACTTTTTGTCACAAGTAGCCACTGAAGTCTCCACTATATTATTTTAGTGGTCAGCCAGTGACTAAACAGAGATTTCCTTAAATGTCCTGAAGCATTTCACCATGGGACTGTATTTGTGTGATGTGGCACATCTTCAGTGATCCCCCTGGCAGTCAAAATTCTGCTTCAACATTTACTCTCTCCTTGCACAGAGTTTCAAGATCCACTGAAGATGGGAGATCAAAGGCCTCTCACGTCTTTTCTTGGACACACACATAGCCTTGTCTTTGAATGTGTGTATAGCCTTATAGACTCCCAAGTTTACCTTGAAGCTCTCTGAAGCCCTCTCCTGTCGTCCCAGTAGCCAGATTTCCTTTTATGTCAGCTTCCTGCTGATCTCAACTGTTATCACCACTTTAAGCAGCTTCATAGTTAAAACTCTTTCTCTAGAATCTGTCCAGATTTTGTAAATAGTTCCTCTCCCCAATGTCCATTGGATTAAATTTTAGATGTGGTTAAATGAGCTTGATTTTTGCCTGAGGATTTATGCTTTAGAGATCTTGGTTAAAAACTCCTCTCCCAACCCAAATGCAAAGAGTTAGTTTCCAAATATTTCTGTTGTTAGCTTCATTCCATTTATTGATTTATGTATATGTTTTAATCCTCTTAACATTCATCATTGTATACAGTTAGAGGTAGAGGCCTATATTAGTTTTTATTGCTATTATAACAAACTATCACTAACTTAAAGACGTAAAATAATACAGACTTATGCTCTTACAGGTTTGAAGAACAGAACTCTGGAATGGGTTTCACTGGGCAAAAATCAAGATGCCAGCAAAGCTGTGTTCATACTGGAGGCTTTAGAGGAGAATTCATTTCCTTGCCTTTTCAGTTTCTAGAGTTGCATTTCTTACATTCTTTAGTTCATGGTCCCTTTCTCCACCAATAAAGCCAGTAACATAACATCTTAAGTTTCTCTGCTTCCATTTTCACATCATCTTTTCTTTTATAAGGACACTTTCTATTACATCAGACCCATTGGATAATCCAAATTAGTCTCCTCATCTCAAAATCCTGAAGGTATGCAAAGCATCCTTTGACTCAAAGGTAATATTCATAGGTTCTGTGGATTAGGACTCAGACATCTTTTGGTGAACCGTTATTCAGCACACCAAAGTATCCTGCCTTATTTTACTCTATATGTGAGCCAGTTTTCTTAATGCCATTTATCAATCTTCCCCACCCTGGTTGGTTTATATGGCCAATTTCATCGAAAACAGGGTCTCTCATAATACACAGCTTTATTTTTGAGGAATCTAGTCTAGTAGTTCTCAATTAGAGGCAATTTCACTTCCCAGAGAACATTTGGAAATATATGAAGAATATTTTGCTTGTCAAGACCAGGGTAGGCTGGGTGGGGTGTGACGGGGTCCTAGTGGAATCTGTTAAGTAGAAGCCTAAACATCTTACAATGCACACAACAGCACTAGCCCCATCCCACCAACAATTTGGCTCAAAATATAAATAAAAACCCTGCTTTAGTCTGTTCCAATGGTCTGCATGCTTATGGCTGCCTCAGTACCACATTATTTTTATTGCTATGCATTTGTATAGTATATCTTCATATCATTTAAGATGCAGGCTCCCTCTCTTTAAGAAAAAAAAAATAGGTTGTAATAGATAAAATTATAATAAGTTGTCTAGTCTCTCAAAATAAACTGCTGGAATTTTATTTGGAATTGCATATTGGTTTTTGTAGATTAAAATTGGAAGAATAAACATTTTTACGATGTTAATGATGAGAGACAATTCTGGCTGGCCTTGAAGACTCCGTTTGTGCCCTCTATCACTAGCTTATCAGAGAACTGGCAAAGCCTTCGGCTGATGTCAGTATTCTTGGCAGGCAAGGCTCTTCCCACGACCCTTGTCTACAGACCTTGGCCTTCCATGTGCATAGTCCTCAGGGTTGCTCCTTGACTAGAAAATCCTTTGAATATAGTTCTTGTTATTTAGAAAAGCTAGGTATTCCCTATCCTTGTTAGGATAGACTGTAGATATGTAATAAGGTTTAGGGACAGAGCTCGTTCTTGCCCTTGGAGTGCACTCAATTGCACATCCAACTTATTGGCCGCGGCAGGCGACTCTCTATGGGATCATTGGCCACGGTATACACAGACTATCTATATACCCCACCTACACTGTAGAATCATGAGGGTTTTGCGCAAGCTCTGCACTATGCTGCTGTACATTTTCCTCCAATAAACTTTGTATCATACTTGTACCACATGGCTCTAATAGTGTATGTCCATGACCTTCCTAAATAAACTCTTAAGTCACTCTCTCCATGAACAAGTTACATTTCTTTTTTTATTTCAAATATTCCTGCATGTCTTTTAAAACAGCAGATTTTTTTTTTTATAAATTCTTGTTCTTTTCATTAAGTAAAGTCCTAGGTCTTTTACGTATTTTTATTGCTCATACAACTTTATTATATTTTTTAGTTAGTTTTGGCTAGTGTAGAGGAATGCTTAGCTCATATAGGTTATATTGTAGTCAATTTTGTTGAATTTTATATTTATAAAAAAGAATACATTACTAAATTTTTTGTGATCATATCATCTATAATAACAGTTTGCTTATTTGTCTACTAGAGATATTCATTGTACTTCTTCACATGCTTTGTATCTTACTGCATTAACCACAGACTTCAGACTCCACTACTACTTTGATAGTCCTGGTGATAATAGGTATCTTTCTCTTTATCCCCCCACTCCCTGCCATCTTAATGATAATATGTTGAATGTTTCTTGATTATGATTCGTTTAGATTTATCACACAAAGGAAACACTATTATAGTTCTTGACACCCTAAGGGAAAAAGCAACAAACTGATTATTATAAACTAAAGAAGAATAAAGGCCCAGAGAGAACAAGTATTTAAAATAAGCCTATTATCATCAGACAAATAATGGAGAATCTTGAAAATAAAATCAAGAACAAAATGTCTTAAAGAAGAACCTACTAGGGGCACCTGGGTGGTTCAGTAGGTTAAAGCCTCTGCCTTCAGCTCAGGTTGTGGGCCCAGGGTCCTGGGATTGAGCCCCACATTGGGTTCTTTGCTCAGCAGGGAGGCTGCTTCCTCCTCTCTCTCTGCCTGCTTCTCTGCCTACTTGTGATCACCGTCTGTCAAATAAATAAATAAAATCTTTAAAAAAAAACCTACTAGATGTATTCAGAATCAAATATAATATATGTAAAATAAATAATTTGAAAGGCAGGTTGAGTATGACAATGGATATACCTGAAGAATAAATCAATATGCAACACTTCACTAGGAACAGTAGCATAAGCTATCAATATAAGATTAAAAAATGGAAGAATATAAATGGAAAACTCACAAAAGGATAAGAGTACAGATGCCAACATCCTTTTTGATAGAGTCCAAATAGAACCAAAAAGAGTAAACAAATGAAAAAATTGATTAGGAAAAAATAACTCCAGTAAAATATCTAACAAAATTCCTGAAGTTGAGAAAGATACTAAAAGGGATTATAAAGACCCAAATTACATAGATACCGTTTTAGAAAGAAGAAAGAGAACACTGGATAAATTATAATGCAATTTCAGGACATTTGAACTGGTCAAGGGAATCAATCAGGGAAGTAAAACCATTGTAACTATTTTTAAGAAAGTAATTTATTATAAAATTAGACAATAAACAATTGTGGAAGGATCCTGGAAGATAAGAGCCAAAGAAAGAAGTTGAAGAATCAGAGAAGAGTCACTAACAAGCACCTTCATGAATGAATGACTCAAAGCTAGAGGAAAAATCTGAATTTATGCATGTCCAGCTGCTAAACAGTGACTGCAAAATGGGCTGGTCTATAAGTCTATGAAAGGCTGTTGATTCTTTATGCTTATCCTTCTGTGAATTCACTGCAAAGCATCTAGCAATGCACCTGTGATCACTGCATGGCAGCTGGGCAGCATTTGGAAAAGATACTTGGATCTAGAACATAACTAACATGGGGTTATTATTTTTAAACAAAAAAAAACTATACCCAATTACACTTTATTACAATTACACTCTATTATAATTACAATTATACACTTTATAGTAACTGTATATATCTCTCATTTAAATGAAGTAATGACTAAGGAAAGTATGCAGATAATGAATGTCACTTGAGTCAATCAGATTTCTCCAAGTGATAACCTAACAGATGGCAAAGGTCTGAATTACCAGTGCCTTTGAAAATGTATATATATTTTCAAGTTAATAATATATTCCCTTCTTTTTTCTTCCAATAGTACATCGTAGACTGAGACCCTTGGAAACAGATTCGGAGGCACAGTTTGTGCCTTTAAGAGATCTGGGAGATCTGCCTTTAAGGAAGTAAGGAAAGTGCATTAGGAAGAGGGAGAAGCTGACCCACAATGTGGTTGCAACCAGTATATCAGCTGATCTCATATTGAGCTAGAGTGAGAGTTGTCTCCAATCAAAGCTACATGGCCAGGTCTTTGTATGCCTGCTTTGGCCAGTTTTTAGCTGAGAATCTCTTTCTGGGTAGGAGTGCAACATCGGGTGGAGCTGTTCTCAGCAACTCAGCAACCAAGTGAAATTCTTATGAAAGATACATCCCTGAACCATCAGCAATCAACATTTCTAGCGACAGACAGACGGCTGAGTGGCTTTGACTGGGAAGAGTATCGACTCTAGCCCATTCCTTGGGTCACTGACAGCCACCTGCTTCTGTTAGTAATTTTGCTCTATTGGGGGTAGCTTCTTTAAGCTCTGTTGTTGTAGTTGATCTTGACGCCATACGGTACTCAGTCATCCCCATTCTCTATCTGTGCCTAAGTCCCTTCATTCAGCTAACACCTCCCTTGGTCTGAGAAGAATTTTTGGTGTGGTGACCCTCATCTCTAAGCAGTCTGAGCCCCTGGTTACGATGCCCATCTCAGATGATGGCCACTCTAGCAATGAGATCCTTAACACTGGTAACCTGCAGAATGTGGATAGCCCCTGACAGCCTGTGATTGTACAATGGTTATAAATTTCACTGGCTATAAATTTGTATGCATACTGGTAGAGGGGCCCCACTTGTTTCTATATCATATCTAATACTTGAAAGAAACTAGGAAAATTATAAAAATAAGGGCCTGGAATTATGTGGATACTCCTGAACTGTGTTAATTTGTTGAAGAGAGATAATAAAGACTGTCTATGATGATTAGTTAAAAAAAAAAAAAAATGAGAAAGTAATTTAAAAAAAAATGTCCCCACCATCCTTACCCAACTTTATCAACTTACTCCAGGCATAGAAACATCCTTTGGCCCTTAATGTTTTTAGAAACAGCGGATTTTTTTATATAAATTCTTGTTCTTTTAAGAACAATAAATAGAATAAATTCACTATCCCTTTGGAACTTAGTTTCTTCAGATTTCAATGCATCCACAGCATTCCAATGCCTTTATTTTTTTTCTTTTTTTTTGTATTTAAATTCAATTAATTAGCATATAGTATATTATTAGTTTCAGAGGTAGAGTTCAGTGATTCATCAGTTGCATATAATTCAAGTGCTCATTACATCAAGTGCCCTCCTTAATGCCTATCTCCCAGTTACCCCATTCTCCCATCCCTCTCCCTTCCAGCAACCCTCAGTTTGCTTCTTATAGTTGAGAGGTTCTTATGGTTTAAAGAAAAGCATGATATTTTTTTGTCTATCTAGGATTTCTTGTTATTACATAAATTTGGAAGTTTTAAAAATATTTCTACAATATTTCATTCCCCTCCACTTGAGTGTTGGCTGGTTTCAGAAACAAACTTTTGAATAAAATGTGGCAAAAATGTTAACGTGTTCCCAAAGACTGAAGCCGCTAGCTTGGGGAAGATACTCTCTCTGGCTCATTCTCTTGATCAGATCAGTTGCTTTGTGGGAGCTGGTTTCCATGGTTTAAGAATGTTCAGGGAGTGTGTATAGAGGCCCACACATTCAGGAACTGCAGACTGCAGCCAATAGCTTGCTAATGTACTTTCTTGAGAATGGACCCTCTACCACAAAAGCCTTAGATGGGTATAGGCCCAAGGGACTTGTCTGCAAGATCTTGAGATACCCTGGGTCAGAACTACTGAGCTAAACCACTTTTGGATTCCTGAGCCACACAAAGTATGTGGGATAATAATGTTTTAAGCTGCTAAGATTGGGAGTAACTTGTCATACAGCTAAAGATAACTAATGCAACAGGACCAAAGACGATTCAAAGCCTTCTACATCCTAGAACAATATAGTACATCCTAACTTACTCTAGGCCATTCATCAGAATTTCACACACCCACATGTTCTCAAATGTATGCTCATTCTCAAATGTATGTCACTAGTCCGACAACATTTCATACACTGTGATGTTTTCCATTTGTCCTATCTGCCAACTTCACTGTCTGTCTCTCTGTAACCCTATTTATATTAGAGGGCTTGCTGGTAGCTTAATGTCCTGAGTGTATCTCTATCACTGCATTTAGCACTTTGTATAATTTCTAATATTTCTTTCCAAACTACTAAACAGTGAGATGCCTGAAGGGAGGAAGAGTATTCATCTTTGCATTCCCTTGGGCCTGCCACCTATGGGTCCCCAACACATTGCTGTTACTTAATGAATGGATAATTAATTAATAGTCATGATAGAGTCAGTCGCAAACTGTCTAAGACAACTGTGAATTGCAAAATGTGGTTTACTATAAATTAGAGTCACCAAGCATGGAAAAAATATGATAAACATTAATTGCATTTTTCATTTAGGCTGGTGTTGATTGAGCTTCAGTTTATTGTTCCAGAATTCCTCATCAGTGTTTATAAACCATCTCCCACAGGAAAAGGATCTTCAATGAAATAACTAAATCTAATATATGCCATCTAATAAAGAAAAGATGAAGGGAGAATTAAGATATGTCTGAAAGGCCAGATGAGTATCTGTATCTGATTTACTGATTAACTTAGGCCAGAACTAATTTTTATCATCATGGTATTTGCTGAGCCTCTAGACACATGAGGTCTGTGGATTCCCCATAACTAGTGCACTAATGCTTCTCAAATTCATGAACCATGTCCCTTCAACCTTGACACTAGTCTGAATAGAGCAAGGCCACAATATATTTTCAGTTTCTAATCCCTTGTTATCAATTGTTCAAGTACTTTTGGCATTAAAAGAAGGGGGAATGCCACTCCTTTATCCCCTGCTGGTTATACCTCTCCTAAAGTCATAATCCTTGTCACAAAAATCAATTGAAGAGGGCATTGCTTTGATGAGGCTCTTTAACCTCAATCCTTTTACATACTGTTTGTAACTTGCACAGCCATACAATTATTCAGCTTCCCTTTCCTTTTATGGCATCTCTTTTCACACTTGCAAAGCTCCCCAAACTTATAATTCAGCTTCACTGGCATAAAAACAAAAAACCCTCCCAACTGTGGTTTAATATCATGCCACTGTTGGCCTTAATCTCCATCTAAAGCCCTCAAATATAAATTAGGCCTGTATTCATTGCATCCCAAAGAGCTTTCTTTTCTGAAACTAACTTTCACTGCGGCGGGGTCTCCCCAACAGTTCACAATGGCCATCTGGTTGGTTTGTGTTCCCAGATGGGCTCAGTCAGCACAGATTCCAGGGTCTAGGAAAAAGGATAGGAAAGAGACATTTGGTAGCTGACTAAATTTAAAATTTACAATATTGAGACAGTCTGCATTTCCTTTTCTCTCAGCTTCACCATCACCTGCAAAAGTTATTTGCGCCTAATAGAAGCTGCCATCTTGGTTAAAAACTTTATAACAGTTTATGATTTCCTAATAAAAGAACACTTTGAGATGTCAAGAAATTATATTAAATGTGACAGTTTCCTTGACTTAAAAAAAAAATCTGTTACAAAAACATAAACAGATGCTTAAATTATTGTGAAATGTTAAGTTTGAACAATGTGCTCTCTCCTGCAATAGAAAAGTGGAAGAATGAAAAGATACATTGTGCATTCTCTTAAATAATAGAAGAAAATGCTTATTTAAGGCTTAAAACATGCCAGGCAAATGTCCCGAGTAATTTACCTATGTGAGCTTATTTAATCTTCATAATAACGATGTGAAATACTCACTGTTGTTTAAAAACAGAGAAGCATGAAGACGGTAAATAATTTGTGCAAAGTGACACAGATATTGACAGAACTAAGATTTGAACTGATGGTCTAGATGCAAAGTCCATGGTCCACTTTAGACTATCATGCAGTCTCCTCCACATTGTATCCTATATTCTCGATCAGACTACCCAGGTAGGTCCACATTCCAACAGTTGATCTCTGTAAAGTCATTTCCTCTCCAGTTAACAGTCACAACTGGCAAGTAGTGAAGGACTTCTGATGTATAAGCAGAGGCAAGCCCAACACTTGGTGATCTCTGCTATCCACCATGTTAGAGAAGTCCAGAACTTTGGTTGCCGATATTAACTTCTCTCAGGCTGAGGGATCAGGATGGTTGGTCAGTTCAGCCTATGCAGCCCTGAGGTTAAGCAAATAATTGCTCACTGCTCCACAGTAACATAACCCAAGTTCTGCTGCATTGGGTTCCTGGCTGCACCAAAAGCTTTCTCAAACTTTCAACACCACAGACCACAAATATGTGTCTATGTCTAAGAACATATGTGTTTTAGATCAATTCAGAGTCAATGATTTCATGTCCATACCATTTAAGACATCATTTGGAGACTTGATAAAGTATGTGAGTAACTATGTTTCCATCAAAATACAAAAACACAGTTTAATGTCTGATATAAATCCTCTGCCCCCATTAAGCCAGATCAGGAAAATGATGCATGATATGTTCAGGACTATAGGATTTAATGCCTTCTACACACCAGGTGACCAAGAATTTAACCAAGAAACCCTATTTTTACCTCTATCTGATAAGGTGCAAAATGGTGGGCTTTCTATAGAGGCTATAACCCACGAAAAAAAAAGTCAAAATATGTGACTGGGCTATACTTGCAGGGGTGACCAGCAACAGGGAGAATCATGCTTCAATCATGACCATGACCATGATAATTGAATTAAAAGGTGGAACTTTACGAGGAAGTGAAGTCTGGGGATTTGGGGATGGTTTGGAGCTACTAAATATATGTATGTAAAGTTTAAGTCTAATTTGCCTGGATTCCAGAGAATGGAAGCAACAAGAAACATCTGGGTTACAATGGGAAACAAGTTAGGCTCTTGTTCCTCCCTCAATGCTAAAATCTTCCCAGGAAAATCGCAGGCCTTTTAGCCTCCCTAAAGTTTCCATGATTCTCTTGCAAACGAGCATTATAAACAAAGGATAGAAATTTCCATAGTATTTTTGGGCTCCCTAAACATTAACAAGAGAAGTTACAACGTATAAAATTCTTGCTCTTTTACGGAATACCCATAAATCTTTTTTTTTTTTTTTTTTTTAAGTGTTCAAGGGCTTTATTGGGGCTGTTCTGAGCCCCTCACAGTGTTACAGGAGCCCATTGGTCTTGATGTTGCCTTAGCTCCCTGGGAGCTCAGAGGGGGAAAGCAGGACGACCAGCCTTTCTGGGAGGAGAGAAGGCCCTTCTCTGGGGCTAAGACCAGATGACAGAGCAGTGGGAGACTGAGGATGAGCAGGGCCTGCTGGGAGCTGGAAAGGGAATGGGGCTGCCTTCCAGAGTGTGGAGATCACGGAGTGTTGGCTTTTTGGGGTGGGGGATGCAAATGGGAACAGGAGGCACTTGAAGTCAGGAAGAGCGGACGGGTGGTGTTTCGTGGGCACTGAACGTGTACACCACCCAGGGCACGAGGGCCAGGACCAGGCATGGCCACAGGGTGTACTTGAGGAAATTGAAGATGTAGAAAATGCTGATCTAAGGGGTGTGGCCCAGCCAGTCCAGGGGGCCCAGCAGCCCCATGGCCAGCACAAGGCAGGCTATCTTCTGGCCATGTCCCAAGTATGCCCGCCATACCCGGGCATAGCAGGGAGAGTGCAGGGCGATGCCCAGACCCAGGGCAGCCCCCGAGTCGCGGCTCAGCGAGGCAAAGGGCCGGCTATCCACGTGCACCCACTCAGGCCGCTCACACCACTTGGAGGCCAGGCTGATGGACCAAGAAAGATCCAGGCCCAGTGTAAAGAGGGTCCAATAGATGAGGCTGGCACCCAGCAAGAGGGCCAGTGAGGTCAATCCGTAGAAGCTTAGCTCCTGCTCCGTGGGCACACAGGGGGGTCATGAGCCAGCCCAGGACAGCACCAGTTATTAGGCCACCCAACACCTGGTGAGGGAAATGTGCTAAGAGGAAGATCCGGGACAGGCCGACCGCCAATAGGAAGGCGCAGTAAGCCAGGCTGGGTATCATCCTTACCCAGTGGCTGCGGGTCCGCGTGGCCAGCTGGAAAGAGATGGCTGTCATGATGGGCCAGAGGGCGGCTCCTGTGATCATGCAGTGTCCAGAAGGGCTGCCTGGACCAGTTTCACAAGAAGAGGGGAACTGGTGAACCTGGGCTGGGGCCTGGCTGTAGTACCCAGACTCATGCACCCACCAAAAGGGCCTGTCTCCAAACAGAAACCGTTTCCTCCAGTGCTCTTCCCGGGCCTTCCTTTCTACTGGGCAGCGCGGGGGACAAATCTTTGCGAAGGCGTTTCCGCAGAGCCCCACGTGGCCGCTGTTGCTGGCACGTGGGCATTGGGCGCAGAGGCGGCTGTCGCTGCTGTTCCGGGTCAAAGGAAGGACTGACTTGCGGGTCGGCGATGCGCCGGGGGTTCTCGCTTTGCCGCTGCAAGATGGATGTGTTATCACCGACATGTGGATTCATTCCATACCAGACCTCTTTTCTCCGGTACCGCTATCCTCCAGAGATATTCTGAGATTTCATGAAGAGAAGGTTACGGGCACTGCTTCATCCGCGGAGCCAGGCATCGCCGGTCAGCGCTGAAGCGGGACTCAGATTCCCCTTCATTTCCTCTTCTTCCCTTTTCCACCTAGGCTCCCCACCCATAAATCTTTTAATGTAAATCAGTATTTGATATCCAGCCAGGACTAAATTACACTAATATTCTCAAAAATATGCATATTAACATTTATGTTATTGCTTATCTTACATATCAGTATGAATATAAATATTAATTTTCAACCACTAAAACTACTATATAAACCCTAAACAAGTAACAATAAAAGGTTTTAAATGAGAATTTGGGAATAAATTTGATTTTAAAAGAAGGAAAGAAAAAAAATTTAAAGGTTGTACTGCCTGTGGAATATCCTTTTTTTATGTTGGCAACCTTTACGTTGACACTTCAGCAACAGCCTTGTAAGTGGACTCTCTCCCTCTTTGCATTCATTTTGAGCCCACAAATGTGAATTATGATGCATCACTCTTCCAAGCCATCAGTAGACTCTCATTGACTAAAATACTAAATAGAAGCACAACATTTTAATATGGATCACATGATAAAAAATGGTCATAATTGGAATTTTGCCAAGACAGAGTTTCCATGCTGGCTGTTTTAACTTGCATAAGTGTTATTTTTTTCTTTTCCATTAAGATAAACAATAAATAATAGTAACTTGGCAGTGAAATGAGATTAATGAGAATTTTTCCCAAAGAGAGTAGACATATAGGTAATAAGAACTAATAGTCACTGTTAAAAAACCTGGCCAGGACTATTTTACAAAATTTGCTTGGCTGTATAAAGGGATCCTAAGTTGGAAAGTAATAAGAATTCTTGATTTTGAAATATTGACCAGGAATTACAGTTACAATTTTTTACAATGAGTATATGCAGTATAACCCTTTTTTTCCAGTGTAAAATGTTTCATACATAGGAAATAAAAGAAAAATTATAATATAGAACCAAAAATAGGAGTGAGTTAGAAGAAGGAAGAAGGAGAGAGAAAATGGGTTTAAAAAAAAAAAGAAAACACAGAAACTCGTGGCATCAAGATAAAAAAATGGGTAAAATGGCATGTCCGAAGATCATGGCTGTTTTAAAAATCTCAGCAAAAATACATTTTTAATTGAAATTTTGAGAGAATTGTAGATTGATTTGTTATTGTAAAAAATAATGTGTACCCTTTACCTAGTTTCCTCGAATGGTAAAATTTTGAATCACATTATTGGTATTGATTATAATCCACCAATCTTACTCAGACTTTCCCAATTTTACTTACTGATTCATGTGTGTGTGTATTTAGTTCTATATGTTATTTCACAAGTGCAGATTGAAGTATCTACCACCAACAGACAAGAAACTGAACAATCCCATCATCAAAGTATTCTTCCTGATTTACTATTAGAATTGTACCTACATACTCCCCAATAGTCTTATTCCCTGACAACCACTGAGCCCTCCATCCCTGAATTTTGTCATTTCAAAAATATTATATAAATGGAGTTACAAAGTTTGTAACCTTACAGGGTCAGGTCAGACTCTTTTATTCATCATAATTCTCCGGACAGTCATCCAAGTTGAGATATTATTAAAGGCTACAGGATCTGTAGTGATAGCTCATATTTCATTCCTTATACTGATGATTTTTTGCTTTCTCACTTTTTATTTTTATTAATGTTATTGGTTCTTTAGAAAGAACAATCTTTTTGTTTCATTAATTTATTATTCTACTATTTTCAATTCAATGATTTATGCTTTTTATTATTTTCTTCCCTGTGCTTGCTCTGGACTTATTTTACTTTTCTTTTTCTAGTTTCTTGAGGTAAGAACTTAGCTTACTGATTTGAAACTTTCCTCATTTCTAATACAAGTAATTTTTACTACAAAAGTTTTTCTTTTAGCACTGCTTTAGCTACAGCCTATGTATTTTGATAAATTATGTTTTTGTTTTCAATAAGTTCTATGTGTTTCTTACATTTTCTTTTTTTAAAACATTTTAAGGATTTTATTTTTTATTTGAGAGAGAGAGAGCGAGAGCAAGCATGAGATGGGGGAGAGAAAGAGGGAAAGGGAGAAGCAGACTCTCCACTGAGTGGGAGTCCCAGGGTCAGCTCAATTCAGAACTGGATCCCAGGGCCCCAGCTGAAATCAAGAGTCAGCTGCTTAACTGACTGAGCCAGCCAGGAGCTGTTTTCTTACATTTTCTTATACTTGTGAATTATTTAGAAGTGCTGTTTAGTTTTTATGTGTTTAGAGAATTTCCTGTTTTTTTCCTGTTACTGATTTCTAATTTGATTACATTCTGGTCAAAGAGCATTTCTACATTATTTCATTTTTTAAAAATTTGTTGAGGCTTTTTTTGTGGCCCACATTATTTTAGTGAATGTTCCATGAGTGATTGGGAAAAATATATGTATATATGTATATATAGAATATAGAATATATATAATATGAATATATATTTATATATGATAAAAATGTATAATATATATAATATTATATATATATGTATGTATTAGATCCTGTTGGTTGACTGTTCCCAACTTTATCTTTTCTTGATTTTTTTTTCTAGTATTTATATCAGTAGCTGAGAAGGGGACTTTGACACTCCCAATAATAACTGTAAATTTGTTTATTTCTCCTTTCAGTTCTATCAGTTTTTGTTTTATGTACTTTGAGGCCCTGTTATTTTGTGCATACACATTTGGGACTATTATGTCTTCCTAATGGGCTTTTTTTTACCATTATTTATTGCCCCTCTTTTTCTATAATAACTTCCTTGCTCTGAAATCTACTTTAATATTAGTATAACCAACCTTTTTTTTTTTTTAAAGATTTTATTTATTTGTCAGAGAGAGAGAGGGAGAGAGAGCGAGCACAGGCAGACAGAGTGGCAGGCAGAGGCAGAGGGAGAAGCAGGCTCCCCGATGAGCAAGGAGCCCGATGCGGGACTCGATCCCAGGACGCTGGGATCACGACCTGAGCCGAAGGCAGCTGCTTAACCAACTGAGCCACCCAGGCATCCCACCAACCTTTTTTTAAAAATTTTACTTACATTTGCATAGTGTATCTTTTTCTACCATTCTATTCTCAACTGACTTTTGTCACTGAATTTGAAGTAAGTTTTATGTAAACAGCATACAGTTGGGTCATTCTTTCTTTTAATCCACTCATGTTAGTCTCTGGTTTTTGATTGGTGTATTTAGACCATTTAGATTTTAGGTAGTTATTGATATGTGACTTAATTTGACACAAATATGACTTAAAACAGTTTGCTGATAGTATCATTTTACCACTTTGAGTGAAATGTGGAAACCTCATTCCCATTTAGGTAGATCTCCACTTTCCCCATCATGAAACATCATTGTTTAGAGTAACAGATGATGTTATAATTTTGTTTTACTCAACAGACATGATTTATAGAACTTATGAAATAAAGGATGCCCATTGTATGTACCCACAATTTTACACTTTCTTTTGTTTTTTCTTCTTTACTAATGCTCTAAGATTCTTTTGTCATTTCTTTCTGTTTAAAATTTTAAGAGTAGGTCTGATAGTGACAAATTCCCTTAGTTTCCCTTCATCTTCAAATATCTTTGTTTCTTCTCATTCCTGAAGAAATGTTTCACTGGATATAAAATTCATGACTTAAAAATGATCTAACTCCTATTGGCCTCCATGTTTTCAGATGAAAACTTCATTGTTGTATAAATTGGATTTTTCCTAAAAGTAAGTGTTCTTTTTCTTTGACTGCTTTCAGGAATTTTTCTTTTGTTGTCAGTTTTCAAAAATAAATAATAGTGTGTCTGATGTGGAATTTTTGGAGAAGTGTGTCTTAATTAGGGTTTGCTCAGGTTTTTTGAATCTGTAGATTTGTGTCTACCACCAAAATGTGGGATTTTTTTTTTTACATTATTTCTTCAAATATTCTTTCAGCCTCACCGGTGCCCTTTCTTCTCTTCTGGGAATCCAATGATACAAGTATTGGATCTTTTGTTACGATCTCACAGATCCACATCTCTGTTAACTTCTTTCAGTCCTATTTTATCTCTGTTTTTCAGATTGGGTATATTATATATATTTTTCTTCAAAGCCACTGATTTTTATCCTGTCTCTTCAATCTACTTTGACCTTATCAAGCAAGTGTCTTTAAAATTATTA
This sequence comes from Enhydra lutris kenyoni, assembly GCF_002288905.1. Lineage (NCBI taxonomy): Eukaryota > Metazoa > Chordata > Mammalia > Carnivora > Mustelidae > Enhydra > Enhydra lutris. Next base: position 72,425,209 of record NW_019154086.1, on the reverse strand, counting down.
TGATTATTATGTATTTTAATCTTGTATTTTCCATTTGGTTCTCTTTTTATAATTTCTATTTCTTTGTTGAAATTTTTATTTTTTCATTTGTTTCAAAAGAATGTGTAATTGGTCAATAAAGCATTTTTACTTTTAATAAATAAATAAAGTATTTTTACATAAATACTGCTTTCGAATCTTTGCCATATAATTCAAGCATCTGTTTCATCTCAGTTTGGGCATCAGTTGACATCTTCCCTAATTCAAGTTGTGATTTCCTTGTTACTTAGTATGATAAGTGATTCTCAGTTATTTCATGGAAACATAATCTCTCATGTGAGGAACTTCTAGGTCTTACTTAAGTATTTTATTTTAGGAGGCTATCACCTTGTTTTGGTTTACCACACAAATCTTGGCCTACTCTTGCATGCTTTAGTTCCAATGTCAGTTTAATTTTCAGAGCTTTTGTGGTGTTACTTTAGTCTGCTTGATTTTTCAGATGCTACTGGGGCTCCCACTTATCTCTTTCTGGTGTTCTTGGTGGGGGTGGAAAGAGTTTTCTTGGCACCTGAGGTGACTAATGGATGAAAAATATAGTGGCGTTCCCTCTTGCTTGTGTCTCTGATGGACTTGGTATCTCTGGACAGGGAAAGGAGTCTATACCCGTGGGGTCAAATAGGCGTCTGGGGTCAGGCTCCTTGCTGTGTGTTAGTCCTTCTTGCCCTTCTGCCCACCTGACCCCTATCTGTGCATGGAGAAGAAGAGTCTCTTGCTCTTGAAGATAAAGAGGATCTATCACCCAGCTACTTATTTTGACTAGGTCTTTCCTGTCCATTCTGCCCACATGCTTTAGTATCTCTGGGTGAAAGATGTCTGGGAGAATAAAGTAGCTTCCCAGGCTAGACCATTTGCTGTATCTTGTTCTTATCCAATTCCTCCCACTGCCTCAGTATCTCTTGGTGGAGAAAGGAGTCTCAGGACATGCGCTAATTTTTGAAAATGTTCTGAGGAAACAGATAACAGTTTCCTTCTAACAAACCCAACTCTTCCTATTCATTTTGCCTTACCAATATTCTTACTCTAATCCACTACACTCTTGGATTTCTCTCCCACTGAAATTGGCATATTAGAATAATAGATCTAGTACATTTTTGTTTAGGCAGACTTAAGTCAGTCAACTTCTCTTATTCCATTTTAGGGTTTGCAATGAGGAGATTCTGTAGCAGCATTGTCTGTTCCTAGAAATCAGACCATTAGATTTTTATTCACAAATAAGTATTTTTTTATTCCCATGCCTCTGAATATTCTTGCTGCGATCTTAACATGAAATTGCATGTACTTGCCGTCTTCTTACATATATTAATTTAATGTCACATTAAAATGGGGAATGATCTGTGCTTTAAAATTCTATGTTTGAATGTATCAGCACATTCACTTTTTAAAACAAATTCTTCAGTGAAAATTAATGTGAAATTATCTATAGCAAGGAACCCTGCTGAGTTCACTGGTAAGCAAAACTGTGAGGCAAATAATGACTTCCTAAATTGGACAGTCTTAGGAGTCACATAATTCTGTCAATGGACAAATTATCTTCTCCAAAATCCCACTGTTATGTGCAAGGAACTCCCAAACAGAATGCCCTAAGAGTAATATTAACAACCCTGCTCAAATTCAGTTTCTATATTTTTTCCATCTAACCCTTCATATGTCTTTAATTCTTTATGAAGTGGTAAAATTGTTAAACCATCTTAGACAAATAGTTCTCCTTGAAGGGGAAAGAAACTCTATTTCTCTATTCTAAACAGGACACATATTTCTCCCACTAATTACTTCATTGCTGTTTTTTGGCTTGGCCAACTACTGTGTATTTCATGATGGCTTTTTCTAGACTAAATTGTTTTAGTTCTAAACTTGGAAGATATTTTTCTTTAAAAAAAAATTGAAAACTGCACATCACTAAAACGGCATGGGAAGGGATAAGTTGTTCCCAATATCCACGTTATTGGTAGAATACTTTAAAAGTTGCACATAATGGCTATGTTTAACTAACTTTCCAAATTTTATAATATTCTAAGTGTGATCCAAATGAAAAAAATGAAATAAATGTATGTGCAAATCACAGTACATATCTTTAAGAATGATACAGCAACACATAGACCGCATTAAGATAAGAATTAATAATTCAGAATATTTCATCAGGAAGAGTTGTCTGCAAGTTGATTTGAATATTACTTTAATGTTAAATTGGAGTAAGGTACAACCAGACTCTCCTGTATAAAGACTCAGTGACAGTTATTAATTGCTAAAATGAAGTATTGTGGCATTTTAAAATTAAGATTAACAATTTGCCATCACACCAATCACTCTTGACACTTAAGGCTGAACTGCTTCTCTTATATTACCAAATTATGACAATACCAGCTCCTGTGTTATACTGAAAGGGACATTTCAAAAGGTTGACAACTGATCCTCAGGAATCTGAAAGGAAATATCAAGTAGGTGTTACTTATCCACATGTGAGGTTTCCAGGAAGATGGGGGAAATTCATAAGGCTCAATATTGCTGGAAATTCACTCAATGCATTCTGTCCTTCTCCCCAGTGTCTACAGAGGAATGATTTAGGGATGCCGGCTGCCATGTCTTGATTTAGAACTAAGATCTTAATCACAATAAAACCCCTGCCTTGGCAGACCTTTCCTGTTATCTTCATAAAGACCTCGGCAATAACAGCCACTCGACTCCTTACAATTCTCACAGAACCACCTTATTGCTTTTCTGGGCATCCATTCTCTTTTTGGAATTTGCATTTAGACCAATTGGAGATAAGATCTGGTGCTTTGGGGAGCAGGTGCTAAGAGACCCAACAAAAAGTGGAGCTGTGGAGAGCTGGAGAGCAGTGTAGGTTGAAGCAATCAATTTTATTGCAGGACACGTTTCCTCCTGCTACTAACAGCTGCTCCGAGGATAGTGGGGAAGCTACCCTGCTGAGAGATTTCAGTCAGAGGATGGAAAATCCACCTCATTTCCAGGCTGAAAGGTCCCACATTAAAAGACCATAAAGCTAAAGTCATTTAAATAGTAGCTCCAGGGGCATATTAACTTTGCCTTCTTACAAAATGTCTGTTAATATAGATCTCAAAAACAAGTTCCTGGTCACTTTTATATTCAACACAACATAGCAGGTTTTTAAATTTGATTTCCCGCCTCAGACATTTGTGTTTGCACGCATATGCTCACGCACACGCACTCGCGTGCCTTTGATTAAATGGGGGAAGTGAGCATGCTATCACTTTTTATGCATGTGGAAGCCACCATCTCCAAAAAGCTAATACCGGGCATTTGAAGCCTTAGCAAAGCATTTAAACTAGTGAGAGGCACACGTCATCATTTAAGTGAGGAAAAAAATAATAATAATTTATTGCCAAACATAGCGCTACAAGCTTCATGAGGTTTTGAAATTTCTGGATTGTGGATTTAGAATATTTCTGTCCTGGAGGAATGCCTTAGAGGAACGGATTTGAAATATAAATTGGCCTTTGAGAAGGCCAGCGAGTTAGATGGCTGGATGCATGTCAACTTGTTAAGTGCGCCACAGTCTTCGTGGAGAGACCTGAACCGCGGGACGGCCTGTTCTGCTGCTGTCAGCCGGATGTTCCCTTAAGAGATGCAGCTTATGGGTGCCACACTAGAACTGTAAACTACTTGGGAAAAGTGGAGAGAGTGGGATTTAGAAATGTCTGGCAGCTCAAGGATCTGGTTTGAATGCCAAGTAGCAACTGAGACAACTGTGTAATAGCTTTACATTCCCAAAGGAGAAGGGATTAAAAAAAGAAAGACAGCTAGGTTCTTGTAGACTGTTTTGAGAATAGATAATGCCAACGCTTCTCAACAAGATCATTATTTTTGCGTTTTAAAAATAATATATAAGTATGTTTCACACTCAGGGAAAATTAAAACACTGAATTTATAACCAGGGTGCCTGTCTAAATGGAATTATATAAATCTGGCTGTGTAATGTGCTAGCTATTAATTTTATATCCTAAAGAGAGCATGATGAATAAAATATTTGGATTACTGTAGTCAATTATTGTAATACTTTGTGCAGTGTAGACACTAGTGCACGCAGATTTTATGCAAGATTTTTAAAGTAGTCCCACAATATAAAAATACCAGCATCATTTTATTTTAAGTAATCATTGTTTTCATTAAATTATTTAGGTCAGCAACATTAGATATTTAAGTAGGAAACAAGAAGATCAATAATATAATTCATTGGGTACTTGAAATATGGCATTAAAGGATCATTATAAGCAGTAAGTTATGTAACATAACATTCACTGACATCTCAAAACTAAGAAAAGTGAAAGATGGCAATTTTATAAAATCAACTACTGGTAGAAATGTATGCGATGCCTAGAGATGAATTTTTTCTAAATGTTTTTCTTTTTAACTTTTTAAGTTGTTTTGTTGTGACATAACTAATTTGTCTAGGTAGGATTTGAACAGTTTGCCTAGATAAAATCTTAGTAATCTCATTTTGAAGGAAATCAAGATATTTATTTTAATACGTACTCTACTTTCCAGCTTTGAAGCTGTAATCAGAACTTCCAGCAGATGTTCCTTCAGTTATAAGAACATGAATAAGCTTTCGGCTAAAATCAGAGCATCCTATTTAGGGAAACCTCTTGGAAAAGAAAAAAATCTGATGTGATGTGTTGGGTGCAAACGAGAGTCCAAAGAACTTGTCAGTGCCTGGCCTAGGGCTTTGCGTCCTGAAGGTGAGTCAGCATTCATTCTTCTACTCTGGACATATGCTCTTGTCCCAATTTCCTTTTGTACCTGCCTATCTCTGATTCCTGTAGCTCATCAGGAAGGCAGCAGCTGTGGGGCTGTCTTCCTGAAGATGCTTAAGCCTTAAGCCTGAAACTTCACAGAAAAGGAAATACTAATTTGTAAACATCATCACCCTTCAATCACTTGGTGACTGAATCATGGGGAATACCCAAAGTGATTTGTAAATACACCAACATGCAGAAGTGTTCCCTATTTCATACCTTTTGTTCTATCTTAAGGGAGAACAGGGTCCAGATGCTTATATAATTCCCACCTTAACCCCACACATTTTGAAAATTACCGAGGGTGAAGGTAGAAAGGAAAAATACTTGGGTAGGTATGATGCTTACCATATGTACCAGATCTCAAATATCTCTCACCAAGCATTAAAATATTCCAGATATTTCAACATTTTTTGTCTCAGAAGTGCCTGTTCCGTTCTGACACTTACACCTGGAAAGCCACATTTATGCTATTCTGTGTCTCCATTAGTTTGCAAAATAGAGCCCTGAGAGGGTTGGGAGAAAGCCTGTGACTCTGAGGCATATTGTGATGTCTCTTCTTATCAAATTAGCACAATCAATTAGCCACAAATGTATTATTTTGGATACAGTCTGTACTTAGTATTACTAATTTTATTTGATTTAGCTCAATGATTAAGGTCATATGGACAATTGTGCCTGGTCATTGTCACTCTACATCCCTCAAGAATACAGATTCAATGAAGTTTGAAGATCCATGTTTTTCACAAGAGAAAATTGTAAACCAACAAGCAAACAGGACATTTTCCTATAGATAAGGAGAGTCATTTTAAATGATCCTATGTACAATGACAAATATTCAGTAAAAGACCACATTTGCAACATAACTTCAAGGTTCCTAAATCTCATATAACCCCCCAAAGTACGCATCCTGCTCTACAAATACCTGCCATTATTTTTGCTTCTATTATTAAATGTATGCATTTTCAGAGGGTCCTTGGGTAAGGGAAATACATTATCCAGAATGTGTAGCGGTTTATCATTTTGGCCCTCACGATCTCATTTGGTACAACTAGAATTTTTTTTTTTTAACCTTTCCACCAGAGGTTAGGAACTATAAATAGATAAGTAATTTTTGAGATGAGTGTGTGCAGTTTGGTAAAGTCCTAAACGCAATAAACATTGTAAAATGAGATATGTAATTGGGGTGGTAGAGAGATATCCCTTGGACAGCCAGAAGGATGAGCTCATGAGGACACTGGATTTCTATTAGAGGTTATTCAGGAAAAGGAACAAGCTCTATATCAGTATTTCAATCTCATTGTGTCTCCTCCAAAGTCATATGTTGAAGCCCTAACACAGTACCTCAGAATATGACTGTTTTATGATAGGGCCTCCGCAGATGTAATTAAGATAAAATGAGATCATATTGGATGGGCCCCAACTTAATATGACTGATGTCCTTATGAAAAGAGGAGGTTAGGATGCAGGCAGACCAGAGGCATACACCATGTACAAGCTGAGGAAAAAGGCTTCAGAAGAAACAGTCCTGCAGACACTGATCTCAGGCGCCTAGCCACCAGAATTTTGAGGGAAAAAAAAAATTGTCTGTTGTGCAAGCCACCCAGTCTTATGTTGGCAGCCCTGGCAAACTAATATGGCCTTTTTTTTTTTTTCCCAACATGTGGGCCAGAATGGAAAGCCACTGTTAGGCCTAATAACATATTACATAATTTAAAAAATTTCAAATGTAATTTAATGCAAATCAACAAGGTCAAAGAAGTAGTATTCAAAAGACACAATAGGCTTGAAGTCAAGAAAAAGAAGGAAATAAAAAAATAGGAAGAAAGACTCCAAAAGACCAAGTCAGAGAAATTGTGAATGGGATGGCTTAAGCCAGGAAAAATGAGACAAGGGGAAAAACATGCAAAGAAACATAAAGTATGTAGTATGTGGTCTCTAGTGGTGATATTGAATTGATGTTGCCGATGGCATGGAGAGTATGAAATGGAATTAGACATGATGTTTTGATGCCCTGAGTAATGAACCCTAGGACAAGGTATCCACATTATAATTATGAGTATTATATTTTACTTTAAAAAAAACTATTATTAAGTAAAATTAAAAAAAAACTTGGGGTCTTTGGTAGAAAACATTGAATTCAATTGAATTCAATGAATTAATTGAATCATAACATGTTTTTAAAACATACAACTAGGGGCACCTGGGTGGCTCAGGAAGTTAAGCCTCTGCCTTTGGCTCAGGTCATGATCTCAGGGTCCTGGGATTGAGCCCCACACTGGGTTCTCTTCTCAGTGAGAGCCTGCTTCCCCCCTCTCTCTGCCTGCCTCTCTGCCTACTTGTGATCTCTCTGTCTGTCCAATAAATAAATAAAATCTTTAAAAAATAAAAATAAAAAATAAAACATACAACTTCATTATATACTTATCCCTAACGGTTTATCGAACTAGGCTGACAAGAGAGCAAGTGAAAAAAGACTTTGAATATAAAAGAAGCATAGTCTATAGCATCTTTTAATTTACTCTATGCTAAATTCCATACTAGTAAATGATTTAGTGAAAACAAGGGGATTTTTTTTCCTAATTTTTCTGCTATTACTTCCATTATTTATGTTCATCATAACTAAAGAAAGAACAAGTTGTGGTAGTTAAGCCTACCCGAGTAATTAACCATTCCATAAGACATGACAGTAGACATGAACACCAGTGAGGAAGGCATAATAAAATAAAAAAGATCAGGGTAAACAGTGTTTGGGGGTTAACTTAAAATGAAACAGGGTTTAAAGGGTAACAAAATGTAGCTAAAATAGCTTTTCTAATAAATCCCTTGCTTGGGTATTACTGAGCACAAAAGATATAAAAGTAGTCAGACAACCCTGGGGGCACCTGTGTGGCTCAGTCGGTTCATCATCAAACTCTTGGTTTCGGCTCAGGTCATGATCTCAGGTTTGTGAGATCAGCCCCACACTGGGCTCCACGCTGAGCATGAAGTCTGCTTAATATTCTCCCTCCCTTTCCCTCTCCCCCCGCAATAGCACCCCCAACTCTGCTCATACATGCGCATGTTCTTTTTCTCTTGAAAAAAGAAAAGAAAGGAAAAAAAAAAAAGAAAGAAAAAAACAAATGGTAGAACTATGCTGGATGTTTTAAATAATATTATTCCAGATCATCAACATGTCTTAGGAAGGTGCCATCGTGGAGCCAAGAACTTAATCAGAGAAAGTGATTATGATGCTGATGCTCTCCAGGAAAGTAACAGTGATGCAAATAATGTAGCTGTAATAGTATGATTATGATTTTAAATGAATGTCTTGAGATTGCTGATACATTCTCTTTATGTTAGGGTATTATTGTTCAGAATCTCATTATATGCCTGGAAGCTATTAGATGTCTCCCAAAGATGGTTTTCAACCCTCAGACCAACGCCATGATGTAGATGCTATTATGTTCTTTGCTACCAACTGGAGGACAGAGAAAATTGTCAGTTTTGGAAACATTGTATATCTTTTCTTCTTCCTGCAAACCATGGCTGATTTACCAGCTCCACCTTAGAGAGAGTTGCCAGTCTAACTCTCTTTGGAATATACTTCAAGAGTTTTAAAGGTTGTCTCATTTTCCATAAGTAAGAAAATATAATTTTAAATTTCTCTATTTTGTTCATTATATAACTCTAGAAAGCATAAGCTACTATTGCTTGTGCCTGCAAATTGCATTTAGAGCCTAATTTCTAAGTAACAATAAACACAGCTCAACAAAGGCCTAGCACAAAAGTCATTCTTGGCAGACAGGAATGATCCACCATAGAAATACTGAAGTTTCTCTTAAAATTATATTCTTTCCAGTAAGAATTGTGATTTTTACTCCCAAGCTTTATTTTTTTTAAATGGGGCTTATTGAAGAAATAAATGTATTCATTTTTTAAAAAGTACTTTGTAGCTATAAGAAGTTACCTAAATAATAAATAAATCTTTTTAAAAAAGTAACCTAAACAGCACACTAGATTACATCCTTAGAAATATTCCTTGAGCATTTTAATAATATATTTTGAAATTTCTCACCCAATTTACAATATTCCTGCCAAGGGGGATTTCTTGGCTATACTTGTTTCTTTTATATTTATGTGATAACTTATTCGGGCTAAGACACTGTTAATCCCTTTATTAAAATTCCACAATGGACTGAAAACGAGAATTTCTCAAAGTGCCTCACCAGACTAGAGAATGTCTGAAAACTGAGATAATCAATATACATAAAATCTAATGCATAATGAAAAAAAATGATGCTCTATTAACTCAACATTGCCAAATTCACCTGCAGCATTCTACAATATTTTTTATCTGCAGAATGCTTTTCAGCATCTTCTTAGGAAAATTTATGTTATTGCTATTTTCACAGTTTAAATGTGTTTTCCTACACCCTTCTTAATGCAATCTAGAATTAATCAAATGCATGTGCTAAGAGTGAGGGAAATAATAGTAAGATGGCTTCATTTCATCTTCATGATTTCAGCCTACTAGGGGTGATCGAACAGAGAAATGGTGACTTCCAATGACGGGTCACATGAAAGTGTTAAGATAACAAGAACATCATTTGCATGAAGCTGCCAAAAATAGGTAAGCTGGCCAAAATGTTAAATAATAACGGCATGATGAATGTGTCCTACTTTTGGCCTAACCATGAGATGTTGTTAAATATTTAAATGGAGAACATGCATATAAGTAGATATATATGTCAAATTTAGAAATGCATACCAAAAATATTTTAATTAAGTGTTAAAAGATTTTATTCATTAGGATGTGGTAATATAATTTCATAAAATTTTACTGCATTTTGGTCTACTCATCTCTTTGGAAACAAACCAGTTGAAATTCTGTGAAAAATCTCCTTACAGATGATCAAATAAAAGAAACTTAACTAATCTCAACAATTTATTATCCCACAAAGTTAATATACCATACAAAAGCTACAATAAGAAAAAAATTTCAACTTTTAGATTGAAAAAGAAAGACAGAAGTTAAATATTTCCTTTTCGATCAAAGTACTATGAACTTGAAAGGATTTGCAAAGTGGAAACAGGTGTAGTCAACTGTTGGAGTATTTTTAAAATTGTTTGACACGTTATAATAGTGTGATCCAAAACTGAAACTTGACAGTACTATAAGCATTGGAAGATCATAAATCACTTTAGACAGCACACCACAGTCTTACTTTTTGCACACTGAGAGTATTTTGTGATATTTTGTATTTTTAATATAAGAAAACATTAATTTTTTAACATGAGAAAGAGTATTAATTCTATTAATATGAAAAAATTTGGTATTATGTGGCCTCCTAATATATAATATTACAACTACTTAAACACAAAATAATTTTGATATTATTGTATATTAGGAAACGTATAATACCAAGTCTAAAAAATAGGATGAAAATTTCCTTTCTTCCCATATACTCCATACATTACATATAATCCCATAGTGTTTGTAAAGCAGTTAAATATTCTTTTTGTTTTGGCATATTTTATTAAAGGCTGAACATTTATGAATGATGATTTCAAGAGGACTTCATACATATATGTGCATTTTATAGTTGATTTAATTGATGCATAATTAAAATTACAAAAAATTAAACTTAAAAGTTTTCATATTAATTTTGGTTTTGTAAGAAGGACAATTTCATGTAAATGCTTATAATTTCATATTTTACAATAACATTTTTCCAACATTCCTGATTTTTTTTCATAGAAACAATCTCAAAACAACTCTATTTATTGCCACAATCTCATAGTAAAACTTTGAGTATAATATATAATCCAGGTCAGAAAAATGGCACAGAGGATGCTGGCTCCCTCTCCTACTCCCCAAATCACTCTTGGGTGTGTTCCCACTCCAACTACAAAGTGTCAAAAGTTAACAGTCATGCTGATTTCTTTAAGATTGCCTCATAGTTACTCAAAAGCAACTTGTTATTGCCTTTCAGTATGTTAAGAAGCAAGAATAAAGTAAACCTATTTTATATCAGAAGTGGATATTTTAATATAAGCCAAAAATGTTTGATTATTAATGAAACACAATTAAGCAATTTACTTTAGGTTAGCCCAAAGAGTGTCTTTGAAAATTTTACTGTTGACATACACATACCCAATTCTCAAAGAAATAATAAGCAATTTAACATTTAAAAAAACATACTTTTGTCAATGCTCATCTGTTCGAGTTTTTACCCCCTCTAGTCCCAAGAGATATCTGCTGTTTTCCATATAATTCCTTCATTTATTTTTAATTCCTCGTTCTACTAGAAACTTTTAACATTGAACTATGCTTTTCTAATGTTTAATGATACTAACAATATATGCTAGGACTTGTCCTTTTTTTTTTTTTTTTTTTTTTTTTTTCCTATTCTCTAAGGAGTCCCTTTCAGTTGTGAAGTTTTCAAAATCTGAAAACATTTCATGGATTGAAAACATCCAAACAGTTTCTAGCAGGAAAATATATAGCCCACAGTCCTTTAAAAATTCATACAATAACAGCTGGGATTTATAATAACAAATGAAGGGAAAGATGAAGGAAATATACAAATCATAAGCTCCAAGAAATGCATAAATCTTTATGACGTTTTATCATAACTCAGACAGAACGTTATCCTTTCAAAACCTGCCAGATCACGCCAGACATTATACCCGGTTTAAAACTCAGGTGCTTTGAAGTTATCTTTGAAGTCCTCTCGGTTTTGGAGTTTTGGTCACTCCTCAGATCACAGCAATGCTGCATTAGTTCTATGCAATCCTACCGTTTCCCTTTGTCAATCACTGTATCTTCTTCCCAAACACATAGTTCTGTTATCTATACTAGATAATATGAAAATGTTTTTTGCATGAAAATGTTAAATTTATAAAAGAGAAAAAACTGAATTTGGTAGATTACAAAGAAAAACTTTTCTTTTTTCAAACTACTGTCCCCTTCAAACTCACTCTACTTAATTTTTCTTGCCTGCAGATGAAATTTGGGCCAGAATGTGTATCTTTTCTCATATTAATTTATTTATTCATTAAAAATTATTTCAAATGTCTGCTAAATGTCTTATATTCTAGATGGGGGAAGTTCTATGGAAAAAAATAAAATAATCAGGCATGGTAAAGGGAGTTGAGAGGTCCAGTTTGGAGAAGTTAAGAGCAGTAGGGGAGGTGTGGGAGGAGGTCAGAATTTAGTATTAATTGTGGTGATCTGGTAGACCTCATTGAAATGGTGAAATTTTAAAAAGGTGGTAAGTTCAGCCAAATTAGTATCTGGTAGAAGAACATTCCAGAACAGCTAGAGCAAAAACCTCAAAATAAGAATATATCTGGTGTGTTCACAAAACATCAAGGAAACAAGTGCACTGAAGCTGACTGAACATGTGTGCCAATGGTAGAAGAAGTCAGAGAGGAGAGAGGGGGAACAGAACATGAGAGACCATACTGGCCATTTTCTGGACTTCAGCTTCTAACCCAGAGAGAAGGACATATGACATAGTTTGACTTCGATTTTACAGGGATACCTCAGTGTACAGGCAAGAGGTGAGGATAATTCAGACCAAGCAGGTAACAGTGGAGGATACTTTCTGAAGCTAGAGCCACCACCATTCCTTAACAGATTTGATACAGAATGTGAGAGAAAGAAAGGGCGTGACTATTGCTCCTGAGGTTTCAGCTTGTTCACGAGGAAGAATGAAAGTGAAACAGATGTCTAGAGGACAGATTGTCTGGAATTTAAAAGTTTTATACACGCTACATTTGTGATGTCTATTAGACTGTCTACTAGAGCTATTGAATAGGCAATTAGACCTATGAGTCTGTAGTTTGGGACCACAATTTGGCCAAGAGGTATGAAAGATTGGGGAGACATCAGCATATGTTTTTAAAGTTACAAGACTAGATGAGATCAGCATAAATCTTTAGCTAAAAAAGAGAAGTCTACAAACTAAGGTCTAGGCCATGTGAAGGGATCAGTTAAAAGAGAAGGAACTGACAACGACCACTCAACAACCAGTATGCTGGGAAGAAAACCAATCAAGTGGGGTGACTTGGAAATAAAAGTTTAAAAGGCAGTGTAGAGAAAGAGAGAGAGATCAACTTTATCAACACTGTCGATAGGTTCAATACTTCCAGTAAAAATGGCTATTACAGTGTTAGAATTCAGATATATAGCCAGACAGAATTACATTTTTGTTCTGAAAACCAGAGATCAAATTACTGAGACTCATTTTTAAATAAAAAGGTCTATTAAAAATTACAGAGTTGCTTTTAGCATCTCTCTGCTGCCTGTTGAAACTCTTGATTTTAGTATAGATGTTATTATTCCATATATGAGATGTACCTGAATTGGATTTCAGCATCAAAATTTCCATGATGCTGGTGGTTACTGAACATGAATCTACAATTTTTGGCATGCTTCAGTTGCTTTTTGCAACTGAATAGAAGGATAGAAGGAATTTTGAATAGAAAGAATTTTAGAGTAAAAAAATCTTTAGCTCATTCTTCATTCTCGGAAACCTTATAGACTGTTTCAACATATGTTCAATACCATATTTATGGCTCTGCCTGACTCAGAAAACTGATTGTATTTAATCCTCTTATTATTACCTTTGGGAATAATACAGAAGTGCATACTTTGAAATTTTTTCCCTAATATTGAAGCTTAAAGGACCATAACAAAACTATAACACAATAAAGGATGTCTGCCAAATGCCAATCAATCATTTTCCGAAAGGGTCTTTGGGGGAAATTACAGATAAAACCCTTCGTAAGTGCTTTCTACACATTAATGCTGAAGTTTTTTAAGAAAAATCTAAAGGCATTCTTAGACATTTTGGAGCATGAATTTATACTTGGTATTACTTTTCACTGACTCCCTTGAACCTGAAACCTCCAAAACCCAGGGTGCTCAGACAACATTTTGCCTTATTAGCAAAGAGTACATAACTAGATTTTACAATAGTGTCTCTAGGTTTTATTTTAAAAGATTTCTCAATTAAACCTAATCATTTAAAAATCCTTTTTTAAAAAAAGCAAAAATTTTTTCAAATCACGGCTTTTATTATAAAATCATTTTACATTTTAGCAAAATATGATTTCTTTATAAAAGGAATGGATTTAAAACAAAAAGCAGCACTTTTACTTTTATAAGAAATATCAATATAAATTATTAAATATATGATACTATCCAGAATGCCCAGAACACACAACTCAATCAATTTTCAAATAATCTTCTGATTTTAGATATAATTATGTTCATTTTATGAATAAGTAAAAATGTTGCCCAAGTCGAATTTAATAGGAATAAATGAATACTGTCCCTTGGAAAGCCCCTGTGATATTTGTTGTTCTAGAATATGAATGTCAATCCTGGACCCGATATTTATGATTTCTATCATCTTTAGAATTCCCTTTAGCCACTCAAGAGTTTTAATTCCTTCACCTGTTAAATAATAATATTATTCCATGTAAGTTGTCTTCATTTGTTTTAAAGATTTTATTACTTGACAGAGCACAAGCAGGGGGAGCGTCAGATAAAGGGAGAGGGAGAGAAGCAGACTCCCCACTGAGCAGAGAGCCCAACGGGGGGTGGTATGATCCCAGGACCCATCTTATGGCCTGAGCTGAAGGCAGATGCCCAACCTACTGAGCCACACAGGTGCCCCAATTGTCTTCATTTTTAAGTGTATTATAGTTGGAAAAAACATATAAAGTAAAATGTAAAACTATAATGTAAAAAAAAAAAAAAAAATCCCACACACTTCTGAAGTCCACTCTGGCAGACATTACTAGTTATATTAGTCAGGATTCTCCAAAGTAACAGAACCAATAGGATGTATATATAGATAGATTTATTTTAAGGAATTGGCTCATGTAATTGTAAAACTTGGCAGGTCCAAAATCTACAGGGCAGTTTGGCAGGCTGCAGATCCAGGGAAGAGTTATTGTTGTCTAGAGTCCAAAGGCATTCCAGAAACAGAATTTCTTCTTCTTCTGGGGGCTTCAGTTTTCACTCTTAAGATCTTCAGCTGATATAGAAGAGACTCACCCATATTATAGGAGGTAATTGCCTTTAATCTAAGTCTACAAGTTTAAATGTTAATCACATCTAAAAGATACCTTTTCAGCAACATCTAGAATGATGTTTGACCAAACAACCAGGCAGTATAGCTTACGAGTTGACACATCCAATTGACCCTTAAAGTCTACCATTTGTCGTTTAGGCACCCATATGCATCTCTTTAAATATACTTATTCTCAAAATAAAGACAATAACAAGGCCATATTTCCACCTTCCATTCTCCTGTGTACATCTGAAAATACACAAATACTTACCCCAGAAGAGTATGTAAAGACCTCTTCTCCTTGCTGACCTACAATTTAATTATTATGATGTAAACTTAGTACATCTTATGTTATATGAAAAGAGGATAACAAAGGGAAGAAAATAAAGATATTGCCACATACATATATTCATAACAAAATCAGGGGGTAATACTCATAACAATTATTGTCCTTATTTCTGTAACTAGTCACATGGCCATAGCTGGTGTTTATAACTACCTTCATCAATAATCTATTCCTTTCACAATCAGCAGGCACCTGAATTGGTCATGGTTCTTTACCAGGTAGAATTACACAAATTTTCTTCCTGAGGGTCTGGCCTACTATTAGTCCTGCTCGAACTGATTTGTAGTTTTCCATTGACTCTAATCACAAGGCATGGTAGTACTAAGAGATGCCCTAAGGAATCTCCTATATTCCAGATATACTCTTCCTTATCCCCATTGAGAGTAGTAGTCCATTTCTTTGAGACTCAGAATCAATCATATAGCCAATATAGTAAATATTTCCTTTACTTGTTGATTCAAAGGCATAAGAATCTCCAAGTGTTTAGGTGGCAGTTCTAACTTGAGTTCAGTGGAAACATTTCTGTGTCTCCTAGTGGAAGCATTTTTCCCTTTGGAATTAAGACTTCTTGACCAGTAGGGTATAAAGATCATGTGGACCATGAGTGGAGTATGTTTTCTTCTCAGATTATTAGAGGTAATAAGGAGTGGTGCTACTCCCATTTCTACCTCTTATTTCTGGATCCATGAATCCTGACTGTGGAAGAAATGGCACCACATGTTGAACACTGATTTAGACTATCTATGAACTCCCAAGAACCTTGCCACAGCCCTGTGAAGTGTTGCCACTTAGCCAGAACTGCAACTGAGTCTTCAAAAGATCATTCCACCACTCTATAAGTCAGCTGTTTCACACAGGCAGATTTCAGTAAGACCAATAAATTTCAAGAATATGGTCCCATTTGCTTTGAAGTGAGTTCCTTGATCAGAATCGATGCCATGTGGACAACCATGAGTGTAAATAAGGCATTGTGGGTCCATAAACAGTAGTTTTAGGAGAAGCATTGCATTTGGAGAAGGCAAATCTGTATCCAGAGTAATTGTCTATTCCAGTAAGAACAAAATGCTGATCCTCCCATGATGGAAGTGCTCCAGTGTAATCAGCCAGGTAGCTGGCTTATTATTCCAGAGAATGTCTCTATATCAGAAATTCAGTGTTGGTCTCTGCTGCTAGCACATTGGATACTCAACAGTGGCAGTAGCCAGGTTGGCCCTCATGAGTAGAAACCCATGTTACTAAGCTGTACATAACCTGCCACCATGGCCACTTTGTTCATGAGCTCATTGGGCATTGACAATGGTGGCTGGGAAAAGAGGCTAACTGGTATCCACAGAATGGGTCATCCTACCCACTTGATTATTAAAATCCCCCTCTACTGAAGTCATTCTTTGGTAAGCATTCACATGGGACATAAATACTTTTACATTTTTCACCCATTCTGAGAGGCCTATCCATATACCTCTTCCCTAATCTCTTTCTTATTAATTTTCCAATCATATTCCTTCCAAGACCCCAACTATCCCATCAAACCATTGACCATAGCCATGAATTGATATACAACTGAACATTTAGCTAGTTGTCCCTCCACAAAAAATGAACAACCAGATAGAGTGTTGAAGTTCTGCCCACTGAGAGGATTTCTCTTTACCACTGTCCTTCAGGGATGTCCCAGAGAAGGGCTATAGTGCCGTAGCTATCCACTTCCAGAAGGTGTCTGCCCATCATACAGACCCATCTCTAAACCAGGCTCAAATTTTCTCTTTCTCTGTCAATTTATCATAAAGAACTTCCTATGAAGCCATAGCCGCAGGTTGTGGGAAATAAGGTAACGTAACAGAAGTGGGGACTGTGGGTATTTGAGCCATTTCTTAATGGAAGGTACTTGATCCTCCAGAGCTCATTTGAACCCAACTCCATATGCACTACTTTCATTTGATGATGATGTGCTACTGTGCACAGACAACTTCATGGCTTGGTGGGTCAGACAACATCCAGTTCACAATGACATTTCAGGTTGTCTGGTAACTTAGTGGCTCATGCTTAGCTTTTGGTCTCTACTAAGTCCCAATAACAAACCAAAGGCTGTTTCTCAAAAGGAGAGTAATTGTCCACAGAAGATGACAAAGTGGTCCTTCAAAATCTGAAGGTTTTAAGCTGCTATTCATCTATAGGGGCTTGCAAAGGCTCCAGATGAAATCCTTATTTGCTACTGATTTACGAAGCACTATTGGATCTACTGGATCACATGGCCCAAATGGCACAACAGCTAGAATGGCAGACTAGACCTGTCACAGAGCCTTCTCTTGCTCTGGACCCTAATCAAAATAGCAGGCTTTTTTTGGTCACTTGGTAAATGGGCTGGAATAAGATAGCCAAATGAGAAAAATATGTCACCTCCAAAATCCAAAGTGATCCATTACATTTTGTGTATCTTTTTGGTTGCAGGAGGGGCCAGATGCAGCAGCTTATCTTTCACTTTAAAATGAGTATCTTGACATGACCCACACCACCTAATCTCTAGATATTTCACTATTGTAGAAGCCCTCTAATTCTTATCAGATTTATTTCTCACCCTCTGACATGAAATATCTTAGCATTAAGTCTAGAGCAGTTGCTGCTTTTTGCTCAGTGGCATTCCATGGCACAATGTCATCAACAAAACGACCAGTAGGATAACTCGTGGAAGGGAAAGGTAATCAAGCTTCCTGCAAACTCAATTCTGACATACAATTAGAGAGTTGATCTATCCCTAAGGTAAGATAGTGAAAGTGTATTGTTGGCTCTGCCAGCTGAAATCAAGCCACTCCGCTGGTCTTTACTAACATGGATGAAGAAACATTTTTTGCCAAATCAATATATACAGGTACCAGGGAACATGTTAATTTGCTCAAACAATGAAACTACACCTGGTACAGCTGCTGCAACTAGAGTTACCACCTGGTCATGCTTACAATGATCCACTGTCATTCTCTAAAATTCATGTTTCCTGCACAGCCAAATAGGCAAGCTGAATGGGAATGTAGCAGAATCACCACCCCTGCATCCTTCAAGCCATCGATGGCCACTGTAATCTCTGCAATCCCTCCAGAAATGAGGTATTGCTTTTGATTTCCTATTTTCCTAGAAAGGCAGTTTTCCTAAGGAAAGGCTTCCACTTTGCCTTTCTTGCCTTAATAGCCCTCATCCCGTAGATCAAGAAACCAATGTGGGGATTTTGCCCATTGTGAAGTATGTCTATTCCAATTATGGATTGCAGAACTGGAGAAATTGCCACAGGATGAGCTAAGGGACCTGCTGGACCCACTGAAATGGATCTGAGCTAAAACAAAACAAAACAAACAAACAACAACATCAACAACGAAAACTGACCTTCCAAAGTTTCTACTCTACCTGGTAGGTCACAGTGGCATTTTGGGTCTCCTGGAATAGTGTCAGTTCAGAGCCAGTGTTTAGTAATCCCTGAAAAATCTGATTATTTTTCTGCAATGTCCAGTCACCCTGTAAAAGGGTATAGATCCTTTTGGGGAAGACTAGGAGAAAAAGTAGTGGTATAAATCTTGGGTAATTTAGCTGAATCCTTACTCAAGGGGACTCAGCCTCCTTTTCAATCCTGGGGTTCTGGGTCTATAAGCTGGGACAATGTCTTACAATTGATTGAGGAACCATGACTGTCTTGTTTTAATGATTCAAGTTTTTATGATTCAAGACTTTTATTTACTTGGCCTATAACTCATTTGTGTATAGAAGTCAAGGAAGAATTTAGTAGATTTCCCATCTGTTTCACTTCTAGAAACACCATGATTCAACTAGCCAATGCCATAAATCTTTACTAGTCAGACTATTCTGATTACTGGTTTGACTTCACTGTCCATTATGTTAACCACATCCACCTTGCCTTTGGTGATCAATTGTTGCCTCTTGGCTCTTATTGCCCCAAGATCCAACAAGCCCCATTGCATTTTGGTTTTGCAATTCATATAACTTCTGACCTACAAAGAACAGTAACCACAGAGCTCTTCAAAGATGCTGGACATCACCTCACAAAATGATTTCTCACAGTTGTGATGCTAGGTATGCTCTCTAGATGCACCTAGGATGGTTGAGCAGGTCTTAAATGATAACTCCATTCTTACATTCTCATCTCTCTAAGCCTTTTGATTACTTCCTCTACTATATACCAAGGCACTTCTGGTATTTCAACTTATTTAATATAAGTCACCTTTTGGTCCATATTTCAGCCAAACAACCGAACTATTAGAGCTCTATCTAACCCTCTGAGCTGTAATGTCAAATCCAGAATCTGGGCTTCTTGAGATATATCAATAAATTAAGCCCGATCCAACTTTATGTTCCTTCTACCATTACTCAAACCCCTTAATATCCATTCTCACACATATTCCCTGGATTTTTGTATGTATAAGTTAGAAACATCGTATAGTTTTTTTTGAGAGCATCTCCTCGTGGTCCCACTTTGTACCTCATCTTTCAGTGCCTGCTGAGAAGTGAGTTTAGTCTAGAAGCAAAAAGGAGCTGTGATGGGTGGATCCTGATGAGAATCTTCAGTGTTTTGCAGGGAAACTGCCTCACAGGAGGCCGTTATGGGTTCCTCAGGCATATCATCATTAATCTCCTCAGGTGGAGGTGGGGCAGCTGTATCTATGGGCAAAAAAGACTAGAAGTACTAGAGGTTCACTGTCCCCAGGGTCATCAGGATCTTCCTATATGACCCCATCCCAGCCTTTAGAATTCCATTCCTTCTCAATCAATGCCTTTATTTACCAGGAGATAGTCTGTGAGGTTTGGAATTGAATTTGTGTTGTAATTCAGCCAGTAGCAGGCTTTGAGCAATCTCAGTGGCTACAGGATATAAAAGTTCCTGTCAGGGCAGACATAAACTCTTTCAGTCCACTTATGTGGTTCTTAGACTGGGAATTCAAATCCTTGAACTCTTCCTTTTCTTTCCCCACTTTTTCCAGAATAATTAGGAGCAACGAGCCAATTTCATTATACTTGTTAGTTTGACAGAAATGTAAGCTATCAAGTACAGGGTCACCCAAAAACTTGCCTTCTATAAGTCTTTAATTAAAGTATCCAAGATGATATTTTGCATATCTTCATTGCCACATCATACCACAAACTATCATTTACTACTGGAAATATAGTCATTAGTGCTTTTATAACTAAACAGAGTAGGGACTCAATTCCAGAAGTCAGAATCAATTCAGAAAACTATCCTTAAGATCTGGTTCTTCTAGAACCACTCTCAGTGCCAAAATTAGTCACAGTTTTTCAGAGAAACAGAATCCATAACCTGTTAGAGTTAGGTTAAAAAAAAGAGAGATTTATTTTAAGAAGTTGGCTTACATTATTGTGGGGACCAAGAAGTCTAAAATCTGTGGGGCAGGCCAGCAAGATAAAAACCCAGGAAAGAGTTGATGTTGCTAGCAATCTTGAGTTTGAAGGCAAAATATTTTCTTCTCAGGAGACCTCAGTCTTTTCTCTTAAGATCTTCAAGTGATTGGATGAGGCCCGTCCACATTGTAGAAGATAATCTGCTTTAATCAAACCTTACTGATTTAAATATTACCCACATCTAAACTATACCTTCACAGCAACATCAACACTTGTGTTTGGCCAAATGAATGGGCACCACAGCCTAGCCAAGTTGACACATACAATTAACCATCATACCACCCAATGTCTAATTTTCTTTCCTTTTTTTAACCAACAGAAACTAGATTTTGTCTAGAACAGCTATAGGTAATTACATCTCCCAGCCTGTCTTTCACTTCTGACCAATGAAATGTCAGCAGAAATCTCGAAATATGGATTCCAGATAAACTCTTTAAAAATGTGAGACTAAGAGGCGCCTGGTTGCTCAAATGGTTAAGCCTCTGCCTTTGGCTCGGGTCATGTTTGCAGGGTCCTGGGAATCCCACAAGGAGTCTGCTTCTCCCTCTCCCTCTGCCTGCAGCTCCACCCTGCTTGTGTTCTTTCATAAATAAATAATAATTTGGCACATCATTTTGTCATTTTCCCTTGTCCTTCTTCTTGCCAACGCTGCAGAAACAATATGTGGTGGCTGAGAGGGAGTGGGGGAGAAGTCATCTTCTGAAATATAAGATAACAATGTTGACAAAAATGCCTCACACAAAACATGGCAGAGCAGAAAAATAGGAGTTTGGATTCCTGAGGGCAGAGTGGAACCACTATACCTAGACTGTCGACTTCTGGGCTTCTTTCATGTGAAAAAATTTAAATCCCTATTTGATGAGTCTCTGAAATAAGATTTTCTAATGTATCACCAACCTATAGACCCTTCAGTATTTCATTTACAGCTTTAATAGTTTAATTTTTAATATCGGGCAGATAAGTTTTTTTCTTTGAAAAAATGCATAATTACCTAATGGTCAGGGTTTTCTTTAATATCTAGAAATATACTGTAGCTTAGATGCAGATGATGTTAACATTTTCCTCAAATGTTTGTTATGAGGATAAGTTATAATAATACAAAGTTGCTTTTGTAAAGGAAATATCTTTTAAAAAAGTTAACAATTTTAAATATCTATAAGGAAAACAGATTAATTGACATTTTTTCATGTTCTGCATTATATGATTGAACCTGGACTAGAGCTCAGATACTCTGATACTCAACTAATTTCTTAAGAGTTATAGTCTATTGGGGTCTTGTATTTCTTAGGTAGGTGATAATCAGATCACAAAAACAAGAGAGAAGGAGAGAGAAGGAGGGAGAGAGACAAAGATATTGAAGAAATTAATATATGCTTTACTCAAACAAAAATTTAGAAAAGTTAGAAAACGTTCTCCCTAAGCTAAAAGTTTTCTTTAAAAATTATTTTCAAAGCAAGAAGTAAAATAATCTTTCTTTTTGTTTTAGCAAAAGCAGTATGACTTCCATAACTTTGAATATAGATCTGAAGCTCTAGCTCTAGGAGACTTTTGTTGCCAATGGTGTCCAAGAAGTATCATTTTGTGTAACGTATTAAACTAAGTGTCATGAAAAAGACTGGTTCTTAAAGTATTCAAAGAATGAGGATTCTAGACCATTAGAATCCATTTCATCTGGTTGCTTTATTCTGGGGAATCTGAGATTCTACAGTATTAGAAAAATGTCATAGGCTCTACATCCCCTGGCTCTTTTCTCATAATATACAAGAGACTTTAACTCCCATGTAAACCCACTAGCTCTCTTAAACATGAAAATTAGGTAACAAAGTCATATCTAACATATAGCAGTCATCTTTGAGCAAAAGGGAATAGATATAATTCCCTGGAGGAAAGATGAAAAGTCAGAACAAACTTTTGCATCCACGACAAGGTCTTACTAAATCCAAGTTAAATTAACAATAACATTTCTCTTCATAAGTTGAGCAAGTGTGCCTAATAAGGTACCAATCCTTCTTCTGCACTCTAAGGACGGGACAGGGCAGCAAGAATTCGAATGAAGAGGTATAAAGACACAGCAGCTAGAGCGAGAGTTTTAAAATAAAAGATCATGCCATATGTCTACCCAAACCTCTGTCATGATTTCTTATTCCACTCAGAGTAAAATAAAAAATGTATACAATTCTAACAAGGTATTTACTCCCAGCCTCTATTATCACACTGACAACACTTCTGGGATCAGTTTGTTACTGCTGTGAAACCAACCACCTTAAAATTGCCTTTAGGTGTCACTTGATTATTTCTCATGAACCTGCCAGTCAGCTGTGCCATGTCCATCGTCAGCTGGTGGGTGCGCCAGGGCTATCTGGTCCAGGATGATCCCAGGCAGATGCCAGATGCCTCTGTTGTACTCCTTGGGGCCTTTCATCGTCCCTAGAATGTCCCAGGCTTCTTCCATGGTGGTGGCAGGGTTCTAAGAGAAAGCGAAGTCTTTTATTATCTCCCTTGAATAAAATTGGCTGCCATCCGATTGCTCAAAGCAAGTCACATGGCCAACCCAGAGTCAGTCTTGAGAAGGAGTCAGTCTGGAGAATCGCTATCAAAGTGTATGGGAAAAGGAAGGCATAAAATATTGGGGTGATCAGTGAAAACCATTCACACTTTCTTTACACTTTTGCTGCCCTTCCTTTTCCTCACACGATCCCAATCAAACTGACTTCCGTGTTGTTCTGTGAACACAAGACCCCTTCCTGCATGAGGATCTTAACTTAGCTGTTTCTTCTTCCAGAACCGCTCTTCACTGGATATTGGCTTGGCAAACTCCTTCACTTCTTTCAAGTTTCTGTTCTAACTGTTCCTCAATGAGCCTTACCTGCCTACCCTATTTAATAAAGCAATCCACCACAACCCCTCCTTACTTGTTCTTTTTCCTTTTCCGTAACATGGAAACATTTCTAATACAATATTATATATGTATATTTTTTATTTCTTAAATATCACGGGGTTTTTTTGGTTTCTTGTCATTCTTTTCAGTGAAGTATAAGCTGTGATCTTCATCTATTTTGTTTAATGATGCATCTTAAGACACTTGTTAAGTGAATTTAATTTAAAACACGGGTTAAATGAATTAGATAATCAGATGTCTGCTTCTATCACTTAAATATAAGAAATATGAGCTTTGTGTAAATCACAAAGTGCACATTAGAAATTAATGCAATATAATAAATAATAAATATATAATAAATAGAAAAGTTCTGTTCAGAAACTTCAAAATCTCTCAAAACAGGTAGCCTCAGTATTGGAGCAATTCACAGCAGGTGCAAGCCCAGAAGGTAAAAGCCAAAAAAAGATAATTTTATCCAATTTTCTTATACTACTAATGAAGACAATTAGGCCTGAGGATGTTAAGTGTATTGAAGAATGTTGAAAAGTCAGCTGGTGGCAAAACTAGGATTGGAACCAAATTTTCTAATTACAAACACTATATCCGTTCTACTTTCAAATTAACAAAATCACTGCTCAAACAAAATTTATAACAGTCAAAAGTGCAAAAAAAGAAATTTCCAATGTTATTGGGCATTTAAAAATGTAAGGGCTTTGAAAACTAAGCTTGCAGTTCCTAATTTCACCAAATGGAAATCCAATAGTCTGATATACTTCTTTTTCAAAAAAAAAGCATAGATAATTGCGGTTTAGCTTGTCTGAATGTAAAACTGTAATAGAAAAGAGAGATGTCTTCCTGAATTTAAATTTACAATCTCATTGAACTAAATTATTGGCTTCTGCTGGTCCATGGGAATTTCATTTGCAGAGTTGAAATGAGCACAGTAACAGCTACTATTAAGAAAGGGAAAGATTGTTTCAGCTAGTAATGTGAAGGAAGTTGAAGCTGTCACTATAAGGGAGTATCTTTTGAGTCTGTTTGCTATTGAATAGTTTCAAGGAAATTTTTTTCTATTTAAACAACCAGGGAGTTAATTTACCTAGGAGAAAAGCATCTAATAATTGTGGTTATGTTTCTACACACTGAATTTTACCATTGGAGGGTAATTCTCCCACAGAGTTTTATAGAATGAGAATCTGGGTCAGTGTTTTATATCACTGGTTTCTAAGGACAAAGTAACGTGATACTCCCTCCTTGCTGCAACTGAAAACCAGGAAGTTAATAATTTTGAGGCAAAGTTTATCATTTTCTTTCCTAGACATTTGGCTCTTTTAGTCTTGTGTTCTTATCCCACCTCAATGTTATAGCTAATTAAAATGCATTTCTATCTGATGAAGACTGAATGAATCTTCCCTGGTGAAAATATTATGCATGTATAGCTATTAATGCCCCTATTTTTAATTCCCACTTCACTGACAATAAATCAGTTATTAGGTTTCCTATATAATTTGGCAAGAAAAAGTTCATAAAGCTGATCATTTAAAGGTCAGCGTTTATATAGTTAAAGAAAAATAGAATCAAGAAAACCGGCTTAATTCTCTGCTTTGCACCAATTAAGAAAATGTTCTTCTACTCAGCAACCACTGTAAGTCTATTCTGTAAAATAAAATTAGAATTTCAGCACCATCTGCAAATTCTCTCACATTGAAAGTTAATTACATTATTGTTAAACTGATTTGTTAAAGCTCGAAATGTTGTGTTATAGTAAGAAGACATGAAGAATCTTTCAGAATCTGGTATCAGACTGTTCTCATTTTCAAACAAAACATTGCCTCATGTATTCAATGTAATTTGGTTAACTAACTGAAATGGGAGGATTCTTTATCCCCATTATTGTATAAGAATGTTAAATTGTCTCCTTGGGAATAAAGAAATAGTTTAAGACAATTTTTTTCTAAATTTTAAAAACTAGCAGATTTCTCTTTTTTCCCCAGTAGTATGCATTTTTGATTTGGAAAAACTCTATTCCCATTCCAGATACTTCAAACCTTATTTAAATGCAAATAATATCCTGAAATACCTTCTTTTAACATTCAATTCTCAATTTAAGACATAAGCAATTTAATTAAAATAATTGATAAGCAATTCGTTAACTGGAGATTTTCATTAGGTTCATGACCTTCCTGGAAGTATTTTAATTTAAATATATTTCACACAATATAAATAAAATAATGTATTATGTAGAAAAAAGCATAGATGCAATGACTCGTCAAATCACCAAAAATCTGAACCTGGTTTTATTCTCAGCCTTATAGCAAGTTTCTACTTGACATGAAGCATCTCACTGGATAATCAGTAACATTCTAGAAAGAGGATAGGTGCAATGCACTGACTTCTCAAGAAAGAAAAATATCTCTAACACCTTGGGATCATTCCCAAATTATTCATATAACTATGCTAGAATTTTGTTAAAACTTTGAAAACTTGAAGCCCCCCACTCACCAACCCCAACCGTATTTTCTCCTGGGATCAGCAATGAAAAGATTTATGTTTAATATAAAAATCCTCCTAAATTTGCATGCCAGGTTTCTAAATTATTTAACTTATTAGTTAATTCTTAAAGAAAGAGGGAAATTCCTTTTTCCATTTAATACATTATTCTTAAAAGTAAATACAATAATAACATACGTCAGCATAACCAAACCAACTTTCAGTTTAGCCTCTAAAATTTAAAAGAGGCTTTCACAGCATGAGAAAATATTGTACGTTCTGATTACATGTTCTCTGTATCTTCCTACTTCTATGCTTTGGATTTGAGAATGGTAAGATGGTCCATTGCAGACTAGAAACATCGAACATATTTCCATTCCAAAAGGACAGTCACCAAAAGTATATCTTTAAAAAATAGAAGTCTACCTGGGTCATCTGGTCAAACCTGCCTTGTAGCATTTCACACAAATTTATTCTCTAAATTGTGCAATTTATTCTCTAAATTGAGTAACAGCCTTACAAAAGAATAAACTATAAAAAAAAACAATGCCCGTGTCCTATAAGACCTCGGTATATCTTGCTGACAAATAAGAGAGATACTCAAAGAAAGAACAGAAATCCATAACCAAAGTTAGAAATAAACTTCGAAGTATGAATTTCTCCACAAATGAATAGCAAGAACCAGAGGGAGAAAGAAAATCAACTCGACTGTTTCAATGAGGAACTACCTAACTATCTGAGAAGCAGTAATTTTCAGGACAATAAGCCCACCATTCTCGTAAGGAAAGAGACCTGAAACCCAGGATCTTTAGGACCATAGGAGATGAGCAAATATTTAAGGATGTCCACACTGATTTTTTTTTTTTAATCTCACTTTTTTTTAAAAAGGCCCAAATGGCCTGCAACACAGAAAATAACAATCACCAAGTTATATTTTCCATTTGGGGGAGTTTGATGGTGCTCTCAATAATGGCAAACTAGGGTTGTCTATTTAGAATTCATGATCAGAAAATCTCATCTCTCAGTATCATTGTTAACTTTGGATAACAATTGCAATAGCTAACATTTATTAAATGTTTATAATGGACTAAGCGGGTGCTGTTCTAAGTACTTCGAATTTTAGCTTGTGTAAGTCCTTACAACATAAATTACCTTACCTATTTTATAGATGGGATAATAAAGGCACAGAGAATTTACATGATTTACCCAGAATCACATAACTGGTAATATTAGAACTAATATCCAAACCCACTTAGTCTGACTCCCAGGTTGCCCTACTTACACACAATTCATTATGTCTTAGAAAGCCTAATGAAGTCAAAGGAACTTGGACCACAGCAGAAACCTAAAATGGATTTTAACTTTACAGTCAGTTCCATTTTTTGGTGGGAGATCTTGCATATTACTTTTTTCTTCTATTAAATTGTAAGCTCAGAAAACAATTCTATCTTACAAAGATAGGACAAACATTCATTTTAACCAACACCATAATGACACTACAAATAAGCCAACATCTTCCTTTGTGCTGATCATTTTCCTTGTCTGTACTTTGAGGGGTTCAAGTACACAATTACCCTAAATATGACGGCAATCATTTGGCCATGGGCTTGGGCCCCTGGCTTATTCTTGCCAGGTTAAGAGCTCTACCTACCTTCACATTCCCCATCAATTTGTATATTGATGGACACATCAGTTAGATAAGATGTCTTAGAAGTACGAGTCGGTTGGCTGACTAGATTGCCTGTTGCTCTGTCATGCCACCCTCATTCCATGACCTCTCAACATATAAGTAGGACAAGAAAATTGCACTCTGTTAAGCACTGACCTTAGCCTATCTAGATGCCCAATGCCTGCCTAAATTTCAAAGATGGGGAGGCTCTGAAGCCCAGTTTATATCTCTCTTCCTATCACCTTGTGTTGCTAACAAATCACCCTGTCCCAACAATAGGTAAAAGAAGCTGAACACAGTGAAGGATCAACTTTTCTGGGATCCATAAAGGAGCTGAGGACACAGAGAAAATCCCTGCTCCCCAGACTGGAGAGACAAACAAGGGCATACAGGGAGTCATGGTTTACTGGAACTGAGGGAAACTGCCTTGGGAACCTGCACTTGAGGAGGAAAACTTAAACTGTAATTGACAAATTGCTGGAGGCTCAGTGCAGACAAGTCTGAGAGTTAAAAACTCCACTGGGACCCCGTTCTACAGGGTCCCCAAGCTTTTCTGAGTCTTACCTTGGGGAGCGCAAGGGGTTCTCACAGTAAATATCAGAGAAAAATCCCCTCTTGTTTCCAGCAGTGGTTGGGGAAAAGGAACTGGTTTTTTTGGTGGGGGGTGGGGTGGTTTTGGGGGGTTTTTTTTAGGAACTGTTTTGAAATACACCAGAGCACTTGTTTCTTAACAAGACCTACCCTCAGGGGAAACTAGTTAACAAAGTCCACAGGCTGGGATTTTATCAGAGCCTAACTGACCTACCATGGGAGAAATACCCAACTCTATCCCACCCAACCATCTTTCTTGTCCCACCAAGGAGCAAGAAAAAAACTTGTATACTTCACAGTCCAGAGTCATAACCTCACTAAAAGTCATGATCTTTCCTTCATCTTGTGATACTTTTTTCAACCCTGATAAACACGAAAATCTATTACAAAGCTCCAGTGGAAAAGAGGAAAAGATCTTTTGTGTTAGTGTGTGAGTATGTGTCTTGTGTTGTGTCTTTGGGTGGGGAAGTTGTGAGGTGAAGGAAAGGCATTAGAATAAAGCTATTTAGAACATGTATTTAGCTAAGAAGGAAATGAAAAGTGCTACTAAATCTAACACTCAAGTAGATAAAGCTTCAACCATCTTCACAGGAAATAAATGAATAGTGCTAATAGCTGGATCCAATTTATAAGGCACTAAACGGATATTATAGGAGGAAGGGAGATAATTAATCTTCAGCTAGAACAATGAAAGATCAGCTGCGGTATCATCACAGTGCCACATTCCAAGACACTGGAGGTGCTTTGCCTTCCAATGTATTAATCAAAGACTATCCAGAATTAGGATGTTTAATTATTGGCAAGGATTCTTTGTATTTTTTATTTCTGCATAAAGACGCTGATTACTGTACATGAAAAGTTTTCCGGTTCACAATGATATTAATAGCCCCTGAGTATAGAAATAAAGATATTTGACTTCAAAATTTAACAAAGCTATAGTTTTTGTGATTATTTGATGGATTAGAATTTGATTTCAGATTTAATAAAGCCTGAGTTTCTGGTGATTCTTTGAGTATTTGGTCTATAGTTTTTAAAATCTTAGAACTTATAACAAATAGTGTTATGCTACGTTCAGTTGATTCTAATAAAAAATAATTGAAGTCATAAAAAATTAAAGTCATGATTGTTAAACACAGGAAAAACTGTCCAAATATTAATTCTGTTTTTGCAGGAGACTCCTTCAAATATGTGTAACATTGGTAATGAGGAAAGTTTCGGGCAATCCATGCCACATTATGAATGCATAAAACAAAATGGGAGAATACAAAGTCACAGCCCCCATTCAAGCATATTCTTTACCTTACACTATTCAACAAGTCTATTCTTGAAAGTTTTGTGAATAAACCTCTATCATTATCTAAGAGATATAATCATCAAAATGACATTGTCTGGCTACTTTCCCAATAGAGGGGTTTTAAAACCGGGGTGGCATTTTTTTTCCTGCTCTTCTTACACATATCCATTCCCCTCTAGTTTGAAAAGACTGTCTTCCACTGTTTTCTGTTACCTTGACTATGCCCCCTAGTACATTTTGCAAGTATAATCACATTCTCCTTTCAACTGTCTCTAGCTCCTGTCCTTTCTTATATTTATTTTACAATAGTCAAAAGTTCTCAGCATATGCAGATTGATGGTATCATAACTCTATGTATAAACCTTCAAGGTTTTCTTACCTTAGAGAGGAAACCCAACCTTCTCAGTATAGAAGTTACAGCTTGCCCTTAGCTGGACCTACATTCTTCATAGAATTACTTTCCTCACCCAACTGCCTTACCCATGGAAAACTCATATATCCTTTCAAGACCCAAGTAAAGACACATGTTCTTTACATGATTCTTACTACTCTTCTCATGGTCAGTCCCTTAACTGAAGTACCACCATTTGTGTTATAGTTACTTTATGTACCTTCTCTCTGACTTTTGAAGGTCCATAAGTAACACGTGGCATATAGGACATTGTAGGTGCTCAATAAACACGTGCTGCATTAATTAATGGACTCTACCCTATTAGTTGATCAGCGTGCCCCAACTTGTAAGCTGAGTTACTAGTGACCCTTCACTTTTGTACTAACATGCCCACCTCTAGCATGCTTGGTTTTGCCATTCTTCTCCCCATGACAGATTCTATTCTAATCCATATGTTTATCGAAGGAAAGTAAGTAGAGTAATATTTTGGTAGGAATATAAAAAGAAAAAATCATTACTTTTAAGAAATGGTTGGATGGGGCACCTGGGTGGTTCAGTGGTTAAAGCCTCTGCCTTCGGCTCAGGTCATGATCTCAGGGTCCTGGGATCGAGTCCCGCATTGGGCTCTCTGCTCAGCAGGGAGTCTGCCTCCTCCTCCTGTCTCTCTCTGCCTGCCTCTCTGCCTACTTGTGATCTGTCTGTCAAATACATAAATAAAAAAAGAAAAAGAAAAAAAAAAAGAACTGGTTGGTAGAAAACAATTCCTCGTAAATCTAGCATTTCTCCATATCTTATAAAACAAAGGCTTTTACTGCTGTTTGGTTCCGAACAACCTTTACATGTTTACATGGAAAACAACCTTGGAAAATAGTGTCTCCCTCCAAAGAAGAATGCAGGTTTGTTAATTGTCCAGTATAAAGAAGATAATATCTTTTTCTAGGGCAATGATTCTTCAGAATTGCTTATAGCTCATTATAAAAGATTCAGGTTCCCTAAGCTCGGTGTTTCTTAGCTGTAACAAATCACCTTGTGGGACTCGGTGGGATTGGGGGCAAAGCACACCATTGCAAATAGGAGTCTCATATTTCTTGCAGTGCTAGGAGTGATAAGAGTCCTTTGTTTGTGACTTGGAGTCTCCTATCTTCCTCCAGCTTCCATGAATGTATGCCAGGCTAACTTATTAGTTTGTTAAGTTGCTTTTGTCAATGAAGATCAGATGTTAACAGAGCCATGGCTTTCTGGAAGAAAAAGACTAAGGGCCTCATAGGAAAAATAATATGAAAAGACTCCCTAGGATTTGAGAAGGAACATTCTTGCTAAGAGTAAGCAGAGGCAGGAGAGGGGGATGACAGGAAGGAAGGAAGTATCCCCTACTGTCCTACCTATTAATGAATAGTTACAGATTGAGTGACTGATGAAAAGTAGGATTGAATTAAGTTGCCCCAATAGTGATGCAATTATTGGTCACTGTCTTCCAGGCTAGAGGCAGTAGGGATATCATGGCAATGGGGCAGCAAACCTCATGACCCTAGCTGAAAGGCAATGTTGCAACAGCTCTGAGTCCAGGAGTCCTTCAGGCTGAAATAATGGTAATGATGAACTTGATTAGGTGGACAGGTCAAAATATTAAAGGTGTTTTTAATGGCATCATGTGTAGTTCCTGTACCACCTGAAAACAAAAGTGAATGTGGGGTGCTTACTAATGCAAACTGTTCTCTCCATGTCCTCCATCCCTCACTCTCCCCGCTAGTCTAATTCCAGTTGGTTTATGGAGAAAGAAAATTAGCAATTGGCTGAGGTTTCCCTGTCAAGAGGTATGATATCCATATACACATATTCATCTATACTGGGAAACTTCAAGAACAAGGGAAACTTGAACTTTGAAGACTCTGTAAAACATAGGCACCCAATTCACCATCCTACCCAGTCCTATGGGGCAAGATGGCCAAATTCAACTGGTGCTGTTTGGACAATATTCACAGGGGTCAGGGGGTGGAGAATCTAACATGACATTGTAGGTAGATTTTGGGGGTCAATTCAATGTGTTGTTGTTGCTTTTGGATCTGAATGTACAACAAGATTGATGTGTTTTGTGTTTATACATCACTATCCCATAAGTTTTGGGGCAACTTAATACTTCACTATACTTCACTATATTATAGTGGCTGTTCTCAGTCAGGGAAGAGCCACAGTGGAGGAACTGTTAGTGGAACAAACTCCCCTGAAACTCTCTACCAATGAGCAGGTCAGAAATTAGCATGCATGCCTCTACCCTCTAATGTCCAAATCTGTCACTAGATAGATAACATCCTATTGGTTGGCAAGTCATCAGTTCCATTCTTAATCATCACACCTCTTCAGCAAGAGTGGCTAATAAATCCTGATGAAAATATACAGGGGCCTTCACACCAAGTAATTTATTGGGACTATTTAGGTGGACTAACAATGCTCAGTGCTTCCAGAAATCAAAGGAGTAACTACTATTTCTTTGGATCTCCCATGACAAAAAAGGAGAATCATCATGTTATGACACTTCAGGCATTGGAGATAGCACTATCTCACTTGGGCATTTAACTTGATTCTCTGCATCAGCAAAGGCACAAGTCAACACCCTCTGAGCAGAGCTCAAAACCAACAGGTCGCACTGGAACTGATCTAGCTAGCTTTGGAACACTCTTTGCAACCCCATAGTTTTAATAATTGCTTTGATCTACGAATATCTGATTTTGTGAGTGAGACACGGTGCAATAGAAAACAGCCTCCACCAAGAAGATCCCCTTGTGATTCTGCACTTGTTGCCTCCCTGATACAGTTACTCCGTATACTCCTTTTGGAAGGAGCTATCAGCTCACTGATGAGCTCCTGCCAAAAACAAATACCTAACCCAGGGAGGCCACATTACTCGTCAGCCTGATATTCCCATTTTGGGGTAGGTCAGCTTGCACTCAGTAGATATGAAGGTGGGAAAGGGCCAGAAAGCTCTATCTGACATATTCAAAAACACGCAAGGCCTGGTTCCAGTGCTATCTCATCACAACTTTACATGAAAAGTGGCAACTCTTCTACTGGGAGACACTTTATCCCCCACTACACTTACTGAGTCAAAGCTCCTGGCTCATTACACCCTCAACTCACAGATTCCTGTAAATGGCCTAGTCGGTCCTGGCTCAACTAAACTGAATCCAGTGATGTCCATGGGGCTGCTAAAGCTATCCAACCTCAGTACCAGCTCAATAAAACAAAAATGGAAAATACTGTATGATCTCACTTATATGTGGAATCTTAAAAAAAAAAGAAAAAGAAAGAAAGAAAGAAAGAATAAATGAATGAATTTTAACTCATAAATACAGAGAACAGATTTGTGGTTGCCAAAAGTGAGGAGAGTGGGATGGGTGAAAAGGGTGAGGGGAATCAAAAGGTACAGACTTCTAGTTATAAGATAAATAAGTCCCAGGGATATGATGTGCAACATGGTGACTACAGTTAACAATACCATATTGTCTATTTGAAAGTTGCTAAGAGAGTAGATCTTCAAACCTCTCATCACAAGAAAAAAAAATTTGTAACTAAGTGTGATGATAGATGTTAAGTAGACTTCTTATGGTGATCATTTTTGCAATATATACAAATATATCATTATGTTATACCCTTAAAACTAGTATAATATCATATTTGTCAATTATATCTCAATTTTTACAAATGGCAATGTTTACTCTGTGGGTGAAACTCAAGGTAGATCTACATTTTACATTTGACTTCGTCTCAGGGCTGTCAGTGGTGCCTCACCACTGCTGGGACATTTTTAGATTACAGACTTGCTGTTTTACTCCACTCTGGCAACAACATTCTGGCCTTTGAATTAATATGAGCCATTGTGACGTCCACAGACTCCCTTCATGTCTGCCACCAACTGTAAAGTTAAGAAACACAGTTCATAAGGCCACCCTCACTTCTGACAGCAATTATAGGTTCAACAGCCTTCAAGACTACTCTTAAGTTTACCAGTTCACTAGAAGAACTCGCAGAATGCACTGAAAGCTATTCTACTCACAGTTATGGATTATTCTAGGCAAAGGATACATATTAAAATCAACCAAGGGAATAAATGCATAGGCAGAACACAGGAAATTTCCAAAACATGGAGCTTCCAGTTGTCCTATCCCAAAGATTCTTAGTCTTACTTTCTCAGACTCATCTTGTGATAATATGCATGGTACATTATAAACCAGGGAAGCTTACTTGATACTTATTGTTCAGAGTCTTTATTGAGGCTTGATCACATAAACCTGATTGGCCACCCACATGGCTGACTACAGTCTCCAGCCCCTCAGGTGATTGACTGGGACCTCATGACCCAAAAACTCCATCTAAGTCATTCTATGTCTCAAAACCTGCAGTAAACCAAGATATTTTTAGCAGGTAGAATATTGCAATGGCTTGGAGATCACTGCTTAGGGACCAAAGATAAAGGTTCTACCTCTCTTTTTAGACAATCTTCAGTCAGACAATGGTATGCTTTTTATTTCAAAAACCGTTAAAAAATTTGTTGAGAGTCAAAATATTCAATGGTCCATGTGGATGGACTTTCCACACTCCCTGACATCCCCAAGCATGTGGTATCACTTTGCTTGGGAATTATTTTCTCAAAAATAATGAGGAACATTTCCTATCTTTAGCTCTCATACTCTTTCATTGTCCACATCTTAGTAAGATAGTTTGGTCACTGCGTATGGTCATCTCAGAAAGAAATAGTCTTCCCTCAGCCACTTCCTAGGTGACGATGACAAGCAAGTTGTGGGGGTAGCATATAGACATCTTGTGAAGATGTGAGATTCTGCTGTAACTATTCTTGGATATAATGCTATTTTCTTTTTCCTAAGGGCAATTCTTGGCTAGCTTGGTTGTCACAACTTCTTGACTGTCAAGCCAAAATGGGTAATAGGAGATTCAAACCAAATTCAGGTCCAGCATCTCTTCTTGCTTGTTATAGTCTTACATCATAAGGATAATGACCGTTTGGTTGTCCACTGTTTACTGAGTCCTCCTACAGTAGCAAGACATAGTAGATATCTCTGAGTTTTATAGAAATGCCCTTGCTGCTCTTGTAATGATCCTTTGTTGGAAAGGGTCTGGTATGAGTAGGGGATGACAGGAAAAGGGGTGAGGTTCTAGCTGATTTTATGAACATGAAGAACAACATCAATCCTGGAACCTGAAGAGAGATCATCTTAGATACCAAGAAGAATAAGGAAAGGAGGAAAATTAATCACAATTTTCTTTCATAACCTTCTGTGGAAAATTTCATATGAAGAAAGTGTCTTAGTATGCCTCTTCAAAACTTTATTTTATTTACTTAACTTTATTTACTTAAAGTCAACTAGATCCTAAGTCACCCATCCATCCCCTTCCAGATGAGTCTGACCATGTCTCTTAACTTTCTCAAAATGTCTGCCTGAAAGAGCACTGGATGGCCCTTACTCCCAAAATACATCTAGATGTCTTTGCCACCCCAATTCTTAATCATTTAGTTGAGCAGAGGAATGCCAACCAGCTGGTGGTATGGGGGGAAAAAAAAAAGGAATAGACTCAGTTATTTAAGCCAAACTTTGAACTCTCAAGACAATAATCCAGCCAGGTGGACTACATTGGAAGCACTCGCAACTTGTGCCCCCTTGTTGATGCAGGTTTTATTTGGTCACCATCAATTATAAGCAACACTTTCTTTCCAAGAGCATCTTCAGAACCACATTTTCAGGTGGAAGCTAGGCACTAACATGTTTTTCTCCCAAAAAGATGGTGGCTTGCACCTTGGTAGGAGTGATAAAGGACCTCCCATGTTTAAGGAAATACCCCTCTGCCCTAGAAGGCATTCAACTCAGTCAGAACTCACTGAACAGGGTTTATATGAATGAGATAATTGCCCTATATTTCTTACTTGCAAGACAGTGTAGAGGCTGGGCATTCTTGAATATATTTTTGTGCACCTGGCTTAATTCCTTAAGTCAGGTGGAAAGGTCAATATGGAAACTAAAAGGAGAAACCATCTGGCTTTCTACAAGACACCTTAATGGTTCATGGAGGTATGGCAGGATTAAGGTAAATAGTGCATATCAGCCCCATCCTTCTGCTTGGAATCTTGCTGGGAATAAACGCAATTAAATGCTATTTGAGACAAACTAAATAGATTTGGTCCCAGCCCCTACCAGTTAGATTAACTAGAATGTTGCTATCCTAGAAATGAATGTCATAGCAAAAATGATGCAGAAACAAAAAGAAACAATCATTTGGAGATAATTCTCCATGGGTATCTCATATTTCTGCATATTTTGTGAGCAAGGACATTACCACTAACTACACTTTTTTCTCAACTATTTTTAAGGATGTCTGTATAGCAAACACCCTTGGCAGATAGAAATAGTGTGTTTCCCTCCAACATAGAGTAAACAAACCTGCTAGTATTGTAATATCTCCTACAAGGCAAAGGTCAAACAGGTCTGCTTGAGGTTCATTCTAAAATATTGGGGTTTCTTAAACTTGGGGTTCCTTGGCTATGATGGAAATCTACTACACACACAACATTCACTTGAGCCCTTCTGCATCTCTTATCATCGGTCCTGAGGGGTAAGGAGAACTGATACACACATGAAGCTCATAGTGCTTGCTGCGATGCAAGTAGCAAGCCCTTTGTCTCTGACACAGGAGTCTCATGTTCTCTACTAGAATTCAAAAAAATGACAGCACACTAACTCATTAGCTTTATAGTAGAGTACATTTTCTGACACTTTACAATTCTTGATTGTGGTAAGAACTTTCAAAACAAACTTGCATAGCTAGCATAGGAAATGAGGGTGGGAGGGAGTCCAGAATGAGAAAAAAAAAACTGCATATAATTTCCATAGTTGCTCATTGTTAATTTGTGCTTCTTTTTTTCCTCATGGACAAATTTCCCCCTCTCAGTTAAGCAGAGACATACACAAAAACATAGTTCTCATTACCTAGCCTCAAACTGGAATATACATATATTTCTTTACTTAATTTGCAAATTAATATAAATAGACTGGCCTTCATTTCATAGGTACAATATGGGAAATCGATATTTTTGAATCAAAATATTAAGATACTAAATAAGAGAGTAGCAATTGTTAAGGAAAATACTTTTCGGAAGTTATTAAAGTGGGATTATAACTCTTAGTCTATTGCTTTGCCAGCTGAGGTATACAAAATATGTGCTATAATGAACAATTCATACAATTCCAGAAATACTAGGAAAGGAAATACTGCAAGCAGCATCCAATCCCATGGCACTTATACTGAACCTCTTGAGTGCTATAGATTTTTGCATTATGTACAAACATGTGATCATTTCAATTGGTCCATCTATGGATATGCCTGCTTTGTGGTATGAATATGCTAGTATATAATAAGAGTAATTAAAAGCTGTTATGTTTTAAGATCATCTATGAAATTATTTATACAATTTTTGTGATCTGGATCTTTTCTACAATTACTGCCCATTGAAAATGTATTTCATCCTTTCTGGAATGGATAGCAGGAATATATACTCTGGGACATTTGAGTATAAAGCCCCAAAGGGACATAGGCCTTGGGAACAGCTGGTTTTTTGGGCCTGACTTCTTGTAAATATTAAATCTAATTTTTCCCAATTACAGCCAGCACATATGGATGTAATATTAGTAGGGGCATCTCATTCAAGAATATCAATATAGTTAATATATTTGAGTTCATTTAAAGTTTATAGTCAGAACAACCTAGGGACAAGGATTCAAACTTCCAGTATCTGCTAGTTGGCAAAGATCCAGGTGAGATAATTTAGTTGGTTGCTATTTTTGTCTCAAATAAGTTTTTAACTGATTCTTATTGTTACATACTAGAGTCAGAAGTACTCCACAAATAATATTTAAAGAATATTTTCAAGCACAGAAATAAGCTACCCTTGTATACATTCTTATGATAATTCTCCATGTTATTTTAATTAAATTTTAGTGTTATAAAATTATCTAACTACTTATACTGCTAAGTATATATATATATACACAAATATTATAATATTTAAAATCAGAATTTTTAAGTCTGATATCAGTCATAAATTTCTAAGGGATTACTTTGCCATAACATTATAATTGAGGGTTCTTATTAAATATCAATTTTTTTCAATATGATTTATGAATTTTAAAGTACAATTTTTATGTCACTAGTGTTATTTTTTGCAATAGATTCTGTGAGGTAAAAACTCCACTTCACTTGATTAATGGGTATCTGTTTATGAAGTCAATAGTTTAATAGCTCCATCATTTTTAACCAGATGATAGGTAAGTCTATTGGGTTGTTGAAAAAAAAGAAGAAAAAGAGGATGGAAGGGTAACAGCAAGGGAGGCAGGGAGAGAAAAAGGGAGAGAGAGAAGAGAGAAAGAAAGCTTAAGGAAATACAATAATGCTTAAGCAGTCTTCCACCACATACAGCATTTTAAAAAATATTTTACTAATATTTTTAATATTTAACCTAAATATTAAAATTTTCACTAAATGATAACTTTGATTAACTGCGAACATAACCTGCCTTCTATCAGAAAGCAATTTACTTCAACAGAAATGTTTAACTTTATGTTTAATTACTCACATCTGCATTTCTGAATAGCATAAAAGTTCATGTGTGTAGATAATAAAGGGAAAAGGATTGCCCAAACAAGGACATGGAGAAGGCTTGAATATGTTCCAGTGAACTGCTGTCCATGGAAACCAGGTGCTTGATTCAAATTCTTTGCTAATATTAAAAACTAATTTATAGTACCTATGATCCTGATTTGGACATTCAGACATTCAAGAAAAAAATAATTCTGCTCCCTCCTTGAAAGAAAACATTTCTTCCTCTCTTTATGTCAGAGTAATTCCTTACCCCTCTGGGGGCTCTTCTCATGCCTTGCCTTCATTATAGTTATTTACAATATCTCCCCTCTATCTGTACACTCCTCAGGCTTCTGGTTCACCTTCGTATCGTTATAGTGTCTAGTGTAGGCTTTGCACAGAAATGTTTGTGATGTGAAGCAATAGGGGGAAAAAAGTGACTCCTTCATACAGTTGACCCTATGTGAGTGGAGCCAAGATTTTTGAGGCTGAGAGTGTAGTTCAGGACTTATTCTTCCCTTACATCTGGGACTAATTCTGATTGTCATCATCAGTCACAACAGTTGACTAGGAGCTTCAGGTTAATAGCTAAGAGAATGGGCACCAGAGCCAGACTATCTTGAATCTGAGCCCTGCTTTGCCCCATTCCTGAGTAATGTTTTCCAAGTCACCATAGTTCTCCAGGCTTCAGCCAATCTTTGCTATAGGACTGTTGTGAGATTTAAATGAGTTAATCCACAGAAGGCACTTAAACATTGCCTGAAACATGGAACACATTGCCAGGTGTTAACCATCATCATCAGTGATAAAACACTAAGCACAGACCTATTGTGTACACAACGTTGAGAAGTACCCACAGGCTTTCTCTCTATTCACCAAAGGAGATAAACTTTCCACAGAGTGTGGGAAAGACTCAATCTCTTTTCTTTAATTTGAACTTGGTTGAGGTATAATTGACAAAAATTGTAAAATATTTAAAGTGTACATGGTGGCAATCTGATAGACATTATGAAAGGGTTCTACTCTCTTCCCAAATTCCATGTATACACTATTGGCACCTAGAGTCTCCATGTTTCATTTTCCATCCTCAAGACTCAATTTCATGTGTCCTAAAAGGATCCTCAAGTTTCATTTTACTTTTCTCAAGCAAACTTCATTACCTCAACTTCCTAAAACTGACCAGTCAGATATCAGCTCCAAAATATCCTCCGATAACCTTTCTATGCACCATATTAGTTCTGTCTAGGCCTGGAGATAATTTCTTGATTAGTAACCACTATCTCTATTTAATGAGAAAAGTAGATTTCTTACAACTTTCTGTAAAATGTCTCACTCTGTGAAGTCAATCAGAGCTGGTTTCAGGTCTGAAAAGAGCATTCATCATTCTTCTCCCAGCATGAATTGAAGCATATACTTTTCTTCCAGAGGGAAGCTTGAAAAGACAGTGATTCAGTGCATTTGATTAAGTAAATCCTCTTGATAAATACATTCCTGGCAATGGCAATATCATGTATATTTATCCTTTATCTTGTGTTTGATCTTTAATTAATAATAATAATAATAATAATAATAAAATAATACTAAATCATCCATTTTCTGATGGCCAGGATAAAGCATTTTACACCTAGCAACTTGATCAGATTTTCATTTTTGACACACACTGTCAGAGAAACCAGAAAAAAGTTCAGTTTTAAGAAAGTGAGAGACTGATCTATGATGTATTCAAGAAATAAAGAGCTCTACTACATCAATAGAATTCTAATATACTTCACCCAGGCTTACATGGAAGTTGTATGACAGTATATTTAAAAGAAATTAACTCAAGATATGTA
Source organism: Enhydra lutris kenyoni (assembly GCF_002288905.1). NCBI lineage: Eukaryota > Metazoa > Chordata > Mammalia > Carnivora > Mustelidae > Enhydra > Enhydra lutris. The sequence continues at coordinate 72,384,779 of NW_019154086.1, read as the reverse complement.
AATTGATTGAGTGCTAAACTGAGCTGCAGTTATTAGAACTAATTTTCTCCATCTGAATCTTACATTGACATTTATATTGTTTTATTAAAATCCATTATGAGGCTCCTTTTAGGGAAAGGGATTCTATTAAGCAAAAGTAACTACATATGCATCCAAGCAAATGCCAAGTAGAACAAGTAATAGATTTTAAATGGAAGTTAAAATTCATAAATGTACTGAGTGATAATAATATCTCACAATATGTATAATTCTTTTTTTAACAAAACCCCTTCAAATACCTTGTCTCATTCAGTCTTTATAAACTCTTTAGTAAAGAAAGATATTTATCTGGAGTTTAGGTCTGACACCCTATGAATTTCTATTGCTCTTTGACAATATTATCATATGGATTGGGATTTTATCAAGGCAATATTCAAGAATAAACCATTGGAATTGAATTAGTCATGTTTAAATGTTCCAGGAAAGTCAGTGGAGCTAAAGAACATTACATTACCTTATTTCTTATCCTTTCAAAAAAACATGACTAATTTGCATGAGAGACCAGGTGGTCAATTTGCATAGATAAGACCCTAGAAAATGTGTGCTATATTATGAAGTTTGGGGACCAGGGGAGGGGAAGGCTGGAAGAATAATGCAGGGTGTGCTTTTTTTTTTTTTTTTTTTTTTTTTAATCTTCTGTTTTTTAGCTCAGGCAAAATGTGACTGGATCAGCAGGGACCAAAAATCTCTTTGTTCATTTTCTAAAACCTTGGCCACTTTTCAAATTAAAAATATTACATTTATATTTTAGGTACACTTAATGAAATAAACAATAATAGAATAAAATAATCAAAAAATTATAGAAAGTTGAATTTAGAAATGTGGCATGGCTAAAAACAGTTTCAACTAATCTAAATTTCATTCTCTTGGTAGAGCATTACTTACTTTATCTTTCTATTTAAAACATATTATAATATTAAAATGTATTAGTTGTAGAAACAATATTGATTATATGAATTTTATTCAACATTCTGGTTACAAATAATGAATATGAAAATACTTAAAGCTTCTTAAAATAGAGGTAATACAGTTGTTTCCACCTTTTTAAAGCTGACATTAGGAAATGGAATATTAACTCTTCTATTTTTTTGGTAGCAGAGGGTGGTTTGTTCACTCTGCTTTTATCTAATTTGCTAGCTAAAGAGGAAAGAATAAGTGCCACCATCTGTAGGGTTTATTCTGATAAGGAACAGAATAGTACTTCCATCACCATAGAACACCTCCCTTTCCCACTTAAAATGACACTTGGTAAGAATAGGAAGCACTAGTGGAGATCAAAGCTATCTCAGTAATTAACCTTTGCACTGTAAAAGAGAAATCTCTGGTTATCCATGATAGGAGTGGAGAGGAAAGATGATATCTAAATCCCTCTAATACAAAATAAAAAAAATTTTCATTTATCCCCTGATAACACAAAAGATTGGTGCAGTTTCTCTGGAGGGAAAGAAAAATAGCCACATCAACATATAATGGAAGCAAGCTTCAGATGTGAACATTCCGGAAAGAAATTCCCAGTCACAGAGCATGGTCAATGAGTGGTTATTCAAGGAATGTCTAATGTTCAGCTTTCAAGTTGCTTCCTTTTTAGATTTGTAAGTAACCACCATTATTCCTAAATATCTACTTAATATCCTGCAAATAGGGTACCTGGGTGGCTCAGTGGGTTAAGCCTCTGCCTTCGGCTCAGGTCATGATCTCAGGGTCCTGGGATCGAGTTCCGCATCGGGCTCTTCGCTCAGCGGAGAACCTGCTTCCTCCTCTCTCTCTCTCTCTGCCTGCCTCTCTGCCTACTTGTGATCTCTCTCTGTGAAATAAATAAATAAATAAAATCTTTAAAAAAAAAAAATCCTGCAAATAGTGGAAAAAAAAAAAACCACTTGTGTTATATGTGCACTGAAGAATGGAAACAGACAGAAAGAATAAAGAGACAATTCAACATAATCAAGCAAAAGACAGGAGCAAGAATAAGAGTGTTTCTTCTTTCTTATAAGGGAAATTCTTGGAAATCCTATGATTGTTCTAGAATTCCCAGAATTTCCAGTTGAACTTCCCAGAAGTTCAAGTTTTATATATATATAGTTTCCAATGTATAGTAGAAGAAAGAGAATGTCAGATGGTTGGAAAATAATTCACTACATATGTAATTTTTATTCATGTAAACACTATTTATGCCAGGTTCATTTAAAGTACTGTGGTATTTAATAAGCTGGTAACATAGGATCTTCTTACTGCTAATTTATTTCCTTATTTGTGTATCCTAGGAAGGGGGGGAGGCCAGACCATTGTCCTAGAAAGGGTAGAAAATGGCTGGCCCATCATCAGACAGTAAACAGTTGGTTGTAACTCTGTCATGGAATCTCCTGGAGATCAGGGACTTTTGTCATCTATGGTGCTATATCCCCAGTACCTTGTAAATATTTGGTGAATAAAAATTTGTACTTCTGTCTGGCTTATTACTTAAATTTTTTCACATTAAAAAACCCTTGCTGGGGCACCTGGGTGGCTCAGTGGGTTAAAAACCTGTGCTAGTAGTGCCTTTAAAAGTGAAAGTGTAACACCCCGAAAATAAGTAACCCAGTTAAGAAATGGGCAGAAGAGACGAATAGACACTTTTCCAGAGAAGTCATACAGATGACTGACACGTGAAAAGAGGCTTAACATCATTCATCAACAAATCAAACCAACAAATCAAAACCATGATGAGGTATCATCTCATACCTGTCAGGATGGCTAAAATTAACAACACAAGAAAAAAACAGGTGTTGGCCAGGATGCAGAGGAAGGAGAATGCTCTTGCACTGTTAGTGGGAATGCAAACTGGTGCAGACACTCTGGAGAACACTATGGAGTTTCCTCAAAATGTTAAAAATAGAACTACCATTTGACCCAGCAATTGCTCTAGTAGGTATTTACCCAAAGGATACAAAAATACAGATTTGAAGGGGCACATGCACCCGATGTTTATAGTAGCATTATCAATAATGGCCAAATTATGGAGAGAGACCAAATGTCCATCGACTGATGAACAGGTAAAGAAGGCACAATGGAATATTATCCAGCCATCAAAAAGAATGAAATCTTGCCATTTGCAATGACATGGACAGAGCTAGAGTGTATTATGCTAAGTGAAATAAGTCAAAGAAAGACAAATACCATATGATCTCACTCATATGTGGAATTTGAGAAAGAAAACATCTGAACATATGGAAAGGAGGAAAAGAAAAAAAAGAAGAGAATGAAACAAGCCATAATAGACACTTAACAATAGAGAACAAACTGAGGGTTGATGGAGGGATGTGGGTGGGGGATGGGCTAGATGGGTGATGGGTTAAGGAGGGCACTTGTGATGAGCACTGGGCATCTTATGTAAGTGATGAATCACTAAATTCTACTCCAGAAACCAATATTGCACTGTATGTTAACTACCTAAAATTTAATTTAAAAAAAATGGAAGCATACATAAAAACTGATTTACTCAAATGTTTAAAACTAATAAATGCTAAAAAATTACCTTAAAATGGAACTCTTTATATAAGAGTTTAAGGTAGTTTCTGTTCTGATAGGCAGTTATAGAGAACAGCAATTTTAACTTTTCTTTTTAATTACTTATATCTGTAACTGTAAAGTTTTATTTTTGTTTTTTCCCTTTGAATCATTCTCCAGATAATGCCATTTTGAACATTAACTGCATTTAATGAAAGTAGAATTGGTATTGCTTGGTAGTTTAAAAATAATTTTGATGGAATGGTTATTTCACTGTGAATATAATATCATTATTTTTCCTATATACATACACAATTATTCATCCAGTGTCACAGATTTGAACACTTGATTGAAAGATAAAATCTTTTTTAGAAAATGTTAAGAATAAAATTCTTTCCTGTCCATGCAAATAAAGAGTCCCACTACATATATCAATCTGTGTAGTGATTTATATTCACTCATGCCTACTTGCATCTCTGCATCTTAAGGGAAAGTATTTTAAGAAAATACATAGTCTTCTGTAGTAGCACAGCTTGTTGCTCATGCTATTTCTTCTGTTATAATCTGAAAAAAATAAAATCACATAGTTTATGGGTTCTAGCATAAGGGATATATATTTTTCCCCTAGAGTCCGACTCATTAACAACTTTTACTTTTCTAGACACCTCTACCCGACCGAATGCTGCTCGATACTATTGCATTCTATCCCATCAAAGAACATCTCTATTGTTACCCAGCTACTGTTTTACCATGCTCCCTAGTTTCCCTTCTCTGTCTCATGCCATTCTCTTTGACAGGTTAGCATTGCATTCTTTATTCATTATGTTTCTATAATTAGAATTCTGACAATAAGAGAATTCGGAGAAAATGGCACTGGCAGAAGTATAGTTTTTGAATCTCTCCAAACTCCTAATAAAAGTAGAACAATGGTGTGAGAAGAAGCTGCTGAGAATGGAATAAAAATGCAGGAGCAATAGAAACAAACAAACAAAAAAGGAACACTGAAATTCAAGTTGGGGAGAATAATAAAGTCAGGAAATTTCAGAAAGCAAATCAATATATTTTTAACACTATAAAAGTCTTGTTGAAATTTAAGTCTTTTTTTTTTTTAAAGAAAGGAAGCTCTGGAAAGCTAGAACTCTGTTAAATCACATCTTTTGTTTTAAGATAAAATGGTTGTTTTATTCTCATTTAATAAAAATAAAGACTAAAGAAAACATACCTTCTTATGAGAAACTACAACATAGATATAATACATTACTTTTACCAGTTGAGTACTATAGTAAAGATGTACTTCTGCTAATATGGTGATTTAGTAGTAAGTAACAGGATCAAGTTAACATGAAGCATGGTGTGTCTCAATGCTTATGCCAGTACTAACCTTGAACCATGTTATAAAAAGAGCACAAAGATGGAATCCTGTGTAAGGCAATTTGACTTGGGATGACCCTGAAAGTTTAGAAATAGTGATTGTGAGTAATTAAAAAGACTTCACTCAAACCACTTAGATTTAAAACGTAGGCTTAAATTCAAGAATATTTATTTTTAAGTGCATGCAAGTAAATCAGTGAAGTAAATACTTCTGAAAGATAAAGAAAGATAAAACTAATTTAAAAACAAAGAGCAACTCTAGGGGTGGGAATGAGGGGTTGGGCAAAATGGATGAAAGCAAAGGGAGAAGTCTAGCTGTCAAATGACTATGTATTGGGAATAACAGGCACAGCATAAGGGATATAGAGTATGATACCGTAATAGTGATGTATGGGGACAGACAGTAGCTACACTTGTGGGAAACACAGCCTAATACATAGACCTGTCCAATCACTATTTTGTGCTCCCAAAGCTAATGTAACAGTGTGTCAACTATACTCAAATTAAAAAAAAAAAAAAATGTTTAAAGTATACCCAACTAAATTGGCTCAGAGATTTCAGGGTTGGTGTACACATCCAGGTGCTGAGAGTGTGACATGCCCAGAGAGGGGATGGAAGCTCTGTACTCTATCCCCATTGTTTACCCTATGCATCTCTTTCACCTGGTTGTTCCTACATTGTATTGTTTTATCTAAAAAATAATCTGGTAAATTAAAAAAAGAAAAGACAACACAAAAGGGTCATGGTGAACTCTATACAAAGTTACTCTAAGAAAAAAGAGAGAAATAAAATAAGGAGCAGAGTAAAACCCCTACAATGAAATAATGTAAACCATAATACTAGTAATAAAAAATGTAAGCTTTAACTCACTATATTAAAAAACAGCTCAAAATATTAAAACAATTTTATAAGACATAAAATAATATAAATCTGAATTATAAAAATAGGAGAAATGAAGTAGAACTTTGAAAGAATAAAAAATAAAAATCATTTGGAAATGTAAACAAAACTAGAAAAAAGTATAAGAGCAATGAATATAGTACATAATGTCTTAGTATAACTAAGAAGGTCAAAGGAAATGAAGAGATAAGTAGGATTAAGAGAATGTGATGATTATAGAAGATCTAACAGATGCCAGAAAATCCTGAAGAAAACAAAGCAAGAATACAAGACAAATACAAAAAAACTATATTCTAAGAAAACTTTCTGAAAATAAATAAAAATATATTTGTATCTACATATTGAAAGAGTACACTTCATCCCTAAGACTGCCTTAGCACTAAGATATATTCAGATATATTCTACTACAATTACTATTACTGGGCTTTACAGATAGAAAAAAATCTTCAAAAATTAAGATCAAAAATCTTCAAATACTAAGATCAATCTTCAAATAAAAAGATCAACTGATGAACAGCCAACAAACAAAAGAAGGACAATTGGGTTATTATCAAACTGATACAATGCTTTATGGCAGAAAAAGTGGGGTAACATCATTTGTGAGTCAAGGGAAGAAAATGTGAACTACGGAACGTATAGCCAACAAAACTGAATTTCCAGGATAAATTTATCTGTTATCAATGTGCAAAAAGTCAAGGAAAGATGTGTAGAATCTACTACAGAGCAGTTTCAAACCACCAGAGTGACTAGAGAGAGTCTGCCATTAGGACTGAAGGTGAACATCAAGTGTACAGTCGCATGGACAGCTGAGACTAGCTAGTTAGGAGATCAAGTGCAATATGCAGCATCCGGGTGCTCTGACAATGGAGACATATTATGACTGCAAAAAAACAGGAAAATGAAGGAAGCATGCAAAACCTATTTTTTAAATGTTTACAGCCCCCCTTTTTTTTCCCCCTGTAGTATTACTATTAGTGTTGCAGCTTTAAGTGAATTACATAAATGTTGGGTAAAACAACTGAGTAATTCAAATTGTATCATCCTCTGAACCCTGAAGATTAATAATACTGTAAAAAATGAGAGAAAGGAAAGAAAGAAGGAAGAAAAGGAAAGAAAAGAAAATTTTAAAGATTGTTCACCTTTGGAAGATCAGAAGCAAAGGAACAATTTTTTTAAGAAAATGAGTATAAATTGTTGTTAGCAAACCTTTTGGAGAACTTTCACTTTCCTTCCTCACCCTAGGCTTACTCTATTTTCTAGAGGACATGGACAAAATAATGTCTTATTTAGTTCTCGTAACGGTCATGTAAAACAATCACTATCATCCCCATGTTATAGAAGAAAAAATAAAGCTCCAAGACACTAAACTGTTCGCATAAAACATCATAGCAAATAAACTGAGCTGTAGTTCAAATTCAGTTCTTTTGATCAAAGTCAAATGTCCGTTCTTGGTGATAAATGTGCATACAAGCACAAACAAAATTCAAGAGAAAAGGGGGGACTCTGGTGGCTCACTCTGGTGAGTGGCCAGCTCTCGGTTTGTGCTCAGGTCATGATCTTAGGGTCCTGAGATCAGCCCTACGTGGGGCTCCATGCTCAGCACAGAATCTGCTTAAGATTTTCACCCTGGGCCCCTCTCCTCACACTCACTCTGTGCACATGGTGGGCCCTCTCTAGCTCTCTAAAATAAAATAAATAAAATCTTTAAAAATAGCAACCAAGAGAAAAAACTGTTTTCCCAGCACTTCCAATAATTTCCACTAACTAGCATTGTTTGTAATTTGTATTAAGGTGTAAAATACATGGGGAAAAGTTCACCTGTCTCCCAAGCTCAATGCATCTATGACATCCTGCATATGTCTGCATCCATACAATATTGGATATCTTCAGCATCCCAGTAGGCTCACCTGGGATGACCCGCCTGACCGCTCACAGTCAATACCCTCCCCCAAATTAACTTAACTTGTATCCAAAAAGATATATTTTCACCATTCATAAACTTTGTAAAAATGGGATTATATAGTAAGTTCCATTCTGTGTCTGGCTCATTTTGCTCAATACCGTGTCTCTGAAATTTATCCATATACTTATATCTGTGTGATTTTATCCATGCAGTTACTCTAATGTGTTCTTTTCTTTGGATGTATTTACTCTATTGTGAGTAAATAGTCACAAAGCAGTTTTATCAATTTTTCTGTTGATCGATATCAGATTGTTTTAGTGTGAGGTTATCATAAATAAACCTGTAATAAACATTGCTTTTGCACATATTTTGATGACCAGAAGCACTCATTTTTCTTGGGGATGACCTCATGTCATAGTATAGGGATATACTTAGCTGTAGGTGAGGTTAGTATCATTATAACCTAAATAATTCTGGGTTTGCCCCCCAAATAACCACAACTTCTTAAAGGCATTTGACTTGTTTCCCATTGCAGGAAAACTTCAAACTCCTTCAAAGCAAAAAAGAAAGGCCCTTGTTGCACTTTTTGCTGACATCTTTTCCAGCCTGATCTATTGTCAGTACTGATACTAAACTTGACTCCCTAGAGACATAGAACATCTTGAAATTACCTGTTTTAAGAGGTTACCACACTCACATCTTTGCTATTGCTGAACCTTCTGCCTAGGGAGTTCTTTCCCTCAATATTAATTTTGTTTCATCCTATTTATCCCTGAAGATGTATTTATATCTCTGACAACTCCATCAGACCATGAGTTCTTTCAGAACATTCTTTCATTCATCTTTATGTTCCTAATCCCCAGCATTATATCTGAAATGCACTTAAATAAGTGAACACATGAATTCAGGAAACATCCACTATCAAAGAATTGGAAGAAAAGATGTCTTGCCTAAAATGACAAATTCATTGTACCAGCTTCCCTCCCCTAGTTCTGTCCCTCACAGTACAAAATTGCATCACTGAAGACAGAACAAAAAATTAAATATAGTAAATTTAAATATCTTAAATCTCTAAGACTTTGATGGATAGGGTCTAAATTTTTAATGATTATGGTCACTAATTTTGAACACAAATGCAAAATTTAAAAAATTACTTTGTACAACTTATCCATGATCTTAATAATTTCATGATGTTCTAAATGGAACTTCCACAATAAAGAATAAAAATACTACATTTTGCCCGTTTAAGCATTAGGATTTCTGTACATACATATAAATTGATCTGGAACTAGACTGTACATCTGGCAACATTTTGTAAACTGGATTAGAACCTCATGAGAAATCAAAATGCATTACAGACTTGGTGCAAAATTGTAGCTTAATTGTACTCCTCATACCCTATAATAAGCTTGCATTAAGATTGGATTGTCATCAAAGGCATATGGTTAACCAAATGTGCGAAGAAATACAAGGTTTCAGAGTAAAACATTAGCGATGTATATGCAAGTGAAAATGTTGTGTGTAACTATACCAAAGTAGACATATGCTTTAAATAGTTGCCACTTCTCCTCATCACAGAACCATTTCAGTTTTATGGAGAGGTACGACTGTGTTTCGTTTGGGAAGCTCAGTAGGCAAAACCTTTTAAAAACCAAAAAGAACAATTCTTGATGTATTAGATCTCTTGTATTTTGCATGGCAATTTTCATTCTGAAGTTCCAAAGGAAAACCTTATCTCTCCTTCTCCGTAAGGTTTATAGATGATGTTTTATTTTTTTATTGGTTTCTACTGTTGTTACAAAGGGGGGGGAAAAAGAATCTGATGTCTGGGCAACATGCTGCACTAGCTGGTGTTGAACAAACAATTCCATATGCTGATCCAAGTGTAGAAGGTGAAAACCTCTGCCATCATTAACTGTGATTGAATCCTTTCCAGGAATCAGATGTTATAACATTATCTGTTTTTCATCATTTATTTAACATAGCTCATGTAAAGTGTGAAATATTAGAAGAAATTCATAGAGATTTTATTTGTGCAGTGACTTAAAAAGAAAATTTCTTTCCAGATATCTAAACGATCATCTTAACAAATTTGGAGAAACACAGAATGATGACAGTTTACTAACAGATCCTAAAGCTTTAGGCATTTATTTTAATATTTTTTACTTTTTAATCTGTAATCTTTTTAAACACCTTTCCTTAGATCTTTTTAGTATTCGTCTAGTTCAGTAGGGAAATTTTTAAAATACAGAAAATCTAAAAAGACTGGGAAAAATTTCCTCTCTAATCCCATTCAGAGACAGCCACAGGTAACATAACTGGTTTTTTTCTAAGAAGGATGGAAATTGTCATTAAAACTATGATAAAAGGTATAGGGGAAGAAAAAATAATTTTCCTTCTACCCTCCGGTTTTGTAACTAAGACAGTCCTATAATAAGAAGACAAGCTAATAGGTGAAAACAAATAAATGTTTAATAACACATATACCTCCTGTACACATGGGAGATATCCAAGAAAACTGAGCAACTCCCCAAAATGGTTGAAGTCATCACCTTAAATACTATTTTCAGCTAAAAAAAACAAAGATATTGAGGATGGGGATTCAGTTGTGGGAGGTTACCAGGAAAAGCACACTAAATAAATGTGAGGATATTGTGCAGATTTAAGTTGTTGCCTTAGGCAGTGATAAGAGCTTGTAGAAATGTGGTCAATCCCCTTTTCCTGGTACAGCAAGGAAGATAACCTTATGAATGGAGATTTTCCTTATACATGTAAATAAGTCTTACAAAAGGGTAACTTCTTCTACTCAGTTTTCAGATCTTCTCCTGTGTCTGCTGTTTCTTAAAAATAATAACCTTGGGGTGCGTGGATGGCTCAGTCAGTTAAAAGCATCCCACTCTTGGTTTTAGCTCAGGGAACAATCTCCCAGTGGTAAGATCCAGCCCTGACCTGGACTCCACACTTAGAGCATAGTAGGTTTTAGATTCTCTCCTTCTCCCACTCCCTGCTCCTCTGCTTCTCCCTCATCTCGCTTTTGCACACATGCTCTCTCATTCTCTCTAAAATAAATAAATAAAATTTTAAAAAAATATAATCACCTTGAGACAATCCTTAGGCCAAGAGGCACATTTTGGAATGGCAAATTCTCCTCCCTTTCAAATGCCAACAAGTTCTTGAGATTCTGGACCTTATAAAGAAAACAGACAGGACTGAACTTCTCCCAAGAATATTTGATCAGTTCTTGGGTGTCTGTTAGAATAACTGTATTTTAACCAATTGCAACTGAAAACTCTAGGGGCTGAAAATTCTGGGATCATATAAGCTGCAAAGAATATGGAAGTAATTAAGCTGAGGAAATGGTAAGGAAAATGACAACAGAATAACTCTAGGACAGAAAAATCTCACAAGGATTTTAAAGAAAGAGTCCATGAATATGTAAATATCCTAAACATCGTCAGCGTCAATGACAACCTCTTTCCTTGACAAATATATTCAATAGAAAGGAATTGAGCTGTTTCTTGGGGACAGTCAAACCTTGATCCGAGGTTCTGCACATATTAGAAAACTGTAGGGAAAGTCTTCATAGGTAGGCAGAAGTAGAAAAGGAATAGTTTGCCACTGCTAACTCCAGTCCTTGTTTTCTCTAACCTTACCACTTCCCTTATACAGTGTTTGAGGAAGAAAAGGGAAAAGAAAGAAAAGGGAGGGAAAGGAAGGAGAGGGAATAAGGATGGAGGGGAGGGAGGAAGGTGGGGGAAGAGAGAGGTAGGGAGAGAGAAAATGAAAGGACAGTGGACAGAAAACTATCAGAAGGTTCCTACTGGATTTCTCCTGAAAAACTATAGCAAGTACAAGAACGAATGCATCAGAGGAATAAACAAAAACTAGCAAGCACTACCAAAACCTGAAAGAAATTATGGAGGGGTCTACAGATTGTCCCAAACTGGTTGTTGCAGTCAGGAAAATGTTCATATTTTGCCCTTTCCTTTCTCCTGTGTTGACTTTGGAAAATCATCACTTGCTGCTTGGGCACATAAGTCACCAACATCCACAGAGTAACCTCATAGTGCTGCAAAAGCCCTCTTAAGGTGAGAAGTGGTTTCAAACAGATTTAGGGTGACCTACTGCCCTCTAGCATTCATTCCATTAATACCTTCCTATGCCCGGAGCTAATGGTTTACCAATTAAGGAAACAGTCTTCTTCTTTTCTTTCCAAGAATGTAAAAGTTAGTCCCGGACCACAGGAGTCATCTGATGATAAGCAAGTGGTCACATCATCAGTGTTCCTTAACTGAGAATAATAAGCTTGAGTGAACAACAGTGGTTCAAAAGTGCCTGAAATTCTCTACTGTGAGCTAAAATGTAGTCCTCAGTGTTCTCCAATACCCATTACCAGGCTGAGTAGCTGATAATTTCATAGGATAATGTGATAAGATAAAAAAATAAGTACAACTGCTATAAAAGAAAAACTATGACTTGAATATACATGAATTAAAGATGAACAGAAAAATGGAAAAATTAAATTATGATAAAGTATAAGCAAATATAATGTATAATAAATGCAGCTAAATATATGAAGATGTTAACAATATTAAATAGGAACAAGAAAATGAAGAACTATTCAGATATTAGGTCTAAGAACAGTAATAGTTGAAAGAAAGAAGGAAAGAGACATTGAATAACAACAAACACAGTTTAAGAAAAAATTAATAAGCAGGAAATCAGACTCAGGCCATCTTCCAGAAGTAACAAGAAAAACTACAATCTAAAATGACATACAACATAGAATTCAAAAAGGGGGATATAGAGAGTTCTACTGCCAACATCCAGACAGTGGGAATCCCTGAAATAAATGAAATTTTTTAAAAAGGAAGAAAAAATGAAGATAAACTTCCTAGAGTTGAAACATGGAAGACCCCAGATTGAGAGTCTTCAGAGAAACAAAGAAAGAAAAAATTTTTAAAACTTCACTTCTAGACACATTATTATGATAACCAAAAATACCAAAGACAAGAGAAAATTTCCAAAGCTTTCCAAGAGGAAACTTAAATCATCTACACAGGGATAGGAATCAGTTGACCTCAGACTTGCCTGCAGCAATACTTCATGTTTTAATGTATTCAAAGGAAATAATTGTAATGTGAGAATTTTATATCCAGCCATATTATCAATTAAGTATTAGGGAATGATTAAGAAAAAAAAAACTTCTCAGGCATACCAAGCCTCAGATATTTTGCCACATTAATGTCACCTTGAAAATAATCCTTAAGAAAGTTTGGAAATAAGAAGAAAAACAAAGGTAGTTATGAAAAAAAATATACATTCCACATCATCAAACACCATGATAACATTTGTAATCTAGAAAGCTAGAAACAAAGGAAAGAAAAAGAAAATACATTGTAAACAACCAAAAAAAATTCTAATAAATATCATCACTGTGGTACATGATTATCCTGTAGGATAATCAATGGAATCAGTAACCCAAACTCCTAGAAGTAAGAGAGCAGCTGACCTAAGTTTATTGATACAAAATCAAACTGCAAACTTCAATAACATCTCTTTAAACAAAAATAACAATTAGAAAATATAACAAAAATGTCATACTACTTACATATTAAATGTTTCTAGGAATTATTCCAAATTGAGAAACTTAAGACTTTATGGAGGAAATTTTAAAGCTCTAATGTAGATCATAGATGAGCTGAATAAATGAAGATACAGACTGTGTTCTTGGGTAAGACAATTTAAAGTATAAAGATGCCAGTTCTCCCCTATAAATTCAGTGGAACATTAATCCACTGGGGTTTTTAAGCAATTTGATATATTTACTCTAAAATTTATATGGGGAAAAAAGTCCACAAATAGCAAAGTCTATATAAAAAAGAGGAGAAAAAAGGAAAATTTGGCCTATTGGGTATTAGATCATATTATACAACCTTACTAAAATATCTCTATATAATAGATAAAAATACACACACATACATACTGCGATGGCAGTATGTTATTGACACAAGCACAGACAATGACCCAAAGAAAGAAAATAGAGAGTTCAAACATTTACCATCTAAATATTATAAAGAACTTTATATGTATTAAGTGTATTATATTATAAAGGTGGCAGCGCATCCAATGGGCAAACGGCAGATTGTTTAATAGATGGAATTGGGGAAAAAAGGCACTATAGTAGATAAAGTGAGGTGAACTATGTAGGCACTGTAATGTAATATTAGGCTACTATAGATCTTCTGGCAATACATTAGGAGAATACATTAGGAGCATCATCTACTTCCAGACCGCCTTTTACCATGGGGAACTGAAACCAGGGAAACCAAAACCATGGATAAAGGACTACTGTATATGGATAAAAATATTATTGGAGCTCTATCTTTTCTTTTCAGGCTGCTATAACAGATCTTAGATAGGGGGCATGCTTATAATCAACAAAAATTTATTTCTCACAGCTCTGGAGGCCAGGAAGTCTAAAATCAAGTGACTGGTGAGTTTCCTCATGCCTGTTCATAGATGGCCATGTTCTCATTGTGGCCTCACACAGAGGAAGGGGCAAAAGAGTTATCTGTTGTCTCTTTTATCTTTTTTCCAAGTTTTTATTTAAATTCAGATTAGTTAACATACAGTGTAGTAGTGGTTTCAGGAGTAGAATTTAGTGACTCATCACATGTAACACCCAGTGGTCATCTCAACAAGGGCCCTCCTTAATTCCCATCACCCATTTAGCCCATCCCCCACTCACCTTCCCTCAGCAGTCCTCAGTTTGTTCTTTAAAGTTAGGAGTCTCTTGGGGCACCTAGGTGGCTCAGTCAGTTAAGTGTCCAACTCTTGATCTCAGCTTAGGTCTTGCTCTCAGGGTTGTGAGTTCAAGCCCAGAGGTGGACTCCAGCCTACTTAAAAAAAAAAAAAAAAAAAAAAGGAAAGTCCCTTATTATTTGCCTCTCTCTCTGTTTTTATCTTCTTTTATTTTTCCTTCCTTTCCCTATTTTCATATGTTTTGTTTCTTAAATTTCACATGAGTGAAATCATATGGTGTTAGTTTTTCTCTGACTGACTTATTTCACTTAGCATAATACACTCTAGCTCCATCCACATCGTTGCAAATGGAAAGATATCATTCTTTTTGATGGTTAAGTAATATTCCACTGTATGTATAAACCACCTCTTCTTTATCCATTCATCAGTTGATGGACATTTGGATTCTTTCCATAGTTTGGCTATTGTTTATAATGCTGCTATAAACATCAGAGTGCATGCAGCACTTTGAATCTGTATTTTTGTATCCTTTGTGTCAATACCCAGTAATGCAATTGCTGGTTTGTAAGATAGTTCTATTATCAACTTTTTGAGGAACCTCCATGTTGTTTTTCAGAGTATCTACACCAGTTTGCTTTCTTACCAACAGTGTAAGAGGCTTCCCCTTTCTCCACATTTTGACCAACATCTGTTGTTTCTTCTGTTGTTAATTTTAGCCATTCTGACAGGTGTGAAGTGATATCTCATCATGGTTTTGATTTGTCTTACCATGATGCCGAGTGATGTTGAGCATTTTTTCATGTGTCTATTAGCCATCTGGATATCTACTATGGAAAAATGTCTATTTATGTCTTCTGCCCATTTCTTTTTTTTTTTTAAAAGATTTTATTTATTTATTTGACAGACAGAGATCACAAGTAGGCAGAGAGGCAGGCAGAGAGAGAGAGGAAGGGAAGCAGGCTCCCTGCTGAGCAGAGAGCCCGATGCGGGACTCGATCCCAGGACCCTGGGATCATGACCTGAGCTGAAGGCAGCGGCTTAACCCACTGAGCCACCCAGGTGCCCTTCTGCCCATTTCTTAACTGGATTATTTCTTTTCGAAGTCTTGAGTTTGGTAAGCTCTTTATAGATTTTGGATACTAACCCTTTATCAGATATGTCATTTACAAATATCTTCTTCCATTCCAAAGGTTGCCTTTTAGTTTTGATAATTATTTCCTTGGCTATGCAGAAGCTTTTTATCTTGATGAAGTCCCAAAGTTCATTTTTGCTTTTATTTCTCTTGCCTCTGGTGACTTGTCTAATAAGTTGCTAAAGCCAAGATTGAAGAGGTTACTTCCTGCTTTCTTCTCTAGGATTTTGGTGGTTTTCTGTCTCACATTTAGGTCTTTTATTCTATTTTAATTTATTTTGTGTATTGTATTTAAAAAAAAGTGGCCCAGTTTCATTCTTCTGCATGTTGCTGTCCAGTTTTCCCAACACCATTTCTTGAAGAGATTGTCTTTTTTCCATTGAATATTCTTTAAAGCTTTGTCAAAGATTGGTTGACCATATAGCTGTGGGTCCATTTCTGGGTTCTCTACTCTGTTCCATTGATCTATGTGTCTTGTGTGTGTGTGTGTGTGTGCCAGTGCCATACTATCTTGAAGATTATAGCTTTGTAATATAGCTTGAAGTCTGGAATTGTGATCCCTTCTGCTTTGTTTTTCTTTTTCAACATTACTTTGCTGATTGCAGTCCTTTTTGGTTCTGTACAAATTTTAGAATTATTTGTTCTAGCTCTGTGAAAAATGCTGGTGTTATTTTGATCAGGATTGAATCAAATGTGTAGATTGCTTTGGGTAGTATAGACAACTTAAGAATATTTTCTCTTTCAATCCATGAGCATGGAATGTTTTTCCATTTTTTTATGTCTTCTTTAATTTCTTTCATAAGTGTTCTATATTTTCAGTGTACAGATCTTTTACCTCTTTGGTTAGGTTTACTCCTTAAGTTTCTAATGCAGTTGTAAATGGGATCAATTCCTTGATTTCTCTTTCTGCTGCTTCATTATTGGTGTAGAGAAATGCAACAGATTTCTGTACTTTGATTTTATATCCTGCAACTTTGCTGAATTCATGAAACAGTTCTAGTAATTTCTTGGCGGAGTCTTCAGGGGTTTCTAAATAGAGTATTATGGCATCTGTGAAGAGTGAAAGTCTGGCTTCTTCCTTGCCAATTTGGATGCCTTTTATTTCTCTTAGTTTTCTGATTGCTGAGGCTAGGATTTCCAGTATTATGTTAAATAAGGTGGTGAAAGTGGACAGCTCTGTCATATTCCTGACCTTAGGGGAGAAACTCTGCTTTTCCCCACTGAGGATGATATTAGCTGTGGGCCTTTCTTAAATGGTCCTTATGATATTGAAGTATGTTCTGCCCGTGCTTTCTTGAGGGTTTTTTTTCAGGAAAGATGCTGTATTTTGTCAAATGCTTTTCCTGCATCTATTGAGAAGATCATATCATTCTTATACTTTCTTTTATTAGTGTGGTATATCATGTTGTTTGACTGGCAGATACTGAACCACCCCTGAAGCCCAGGCAAAAATCCCACTTGATCATGGTGAATAATCTTTTTAATGCACTGTTGGATTCAATTAGTTAGTATCTTGTTGAGAATTTTTGAATCCAGGTTTGTCAGAAATATTGGTCTGTAATCCTCATTTTGAGTGGGCTCTCTGTCTGGTTTTGGAATTGAGGCAAGCCTGGCTTCACAGAATGAGTTTGGAAGTTTTCCTTCCATTTCTATTTTTTAGAACAGTGTCAGAAGAACAGGCATTAATTTTTCTTTAAATGTCTGGTAGAACTATCCTGGGAAGCCATTGGCCCTGGACTCTTATTTGTTGGAAGATTTTTGATTACTGACTCAATTTATTTGCTGGTATGACTCTGTTCACATTTTCTACTTCTTTCTGTTTCAGTTTCTGTAGTTTATATGTTTCTAGGAATTTATCCCTTTTTTGCAGGTTGCCTAATTTGTTGACGTATAATTGCTCATAATATTTTCTCATAATTATATTTCTGCATTGCTGGTTGTTATCTCTCCTCTTTCATTTATTTTATTTATTGGGGATTTTATTTATCCTTTCTCTTTTCTTTTTGATAAGTCCAGATAGGGGTTTATTAATCTTGTTAATTCAAGGAACAAGTTCCATGGTATGATCTCAATCTGTTTCTACCGTTTGAGGCCTGATTTGTGGCCCAATATGTGATATATGCTGGAGGATGTTCCATGTGCACTCAAAAAGAATGTGTATTCTGATACATTAGGATGAAATGCTCTTAATATATCTGTTACATCCATCTGGTCCAGGGTGTCATTCAAATCCACTGTTTCCTTGTTGATCTCTTGCTTAGATGATCTGTCTATTGCTGTGAGTGGGATGTTAAAATCACTTACTATTATTGTGTTATTATCAATTTCTTTACATCTGTTATTAAATGACTTATATATTTAGCTGCTCCCAAGTAGAGGTCATAAATACTTAAACAATTGTTAGATCTTCTTGTTGATGGACCCCTTGATTATGATATAATACCCTTCCTCATCTCTTATTACAGCCTTTGGTTTAAATCTAGTTTGTCTGATATAATTATGGCTACTCCAGCTTTCTTTTGATGTCTGTTAACATGAAAGTTGGTTTTCCACCTCCTCGCTTTCAATCTGGAGGGGACTTTGGGTCTAAAATATGTCTCTTGTAAGCAACATTTTGATGGTTTGTTTGTTTTTCTTAATCCATTCTGATACCCTATGCCTCTGAGTGGAGCATTTAGTCCATTTACATTCAGAGTAATCATTGGTAGTTATGAATTTAGTGCCATTGGTTTATCTATAAAGGCACTGTTCCTGTAGATTACCTCGACTCCTTTCTAGTCTTTGTTGCTTTTGGTCTCTGTTTCTCTCTCAAAGTGTCCCCTTTAATATTTCTTGCTGAGCTGTTTCAGTATCCATGAACTCCTTTAGTTATCACTTGTCTTGAAAACTCTATCTTTCCATCTATTCTGAATGTCAGCCTTGCTGAATAAAGTATTCTTGGCTGCATGTTTTTCCCATTTAGCTGTTGAATATATCACGTGAATTTTCTGGCCTACCAAGTTTCTGTGGACAGGTCTGCTGCTGACCTTATATGTCTACCTTGTAGGTTAGAAACCTACAAGGTAGGTTTTGCCCCTCACTGCTTTCAGAATTTTCTCATCTTTGTACTTTTCCCATTTCTCTATGATATGTTTGGTATTAACCTTTTTTATTGATTTTGAGGGGAGTTCTCTATGCCTTTTGGACTTGAATGCCTGTTTCTTTCCCCAGATTAGGAAAGTACTCACTACAATTTGCTCAAATAAAACTTCTGCCCCACTTTCCCTGCTTTTCTTCTTCTGGGACTCCTATAATATGGATATTATTGCACTTTATGGAATCACTAAGTTCTCTATGTCTATATTCATGTTCTAATAGTTTTCTTTCCCTCTTCTTTTCAGCTTCATTATTTTCCATAATCTTATCTCTTGTGTCACCTATTTGTTCCTCTGCTTCTTCCATCCTCATTGTGATTATATCCAGTTGGTTTTACATCTCAGTTATAGCATTTTTTTGTAAATTTTGGTCTAACTAGTTTTCAGGTCTTTTATCTCTGCACCAGGGATTTCTCTGGCATCTTCTTCGCTTTTTTCAAGCCCAGCTAGTATTCTTATGCATGTTGTTCAAAATTCTTTTTCAGTTACATTGCTTGTATATGTTTTGAGTAAATCCTGGCTATGGTTTCTTCTTGATCTTTCTTTTGGGGAGAATTTCTCTATCTTGTAATTTTGCCTAAGTTTCTGTCTTTTGTGTGTTATGAAAGCTTGTTGTGTTTCCTGTTCCTGAGTGTAATACTGTATTAAGAAGGGGTCCTACACTGTCCAGTGCTTCAGGAAGTATTCTGGTGTGTGTGGTGTGCACTCTGCTGTTGTATTTTGGCTGTTCTTCCCCATGGGTCAATCCTCTGCAGAGTTTTTCCCTGCTTGCAGTAGGGAGTATTTGTACCTTTAACTAGATGTGTTTTGATTTGTTTGTTAAAATAAGCCTGAAAAAAAAAAAAATCCTGATCCAAAAAGAGAAAAGGAAAAGGAACAAAACAAACAAAAAAACTTTAAGTCTGATTCCAAAGAACAAGAAAGAGAAGAAGGAGGAGGAGGAGGAGACTGATCTAAAAAGGAAAGGAAACAAACGAAAAAAAAAAAAAAAAAGCAAAAAACTGTAAGACTGATTCTTATTTCCACCAGACCTGAAGCTGAAGCCTGAAGCTTTGGAGCTCTATGATCCATAGATTTGATGAATGTGGAGGACCTGGGCTAGGCATCTCGGGGACTGGTTCACTATGCTAATTCTTAGACCTGCCCTATTAAAGATGCCCCTACAGGACACGGGGAGGGTGGAGTTTGGTGTAAGTAGCTCCAGCCTCCACTGGGGGCTCTGTGGTGTTCACCGAAGTCCCACAAGCTAGTGGGCAAGGGGAAGATGATGTCATCCCAACTTCTCCTCCCCAGGGATGGGAGCTGAGCCTGCTGCTATCCAGGAAGCCCTCACAGAAAAGTGAACAACCTCCTCTCTTATGTCCCAGGCTTTCATCAGATCCCTGTCCTCAACCTGCCTGTGCCCAGGCTGTTGGCATGCCTGACGCCATAGTTCTCCCTTGTTTTATCTCTGGCTGGTGGCTGGTATTCCAAACTCCACATCTTAAAGGACCCAGCAAGGTGCAAACTTGCTCCCCTCCCCAAGAGGATGACAGTCCCCCAGCGCTGCACATAGCACCATTCTGTACCAGAAAAATCTATCACACACCCAGTGCCACAGTTCCCCTGTTTTATCTCAGGCACAGAGCTGGGATCCAAACCTCTAAATCTTAAAGAATCTGGCAAGGCAGGAACCCACGCCCCTCTTCTGGAGGAGAGTCCCCTAGTGCTGTCTCTGGTGCTGTTTTGTCCCAGAAATGCAGTTGCACAACCACACAGGTGCTTGGAGTTTATGAAGTTTATGGTGAAGCAAAAAAAGGCCAGGTTATCTGTCCTTTGTACGTGCTCTGGTTCCTTGCTGATAAACAGCTGCTCAGTGTTGCCCAGCAGGTCTTTTGTCCTTGGAAAGGCATACACTTTCTTCCAAATGTGCTCTAGGAAAGGGAAAATTCTCTTCCATTGTGACCCAGGGCATCCCTACACTATGCTGTCTTCTGTCCACTCTATGTTCCCAGGCCTCCACCCTCCTTCTCCCCAGGAGCACTTTTGCCTAACCTGCTTGACTTTGCAAGTGGTGCAGACTTATAAAACCTCAGAATTTAAGCTCCACTGTTTGTAAAAACTTGCAATAGTCAGCTCCTCTCTATTCCCCAGTCAATGGTTTTGGGGGAGTGTTTTCCTTGTGTGAATCCGACACACTGCCCTCTCTCCCCATCTCTCTTTTTTTGTTCTCTCCCACCAAAAAGGATTCCCTCCCCTCCATAGCACTTCAGTTTTTCTCTCTCCTAATTCATGCCTCTGCACCTCTGCCTGCCACATTCTCTCCCTCTAATTGTGCAGATTGTTCTCTTAATCCTCAGACAGATTTCCTAGGTGTTCAAAATGATTTGATGTTCTAGCTGTGTTTGAGGGTCGAGGCAAGCCCAGGGTCCCCCTGCTACTCTGCCATGTTAATTCTGGTGTCTCTTTTAAAAGTCACTAATCCCTTTCATAAGGGCTCCATTTATAACTTAATCACCTCACAAAGACCATACCTCCTAATACCATCACACCTGGGGTTAGGATTTCAACATATGACTTTGGGAACAGTCAGTCTATTTCAATCTCCATCCACATCAGGTATAAATGTAGACTCCAAATATATTAAGGACTTATCTATATAATGTGAAAATCATAGTTAATAATAGGTAACATGGAAGAATAACTTAGGGACATATTGGTCAGACATGACTTCTTAAACCCAAAACCACATACAAAAATTAGACCAACTAATTACATTGAATGTGAGGGTTTTGCTCAAAGAAGAACCTCATAAATGAAGATCAAAGAAAAATGGAGGATTGGAAGAAGTTTTCATTGTCTAAAACTATCAAGGTTATAATATACAGACTATGCTGAGAAAATAAAAAAGGAAAAGAGAGGGGCACCAGGGTGGCTTAGTCGGTTACGTGTCTGACTCTTGGTCTCAGCTCAGGTCTTGATCTCAGGGTCGTGAGTTTTATATGAGAAAATATATAAATCCCAACTGCAAATGGGGTAAAGTATATGTTCCAGGAATTGACAGAGAAGGTAGTCTAAAAGGCCAGCTAACATATGAGGAGATGTTCAAACTCATTAGTAATTTCTTAGAGTGCCCATTAAAACAACGGTATATTATTTTACACTCCAAAATTAGCATATGAGGTGACACCAAATGTTTGCAGGCTTGTGGAAGCATTAGAATCCTCAGAAACTGCAGGTAGGAATGGGGGACTGGTACAGAGAGCAATGTGGTAATAATGATTTAAATTAATGATATGTATCACCTGTAACCCAGCAACTCTGTTTGTATGTATATGTCAAAGAGCCCCTCACACAGGTCCACAGAGATATGTTGCTTTGTGTGGAGTACAGAGGCTACAGACGTTATGGGAGACACCACTGAGGAGATGGAGAGGTAACACAAAGGATAGATGCACACTAGAGTGACTATTTATATGCAGCCACGAAGTCTTAAACCATCCTTATGAGTGAAAATTGTAAGAACAAGAAACAATTCTATCTTAAAACCAATTACATAAATTAAAAACAAATACCTGTGAGACAGTAATGCATATTTTATTAGGGTGTAAGAACAAAAAGATATACATTATGATTATCTTCTGTCGAGAAGGGGGTTGAGCAATGAAAATAAAGGAAATGCATCAAAAAACAACAACAAAAGTAGGAGAAGGACCTAAACCAGAGTCCTGTTGAGCATGTCCCATCAACAGGAGTATAGTTAATTTAACTCCTTGTGTAATTTTTTTAAATAGGAAGAATAGAAAGGATAAGATGAAAAAGAGATAAGAAATAAGAACATGAAAAGATGTGACTCAAACACAAAGAAATTGAGAGTAGGAGTAATGTTACCTCATTTCTTCCTTAAGAAGGAATGCAGACTTCAGGCTTTTGATAGAGCAAGTATAAGGCCATATTTCTTTCTTTCCTCAAACACTGACAATAAGGAAATTGAGACTTGCTTTATCTGAGTAAGAACATTCCTATGTAGTTAATTCCCCTGCTAGAAATTATAAATTATAATAAACAAAATAATAAGAGTTCGTTCTTTCTTCTTTCCTTCCTTCCTTCCTTCTTTTTCTTTCTCTCTCTCTCTCTTTTTTTTTTGTTTTGTTTTGAGCACAAGAATGACTATAATAGTCAGAATTTTTAAGGATTCCAAACTGAGAAAATACATGTGCTTAAACAAACTTGTATTGAGGGCCTATTATGTATATACATATCTTCCAGAAATTTAAAAAGAGAACAATTCACAGCAATGAATCAAGAAGAACCCTTTCATATTTTAAAATACAGATCTTTAATAAAAATATTTTTAATTTTCAATTTGAAATGCTTTTCCTTGCTTCATTAGGCCGGATACATACATAGACTTTGCCCAGTTTATATCCTAATCATGTCTCAAGGCTACATTGTAACTAGACCAAAATTAGACTTTACAATCTATCCTGTTGTTTCTTTAAATGTACATAATGCATATTAAGAATCTGCAGTGGGGAAATCCATTTGAAAAATAATCTCCTGACCATCTTTCTGTGCCTGGCAATCTGGCCATTATTAATCACCTCCCATAAATCTGGTCTCTGACACCACAGACAAATACAACTTTATTAGCTGCAAATCTATTTGGCGGTTTCTAAATGGCTTTCTCAAATTGCACCACTCTCACAGTGCAACGGAGTCCTTTCATGTTGATTAAAATAGCTGAGGGATGCAAACAACAACAACAGAGTCACAGGAAATCCAGTCATTCCTTTCATCTTCCCAGTGGGAGCTAGTCAGTGTAACTTGACTTTCTTCAAACAAAACTCCCCTTTTTGTGGCTGAAGAAAGGCTTTGGCAAACACTTCTCCTTTGATATGATATGCACTTGACAAAAATCACAGAGCAAATCAAGCCACTGCTTTGAAGAAAATGCTTATTAGAAACCTGAGGCTCTTAAGTGCACCAGGACTTAATACTGTTGCCAGCGACAGGAGGCCAAATGGGGCTGTGGCGTCCATGTGAAGTCAAGTCCAAAGGTATTGACTTCAGGGCTGCAGCTGCCATCCCATTCCTTCGTTTAATTGTGAGTATACCTTGAAGAATTGTTTAGTGTTCAAGTCTATTCTGGAATGTAAGTTCTATATTTCATTCCACTGAAGCGTACATTTCATTATTTAGTTAGAAAGGAATGTGCAAAAATCCTTGTTCTATAGCCTTTGCCTAATGTCCCAGAGCCTCCGGTAACATGCCAATTTCTCTTTCAAAGAGAAACAGCTTTGGAGGAAAGAATGCTGAGGGATCCAGAGTCAACCTAGAATTCTAACACGAAGAGCCAGGGTTGAAAATCCTCATACACTTTCAGGATCCCACAAGGAACAGATGGCACATTCAAATTAGGATAGTTTGAGGGGAGTTTAATTAAAAAAAAAAAAAGTTACAAGTATATGGGGAGGAGTGGAAAACCCAGAAAGAAAAACAAAAAAAAAAAAAAAGAAAGAAAGAAAGAAAGAAAGAGAGAAAGAAAGAAAAAGGGAAAGAAAGAAAGGAAAACCCAGAAGGGATGAAACAATACCCCTGGCCTGTTTTGTTTTTGTTTTTGTTTTTTGTTTTTTTAATGTTCAGTTAGCCACCATATAGTACATTTTGATGTATTGTTCAACAATTCATTAGTTGGCTATAACACCCAGTGCTCATCAGAACACGTGTCCTCCTTAATACCTATCACCCGGCGACTCCATCCCCCCCACCCTCCCTTCTGAAACCCTGTTTTTCTCCCAGAGTCCATAGTCTCTTGTGGTTTTTCTCCCTCTCTTATTTCTTCCCCTTCAGTTTTCTCTTCCTTCCCCTATGGTCCTCCATGCTATTCCTTATGTTCCTTTTGAGTAAAATCATACAATAATTGTCTTTCTCTGCTTGACTTTTTTCACTTAGCATAATCCCCTCCAGGTCCATCCATGTCCATGTAAATGGTTTCACCTGGCTTTCGAAGAGGTGGACAATTAGCAACCTTAAAGCTGTAGGAGAGTTAATGGTGACCAAAACCCAGAGACAGGCAGCCACCCTCACCACCCAGCAAGAGAAAAAGGGGAATAAATTCCCAAACTTCCTATCATTCATTCCCCCACTGTCCTTACCTAACCAGAAGATAGAAGGAAAGGGATCCAGGAACATAGTCTCTACAGTTCAGCTTCTCAGGACCAGAAAAAGATGTCTGAGGATCTGCAGGGCACACAGAAGACACCTGACAAATATACATCATTGCTTCCACCGAAGTCACCGCTAATGGTAGATGGCACTCGCTAGAAGGACCAGCAAAACATCAGACACCTTCTCTAAGTTTTGGCCTCAAGTGAAAATTCCCAGGGTTTTTTGTGATAAAGCCCTCTCATTTTCCAAGATGCAAATGTGAAATTTAAGTCAAATTTGTAATTTAGTTAAAAAACATATCAAATAGATTCTTGTCATGACTAATATCCCCTCAAATACACAACTATGTCAAAATACAGATGGTGTACTTAATTGAAATAACTATAACAAAGATACATAAAAATATATGCAGAGATTAACTTGTAAACATTCTCTGAAATAGCATATTGGTAGAATAGTTTTAGCAAAATGTTTCTTATCTGATTCAAGAAGTTATCACTGAAGAGAAAGTGTAGATAGAAAACATTTTTCTTAGTAGCTCAGCTCCTGTTAATCTCTAGACATTTCTGCTTTGGTCTCTCCCTGACCCTTTAAGTCCAGCATGTCCAGACACAAACTCCCTCTTCCCACCCCAAGACTACTAACTCCCAGAATGATGGTGTGTGTGTCTGTGTGTGTCTGTGTGTGTGTATACATATACAACACTGAGTTTTTTCTACATGGTAAATGCTTAATGGATATGTTCATTAATTATTGGATAATTATGCTTTTTTACATCTACTTTAAGATAACAATGAAATTTTTCCTGAAAAAGCTAAATAAGAAGAAGAGCCAAAGAGGTATTAACTCCTTTGCTACCATGAAATGATCAGGATTTTGCCAGGCTGAGCAATGATTTACAAATGAGTTCACTCTCCTTAGTGAAGTAAATGTGGAATTTGATCCAAGGATCTTTATCAGTTAAATTAAAATAATAGCCTGTAAAGGAAATGAATGAATGCGTTATTAACCTGTCACAATCACTAAATCTCCCAGAGGTAATCTGAAATAATTAGGAGAGAGTAGAACTAGTACACACGGACAGACTTCGGTGTAAAAGTGTAGCAGTGGAAAGAACAGGTGTTCCATGCCGAATCTGGGACCCATTACTTGTATGACCACAGACAGTCCAAAGTGCACGGGATATAAATGAAACAAGGTGAGTCTTGAGTCGACGGCTGCTGAGTAGGTGTAGGAGTTCAATGCCAACACTGTCCAATAAATACATAATGGGAGCCATATATGCCATATATGTAACTTCAAATTTCCTAATAGCCACATTTTAAAGAGTAAAAGGAAGTAAGTGGAATTAATTTTAAAAATATATTTAACTCAGTCTAGCCAGAATATATTTATTCCATGGTGTGTCACGAGGCAGCTTTGAAGTGCTCTACAACCACATGTGGCTGGTTTTCTATAATTAAAAAATTAAAGGAAAAGAGTCAAAAAACCTGTCCTTATCTCTCTCTGGGACTCTCTCCCATCTTTGTGCTGAAGGAGATACCCTGGTCATTACATCATTTCCAAGGTTTCTTCTAACTGCCTGTTTTTTACTTCCTTTTCCAAAATATTCTCATTTTGATTTTTCACAACTCCATAAGAAAATGTCTTTTTAAAAATACCTTTATGTTCACAGAGGTATGACCTGAAAATTATCATTGTCTATTTATCTAAGGATTACTTGTGGATAAATGGCCAGTTGTTCAGAAAATAGTTTTTCTTCTGCCCCAAGAACTGAGCAGTAATATATGAGCTCTGTTCACATTTACCACTGTTTTGCTCATTGTATTTTTCCTTTCATATAATAAGATTTACCACTTGACCAGGTAAGAGATGGGTATTTGAAAGCTGCAGATTAATAACACAAATATAAATCATAATCTATATTCAAAAAGTGATTCTGAAGGAATAGAAATGTAAATATCTTGGGCATTTCTCACATCACTTCTAAAAATTTAGTCCCAATAAGTCCATGGATTTATATCATTTGTCCATTTGGTTTTCTTCTTGTATTGTGTTTTATAGTTGTATTTATAAAGCCTCAGCCTCCTACCACTCAAAATAAAGGTTAAAGTAAAAATTCCTGTAAGTAATTGAACATGTGTACTTAAAGATACACATCTTTATGACTGCCTAAACTGATTAATTTTAATTGTTTTGATGGCCCGCAGCCCCACTCTGTTCTCTTAGCTCAACATTTATGTCAAACTCACCAGTAAATATGCTCCTGGTATCATTGAAGAAAGCTAATCATTATGTCTTTCTTTTATTAATCTGAACTAGAAGGAAATTTCATATTTGACCAATTTTAGGCGATCTCAATATACGAAAAAATATACTAAATATAGTTTACATTCTATATATGCAAGGTTGCTTGCAATATTAAAAACGTTAACTACCAAAAAAGATCCTTACAATATTTTTTTTGATAGGAAACTAGTTTTGGTTCACTTACATGATAATTAAATTTTGAAAATTAATTTTCATGTAATTATTTAGGGACAGATTTCCCAAAACAAATTTGTTTCTGTTAATCTATTTCCACAAATAGAGACATAACTATCACCTATAGAAGGATCTATTGAGCTAAATGGTATACACGTGTTGAGACTTTTCTCCCCAATGGTAGTGCAAGCCTGGGGTAGACACAGAATTACGTCTAGTCCTTAGAATGTGAAGTGAGATGTTTTTGTACCAGGTACTCTATTTACCTCTTCCAGTTGTTAGTTTAAAATGTGGTTGTTCCTTCTTTTGTAGCTTTAACAACGTGCTTTATAGGTAAGTGAGAATTCAGTGTATATGAGGTAATCCTATAAAACAATAAAATTCATAGCTTGAAATCAGGCACACGCATGTTTTTGGTATGTTCCTTCACTATTACTACCATGGACAAACAAAAAAATCATTACCATAAATCAATTGTTTCCTCTATGGTTGTCTTCATTTAATCAGTTTGTTTGGTCTTTATTACCTGTGAGTTTCCAGCCATCTCATTCTACAACATTCATTAAACAAAGATCCATTTTCCTTAATGGGACTAAAAATCTATTGGCATTAACAGGAACAGAAGTCTTTATGCAGTTATGGGAATAAAGGTTGGTTTTCAATTATGGGAAGAAAGGATCGTTCCCCTGAATTGGCAGTTCTTAAACATAGCGGGAAGGAGAAAGGGTAAGAAAATAGTGAACAGAATAGGAAGAGAATTGTATTACTAATAATACTCTAAGCACGCCTTTCTACTTACCTGATGATTAAAATATTTAAAGATACAAATTTAATTTCATTAATTCAAGAAGCAACTTTTCTTTCCTCTAATTTATCCTCAAGGGCCTCAATGTTTTATCATATCAGCTCAGCATCTGTGGCCCTAATCTGGCAGAAAGTTTTCCTACAGAATATTTTTTAAAAATGGAAGCCAAGGGGAAGACTGAATATCCATGATCGTGACACGGAGCTCTATGCTCTAACAAATCAGCTGCCCTAACACTGGGTCAACTTTAGGCTTCATGTGTCCCAACAGTAACCATCTGCAAAGTCAAGATTTTTCGGATAAAATGCCAACTTTTCTGCAAGAAAGTCCAGACTCCCTGGCAATATTGATTAATAACCAGCATCAGGAAAAAGTGACCAGTTTTGGTAACTTTAGAGGTCATGCCTACAGAGAACATCCAGTTGTTCTAGCAAGAAGAGTAGGATCAAAATGAGGAGAGCCCTTCAAGACCCAGTTTTTTTTTTTATTTTTAATTTTTTATTAACATATTATGTATTATTAGCCCCAGGGCTACAGGTCTGTGAATCGCAAGGTCTACACACTTCACAGCACTCACCATAGCACATACCTTCTCCAATGTCCATAACCCAACCACCTTCTCCCTACCCCCCTCCCCCCCAGCAACCCTCAGTTTGTTTTGTGAGATTAAGAATCTCTTATGGTTTGTCTCCCTCCTGATCCCATCTTCTTTCATTTTTTCCTTCCCCACCCCCCAAACCTCAAGACCCAGTTTTAAGTGGGATCCATTATGGCCCCAAAACTCATGATTAGAAATATATTCAAGGTACTTCACAAAATGGACTCACTACCACTTTAATAGTTTTTCCCACTTTCCCCTACACATACATGTTCCCCTTTTCAGACATTAATTTTCCTCATTAATGCCAAGAAATATCTGGGCATGTCTCCCCAACACATCTTCTGCTTTCCATTTCAGGGAATGGAATGTCTCAATATTTCAAAACCAAAGGCAAAATCCAATTTTCTGAAGCCAATTTTTACAGATCTAATCTAAATGAAACTACTCACATATCTAAATTCCCATGGTCTCTTCCACTCATTGGGCACTTAACTATTTCCTTTAAAGTTTTATAATTTGTTTTATATGTTATTTCCATAATTGTATAGTCATCCTTTCAACACTGGCATCCGCTTAATTCATCTTTGTACTCCCCTCAACACCTAGTACATCGTCAGGTCCCCACTTGGCATTTAATAAAAGTTAAATGGATTTTATAAATGGAGAAAGAAAAGTGGTGGGGATTGATATAATTCTCTATATTGAAATTGTTCATTGGTGAAAAATCTGAAACTAAAATGTAGTATTTCATCTTGTGAAGTCAGTGCTCTTTCCAATAACTAATGCTATTTTCCAACACCACACAACTTTCATGCACACTCTTCAATTCTAGTCCCCACTTACAAAAATGAGACAGTCGATGTTGCCGTTGATAACTGACGTGATTTACTTTTGATGTGATAGAAATAAGACTTCTAACCTGTTACAGCAGAATGAAGGAGGAAGAATAATTGACCGTGAAAGAGAATTATTCATCTATAACCATTTCATTACTGCAATAGCATTAGAAGATAATGAACAAGGAGTAATGCAGAGGAGGTAGCAATAACTAGGCAGTAGTGCAGTCAAGAAAAAGTACCAGCTATATCAAAAGAACAAGAAGAAATAATTGGTATAACATCCAGTCACTCAACAAACATGTAATAAGCATCCAGTCTATACCAGTTAATGTGATAAACAATTACAAAATAAAAATACCTACTTCTCTCTCCAGTTTCTCTAGTAGGAAAGATAAAATCTCATAAAGAAATGTATAAATAATAATAAATGAACCTGATAAATCATAAAGGAGATTTAAAGACCTTTGCTTGGGAGCGGGAGTGGAGAGATATGGCTAGCTGCACATGCAACTTGTTCTCACTGTGTTGCCTAATTTAATACAACACCCAGCTCTCTGTGGGCATTTAATGACTACCAGTTGGCAAATGGATAAATGCCAGTGGTTGGGAAAAGGATGAGTGTGTTATCTCCCTGGTTGTCCAGCAAACTGGTGTGGCTTGTGCAGGAACCTCCTCTGCTGGGACAGCTACACAGTGACTCCTAGTGGTCACAAGTTGAACCTTATCTTTGATCATAGTATAAGCAGCATGTAATTTGTATAGTATCATATATATATCCACACATATTATGTAAATTACTATAATAACTAAAGCCATCACCCTTGCCAACAAACTCTGGTACTCATTTTGTTTAAAAGTGAAAAGTATTCTGCAAAGCACATGATGCTTGCTATATGAACAATAAGTTCTTTTCCAATTCTGAGAGCCAGATTCAATTATTTTAAACTAACTTTCTAATATGGTCATTGCGGTGTTAAACTTAAAATGAAGCAGAACAAATAAAAAATATGTTTATTATGAGAAATAAGCATTGTTGTCTCCAAGTTAATGGAAATGCCCTCCTCAAGGAAAGACATGGAATATTTCTTTGAGTTTTATCTAAATATTAGAGGCATTTTTCTTGACTCAAAACAATTATTAGCTTGATAAGAGTTCCAAATTGTCCCAGTTATTTATAAACTATGTATATTCTCCTTTTTCATAAAGAAAAAGAACAATGGCTCATTATGTTTTTGCATATCACTACAAAGGTATTTCTATTGATGTTTAATATTTCTCTATGAATAAAGATCACTATGCAATAGGCCATTCTGGTATATTAGAACTTACTGAGTTCTATTCAGATCAGCTCAAAAACCATAACCAGTGCTGACTATTTGTGAAGACTTGTGCTAAGTACTGGAAAAATAAAGATAGGTAAGACAGCCCCTGCTTTTGAAGATCTTATGGTATAGTGGGGAACAAAGACTTCACTATCACCCAGAAGCCAAAGAAACATGAAAAACAATCGAAACTGGCAGTTAGATAAGGCATCATAGTTGTAACAGGTTATAACGTCACTTTTATATGGTTCCCTCATGTCAAAGCCCAAATCCAGTCATTCTGTGAGCAATTGTCATCTTCCATCCCATTCATAAAGGTTTTGAGAAGACCCCAATCTATGATTCTGCTGTTGTCAGCCATCCTCTCGCTCCTGCATATTAAATTAGATGAAGGCTTTGAATTCACATCAGACAGAAGAGAAAGGAGACAGCTAGGGGAAAGAATGGTTAAGCTATATACTCAAGTCCTTTGAGAAATGTGCTGTCAAGAGTGTAGCTAGAAAATTCAAACCGCAAGACACTGTATATTACCGTGTGAGTGTCCAAGGAGATTCTTCCCAAGTGAAAAAGCTCTGCATGAAATCAAATCGTAACACTGTCCTAAAACTGAACACTTAAGTGATCTATATGGACATCTGTTCATGTAGACTGACTCCTAGCGGTAGAAACTGATTGTTGCAAGGAGAGCAGTTGAAAATTAGACTCTCTTTAAAAAAAGAAAAGCTAAAATAGAGCTACCTATGACCCTGCAATTGCACTACTGGGTATTTACCCCAAAGATACAGATGTAGTGAAAAGAAGGGCCATCTATACCTCAATGTTCATAGCAGCAATGGCCACAGTAGCCAAACTGTGGAAAGAACAAAGATGCCCTTCAACAGACAAATGGATAAAGAAAATGTGGTCCATATATACAATGCAGTATTATGCCTCCATCAGAAAGGATGAATACCTAACTTCTGTACCAACATGGATGGGACTGGAGGAGATTATGCTGAGTGAAATAAGTCAAGCAGAGAGAGTCACATATCATATGGTTTCACTTACTTGTGGAGAATAAGGAATAACACAGAGGACATGGGGAGATGGAGAGAAGTGTGATGGGGGAAATCGGAGGGAGAGACAAACCATGAGAGACTGTGGACTCTGAGAAACAAACTGAGGGTTTTGGAGGGGAGGGGAGTGGGGGGTTGGGTGAGCCTGGTGGTGGGTATTAAGGGGGGCACATATTGCATGGAGTACTGGGTGTGGTGCATAAACAATGAATTTTGGAACACACAAAAAAAGTAAAATTAAATTAAATTTAAAAAAAAGAAAATCTCACTCCTTTTCAAAATAGGAGAGGAGGGGGCTGGGGGATGGGGTGGCTGGGTGATTGATATTGAGGAGGGTATGTGTTGTGGTCAGTGCTGTGTGTTGTGTAAGACTGATGAATCACAGTCCTGTACCCCTGAAACAAATAATACATTATATGTTAATTTTAAGAAAATGGGTTGATGAAGATGAACCCCACAGGTTTGTCATTAGGATTAGAAATAAAAGATAATGCAAAAAGAAAAAAAAAACTGTAGTAATACAAAGTTTCATAAACATGGACATTCTAGGTGAGATATGTGGCCTTACTGTCCTCTATAAAAACTAAATAAACATAATCTACAAAATGTATAATGAAGGAGAAAACATTTAACAGAGAACAGACTTATCTAGGATCATTGAAACGATTTCCTTTATGACGAGATATATGTTATTCTATGTCACCTCTAGTATTGTCACCACATGTGTGTCTCTGAGATAATCTCAAAGTCTTCAAATTTGGTTGCAAATGACTTATAATACAGATTATTTTCAATTTTCTAATCTTATTTCAATGAATTTTGACACACCACAAAACAACCTAGCCTATAGTTATGAACACATTGTTTAAAAAGTAATTTGAAGGGGCGTCTGGGTGACTCAGTGGGTTGGGCCGCTGCCTTTGGCTCGGGTCATGATCTCAGAGTCCTGGGATTGAGCCCCGCATCGGGCTCTCTGCTCGGCGGGGAGCCTGCTTCCTCCTCTCTCTCTGCCTGCCTCTCTGCCTGCTTGTGATCTCTCTCTGTCAAATAAATAAATAAAATCTTAAAAAAAAAAAAAAGTAATTTGAAGGACGCCTGGGTGGCTCAGTGGGTTAAGCCTTTGCCTTTGGCTCAGGTTATGACCTCAGAGTTCTGGGATCAAGTCCTGCGTCGGGCTCTCTGCTTGGCAGGGAGCCTGCTTCCCCCCCCTCTCTCTGCCTGCCTCTCTGCCTACTTGTGATCTTTCTCTGTCAAATAAATAAAATCTTTAAGAAAAAAAGTAATTTGTAATTTCTAAGCAATAAAAAACTAAAACATGTATCATTAATATGTTAACTTAAAAAAATGTAAAATGATTTGACAGTACCAGTTAAAATGAAGAGCAACTTAGGGGCGCCTGGGTGGCTCAGTGGGTTAAGCCTCTGCCTTCAGCTCAGGTCATGGACTCAGGGTCCTGGGATGGAGCACCGCATCAGGCTCTCTGCTCAGCGGGGAGCCTGCTACCCCCTCTCTCTCTGCCTCCTCTCTGGCTCCTTGATCTCTGTCAAATAAATAAATAAAATCTTTAAAAAAAATGAAGAGCAACTTATTTCATATATTATATAATTATGTATTCTCTTTTATAATGAAACAAAAAATTACATATCAAAGTCAAAATCCTATTTAGGTTTAAGGAAAGATGAGAAAAATAAGTAAATGGTTTTATCCATCTAAAACTGGAAGTGAATGACCTTTTCTCCACCATAAGTGTTGAACATAGATTAACTTAGATCATTTTTGTTATAATTAAGGAGTTTGGAAGCAAAAGCCAGACACAGAGGCCAACTAAGCAATCTCTTGTGTATTTTCTTTTTCTTCTAGTTGTTCTTTCTTCCATTTTTCCTATTGGCACCCCATAGGAAAACTCCAAAAACATTTATATGTTAGATATTATTTTTCTTTTGTTTCTCAGAGAGAACTATTTCTATTTTTTACTTTTCTTACCAACTCTCCTAGATAAGTCTGAGTCATCTGTGAGGAGGCAGGATGGGTAGTTACCCAAAGCATGAATGCCTAAAAACATACTTGCGTATTCCATCTTCTTTTAAAAATCGTTCTTGCTAGCCTCATATTAGAAAAAAAAAAAAATACCATTATGGTAAATGACAATTTATAGGTCATCTGGAAATTGTTCCACCATGAGAAACATTGACTACCATATACTGCAGTCCATGTAAATAGTATAGAAACCATAAATTATTAACTACATGAAATGCATACCACTGAAAATTAAAATTTAAAAAAAAGAAAGACAAATCGTAGGCAAACTATTTCTAGAATAGTGGAGTTAACCTGAAATGAAAAAGTTTAGGAATTCTTAAGGTCAACCTATCAAGAAACTCCTAAATGATGTGGCTTCTTTTAAACTGTTGATGTCCTGGCCAAGCAATATATCTTCAAATTTTCCCTCCTTCTCCACAAC
This sequence comes from Enhydra lutris kenyoni, assembly GCF_002288905.1. Lineage (NCBI taxonomy): Eukaryota > Metazoa > Chordata > Mammalia > Carnivora > Mustelidae > Enhydra > Enhydra lutris. Next base: position 72,350,335 of record NW_019154086.1, on the reverse strand, counting down.
CAAAAACACAGTAACTAAAGAAAACTAATAAACAAGCAGAAAGAGACAAAATTTTTCTAAAAAAAATAAGGGATTTGGCCAACAATACGGAGACCAAGCCACAAAATGCTTGTTTATGGCACTCCATATCCTTTCTATTAGAATAACCCAGGACATTTTAGAAACTCAAGCTATAAGGTTTAGCACTTCTGAACCTCCATTTTATTATTTAAATGCAATTAGAGATCCAATACTAGTAATTCTAGGTAGAATGACCCAAATTCTATCAGAAGTTGAGCAATTTGTTTCAGATGAATATATATTTTCAGAAAACAATTTATAACAGACTACAATTTTCAGGTCATTTTGCACTAACTTAAAATTCATATTCAGATTTTTTGTGCACAATCTGTGTTCTTCTTAAATAACTTTTATCTTCGAACATGCTTTAAAATCCATCTTACTGGAGCACCTGGGTTGCTCAGTCGGTTAAGTGTCTGCGTTCAGCTCAGGTCATGATCCCAGGGTGCTGGGATTGAGCCCCAGGGCTCCCTACTCAGCAGAGAGCCTGCTTCTCCCTCTCCCTATCTATGCCCCTCTTTCAGCTAGTGCTCTCTCCCTCTCTCTCTCAAATAAATAAATAAAATCTTGTTAGAAAATCCACCTTATTAAAGTCCCACACAAACATTTTCTACATTTTCTCAAACTATTATTAGCACTCCTCCCCTGAACAGTAGGAACCAACATGCAAGGTGTGGAACTCAGCAACTAAAGCCTCTTCCTTATATTTGAAACTGCTTAGTGACAGTCATGGCTGTTTATCAAAGAAATTTTTTCTCACACTTTCTGCTCTTTACCTCTTACATCAATGTTTTGAGAAGTTCTCAGCACACAAATCTCTACAAATAAATCTGTAATCCAGTTGCAAACGCACTAAAGCTTGAGATCATCAATCAAACAAAGGACACACAAAGTCAAGCAGGAATTCCCAAGTCAGCACAAAAGTAAAATCTTCAGATGCAACAAAGGAGTGGAGAACTAAAAGAGGGACCCTCACGCCAATGTCCCAATTGCTGATCCCACTTCAGTCTTCTTTTCTTGTTGTTGCATTTTTTTTTAAAAAAACACGTCCTTCCCTTGTATTCAAGACATGTCAATGATCTGTCACAACAAACAGATCCAGATGGAAAAACCAAAATTTTTCTCCAATTCACACTACAGAATGGACAAAAGGGCTTAGGTTTAATATCCACTACTACAAAAATAAGTCTCTTAGGTACCCTTGCATTCTTCATCTTTAAAAAATCTTTACTTTCAACATGTGGAAGATTTGGCCACATTGGGCTGATATTTGTAATAGGTCTTGCCCTTTCTCTCTCCTACAGTACTCCGTAGAGTGATGAGCAAATGCATTCCCCTTACAGTTAAAGGGTTTGGAAATTAAAACTATCTACCCAGAGGTAGATAAGTAAAATCTCACTTTATGAAAGCTTTCCAGATGTCTTTACATCCGCCTCTTTCCCTTGAGGCAAAGAAGAACCAATGAGAGAAATCCTGATGCTTTAAATAATTCTCTTTCTCTCTGGCAGTTTTTCCTACACAAGTCAAGGTCTGCGTATGATGCTACTCAGAGCTGTCTTGCCAGTCTGGCGTTCACCATCACATGCATACTGTGAGGACTCAAGCATTTTGTTTCTTCTAAGCTCAACAACTACCACTGAATGTAAACTTAGTTGTTTCGACATGGGAAATCATAACACGCGGAGAAATTTCAATTAAACAAACCATGCTCGTTTCCAAACACTCCCTAAGGCCAGATCCCCAGGATCAGTCAAACATAAATGTCATTTCAATCACTCTAAATACATCGCTAACACATGCAAAAAATCTAAAGTAGTCATCTTTTTTTTTTTTTAAGTTGAATGACCTATCAATAATAATACCTTATTGTTGCTTAATACCCTGTCTCCAAGGATTTCAATATGTTTAATCTACCCTAGGTCACTCAGGTCTTAGGGAGGATATAGTTAGAATTCGTACTGTGTAAATTTAAGCAACAGCACTTAGAAATCAAGTAGCAACCAAGAAGAGTGAAGCAGGAGTGAATCCAGTAACGCACATAGAACGACAGAGTGACTGTGATGTGCTAGGTAGAGAAGAAAAGAGCCAGCACACTTGATCAAGCGGAAAGGACCTATGGGAGCCAATTGAATGTGTCCTTTTCCACTGGTAAGCAGGAAAGCTGTGTTCCCATTGCTCAGATGGGTACTCAGATGACCTCAATAGTACTGGAAGCTTTGGGACATGAAAGTAAACAATAAATTTAAATCCATCTTTTATTTCCTCTTCACTAACACTCAGCGTGATGTCTTTCTTAAAGCATAGAATAAATCTATGTTTTAATTTCACTTGGAATTCATTGGTGACTCTTAGATGCAAAAATAATAGTGGTAAACACAATGTATCCAATTTTAAAGCAAGACAGGCTATTGGAGCATACTTTCCCCAATCCTCCCATTCATAAAAAGAAAACTGAGACCCAAATGGGTGATGTGACTTGCTCCAAACTATACAAAGAATAAGCAGAATTAAGACTGGAAGCTAGATCCACTAGTTTTATGTTCTTTCTACTACTCCTCACAGTGACTCATAAACAAAGCCTGCCTTTACGAGTTTATTATTTCCTCCTTTGTGATATCAGGCAGTGAAGAATCAAGGAATAATTAAAAGTGAAACATTTAGAAAGAAGAAAATATCAATAAACATTCTGACTGTCTGGGTACATTGGAGAAATTCATTCCAATATTTAGGGAATGTTGCTAGTTAATACCCACTACTCTCTATTATACAACATCATTCCTCCTGATTCTTAAATTTAGACAAATAAAACATTCCGCAGACATGAGGTTTGTTATTTGAAAACAAAACTTCTAGGTTATGCTAATTTTATGTCTTTTAACTCCTCTATGTCATGTAAGAAACTTGAGATTATATCCAAATGTTTCTCCTTTCTAAAGTACAAGTTTCTTCTCTCTCTCTCTCTCTCTCTCCCCCTCTCTTTTAATTTAAGAGCTTTGTTAACAGGTGCTTCCATTTGGTTGACTTTTTGAAAAAAAATAAGTTGTAAATTTTTATTACAAATTAAAAATGAGATTTAAAAAAAAGCGCAACTTGACCAGACATGAAACAACTTGAAAAGTCAGCTCCGCCCTTCTCAACATCTGGAGAGGAATTTTGGCTGGTGGATGCTGCTTTTGTCTCTCTGCCATCACGTGGTTTGGGGTTTCCTGGACATCCGCTTTGGTAAGTGAAGAGGTGTTGGTACTGACGATGAAGTGGCTGCTAAAGCCTTTGTACTATCTCATGTCCCTGTTCTGGTCGCCCTGATTTTCCTTGTCTTTTTTGTTGCCTTTGTCTATAGGCTCTTCAGTGAGGAGTGTCCCTGCGGAACCCTGGACTATGAACCCGGTAGTGGTCTGTGTCGCTGGCCTGCCTTGCTCTGCTGCACCCTGCTGTCCTCGCCCTGCCTCACTTCTTCTGCAAGGAGTCCTGGAGCACCGTGGTGGGGCCCACGGGGCCTCTGTGCAGGGGAAGGGGACGTGGTGGCCCATGGTGGGGGCAGGGCGGCGCTGTTGGACCTGGTCTGCAGCAGCTGGCTTCCAGTCCCTCACTCTCGTCATTCTGCTGGTAACTGGTGCAGGTAATTGCGTCTGCAACCCCTGCAAGGTGGCCAGCGTCTCCCCTGGTTTGGGTATGCTACATATTTACTGCCTTGCCCTGGCATTTGCTGCTCTGCCACCGCCTTTGCTCCAACAAGGTCAAGTCCTACACTGCCAAGGCACTTCCTGGGGTTCTTCTTTATGGCGGTCTGCTCACAAATACATCTTCCTTGGGGTCATTTCTGTGGATGAAACCATATCCGTTTCTTACCTGGAACCATTTTATGGTTCCCAAAACCGTCCTCGAGGTCATGCTGTCGTTCCCACCTCGGTTCCCTGCACCGCAACACGTAGCGCTGGTCTTCGTGTCCCCGCGTTAAGGCAGGGTGGCAGGGCTGCTGGGGCTCTGCCTCGCTGACCCTAACCGTGGGGTGCGGTGACCGGCACTGGTGGCTGGTTGGCTCCGCTCCTCCCTTCTGGGTGTGAGGGTAACGACCTGCCCAAGCAAGGGGCTGCTCAGAGCTCTCTGCTGTCTGCCCTCTGTTCCTGCTCCGGCCACCAACTGAACTGTGCAACAAGTTTCTTAAATGGCTGTCGCATTGGAACTATGGTCTAAAAATAATGCCTCCTTTCATTCTTCAGAATTTGTACTAAGTTAAAGAGAAACCATGACTTCTTAAAGGAATAGAGGTGGGTTTTAATAAGGACTGTTAGCTGTGGAAACATATATTGTGTTGTAAATAAGGACCATCTCATATTAATTTGTTTATTGGATAGTGGAAAGCCTTTAGGGTAATTAGTTTTTTGTAACATTGAGACAGAACCCAATTCTGGTAAGACTTATTCTATAATTTCTATCTTCTGTTCAACCTGTATTAAAACCTTCAGGTAAAATAAGATTTCTAACGACAACTGTGCTTAGCCTTGCAATATATATTGAATTTAAAATCACATTCAGTACTTGAGCCTTCTAGGTATGTTATGCAAATTTTATTTTTCAAGAAAACTTGGAGTGGTTGTTCCAACATAATGAATCAAATGCAAATTTTTCTGTTGAGAATACATCTGTGAACTTTAGAGATATTATGGTTTCCCTGAGGCACATTTATTATAGTTTTTGAGGCCTAGAAATTTGCAGTGTCTTACATTACAGCGGAAGAGGAGACATAACTGGTTTTATTTCCTACTACTGTGTAAAATAGTTTACTGAGCCCTTTGTAAACACAGTATCTTTCTAACAGCATATTTTCCTCTTACTGATGATGTATTTCACAAGCAAAGCCTTTAAAGATAATAGTTCTCCAGACTGAGAATGGAAAGCAGGCTTAACGTCTGACTTGAAAGTAACTATGATAAAAGGTCAACAGACATCATCAATATCTGATGATTTCTCATCAGTGCCTCACAAGGCAATTTCAGTCCAACAAATACATATTGACAGCTTACTCCATAGTATGTCAAACCCAGTTCTGGGTTATTACCATTTCTGTTCATATGCTCTAATAAACAAATTCCAAAATAGCTCAATGGTGGAGATGCCTAGCCTAGGCAGAGGAAGGAACAGTCTTGGTAACTATATCTGACTTCCCATACCAAAGGAGGGAAAACAATATAAGCTCTCCCATTTTTAAAGGGTCCTACAGAGCAAATCTGGTTGACTGTCAAAATGCAGGATTATATTATACTAGCCAGAAAGTAAAAAATTTTGTTTGGGATTTTTGGTTTCATGTGTTCTTTTGGATGCTTGGAAATTACGGTGACAGTTCTTATGAAAAAAACTGAGGGTTCTCCTTTCTTCTTAAAGATTTTGCCATGTTCTTGGCATGCCTGGGTGGCTTAGTTGGTTAAACGACTGCCTTCAAATCAGGTCATGATCCCAGGGTCCTGGAAATGAGTCCCACATTGGGCTTCCTGCTCAGCAGGGAATTGCTTCTCCCTCTGCCTACCACTCCCCCTGCTTGTGCATGCTCTCTTTCTCTGAAAAATAAGTAAATAAAATCTTGAAAAAAAATTTACCATGTTCTGTATTTTTAAGACAAGCTCCGTTAAAACATCAGGAAAAATCTTGCTGTTTCCCTTGAAAAATCATAAAGAGCAAATGAGCAGTTTCTCTTGTGTGCTCAAAGAGCTTAAAACAAGAATGAGTTTCACAAATAGAAAGGAGAGTGAACGAGAAGAAAGGAATAAACATGAAATCCAAGGAAGCTTACTCATCCATCTCATGTCAAGTTGACAATAAGTGAACAATTCACAGAAATAAGAGCTTAGTGGTGGCCAAATTCTCATTGCGCATCAGTTTTTAAGTGGATAGAACATTGGATTAATAAAGAGCCTGTGGATAACTTTGGGCATGAGAAAGTCTTTTGGTTGAAATACACTGATCAAATATTAACTAAGATCCTCTCTGTGCACACAATTCATATAGATACTATAATGGGATTGCTGTTTATTAAGGAAAATGCCTTAAAAACAGGAGTGAAAACAGTTGAATGTGGAACTCAAATTATAAGTCCTATATAAATTTATCTCTATGCTTCTTACTAGGCTAGGTAAAAAAAAAAAACCCACAGAAAACAAAAATGGAATAAGAAACAGAAACTCGTGTTTAAAAGTGAACATCAGTTCACCTGTAGGTCCCAGAGATGAAGTACAAAATATACTATTTTAGTTTTATACTTATTTGAGGTATTTCTATATCGTCCAAAGGTAAGTCAGTTATTTAACATACAGTGATTTTTCTAAAAATAATTGTCATCTTACATATTATATTTTAAAGGTTTATTATGAAAATGAATGTCTCTGACATATGAGTCTATACTCTGAATAATAAGGCATAGCTTGGAAAACACATGAATGGTCAATAAAATTCTATGTATGATGTTCTAAACCTTTAAATGAATCCTAAAAGAAAGAAATATTTTTTCTTCTTACTTTGTTAATCCAAGGCCTTTGGAAATTCCAAATACAGGGCAAATAAACACAGTGAATATAACAAAAATACATTACTTTTAATTGTTTCTAAGAAATTTTCTTGAATTTCACTATCTCACACTATACTACACAGGGCCACATTGGATTGAGTGGAGTTATAATATTGGAAATAATCATTAAACCAAATCTTAGCCACAGATCAATAAACCAGATGTAGAACTGTCAATGTGAGATGTCAGAGAAGATTACCACATGTTCAAATTTTTTAAATATCTGTTGAATACCAATCCTGTGCAAGTCTTTGACTTATATATAGAAAGTATATAAAAACCAAAGTTCTGGGACACCTGGGTTGCTCAGTCCATTAAGTGTCTGCCTTCACCTCGGGTCATGAACTCAGGGTCCTGGGATCAAGTCCTACATAGGACGTGCTGCTCAGCAGGGATCCCGCTTCGCCCTCTCTCTCTGCTGCTCCCCCTGTTTTTATTCTCTCTCTCTCTTTCTCTCTTGCTCTCTCAAGTAAATTAAATCTTTAAAAAAAAAGTTCTATATTAAGTATATAAAAATTAAAGAGAAAAGTTTTGACCTTGAGGAGCTTATGGTTTAATGTGAGGGGTATGGATAACTGTTAGGAGAATTAGACATTCTGAGATAAAGACAGTTATTACCAGTCCTAGAAGAGGACTTCAAGAGAAGACCTTGAGATGAATGGTTACAGGAATTGGAATAAAATTAGCCCAATGGCAGGGAAACAGAGGCAAAATCTGTATCCCTTGAATGGAACCAACTTTCAGAGACTGTATATAAATACAGAGAGAACATAATAGATGGCAAGTGTGGGCAATAGTAGAACAGACAGACACAATGACAGTATGTGTCATGAGCTGGGACATCAAAAAATCTGCTCAAAGATTGCATGTAGAACAGAAAGAGAACTTATCTTATTCCAGTACCCTTCATAAGAAACAATTGCAGCAATAGGTAGGCAAGAAGTACCCAGTATGGGTGTCCCAAAGACCTCATGCCCTGAGGACAGAGGTGAGAATAGGAACTACAAAAAGTAGGAAGGAGCTGTTCCCACTTGTAGAATCTGAAAGAGCTTCAAGAGGAAGGTATTTTTTTTTTTAACCAAGACTTGATTTAGAGTTTCAGACAGGTAATAAGCTTGAGAAGAACATGCAAGTGCCCATAAAAATCAGGTGGGTCAGAAATATATTGTCAGAACAGAGAGTCCATTGCTGCAGGCTAGTGAAGGGGCAGGAGGGCTGCGCAGACACACCAGCTGGGGAGCTGGAAGCCAAGGACACAGCGTGAGTTGCAGGTACACAGAGTGGTAGAGGCAGCCCCTGTGGTTGGGAGATTTATTGTTACAAATAAAGTAGTAAATTGATTGAGCAAATAACTGTGTGTGTATGTGTATGTTTGCACAAGTACATGTGTCTATGGAGAAGGAGAAGCAGAGACAGGAAAAAGTCACCAGGTTTCTCACTGTCAGAGAAGGATTTACAAACACAGAGCGAGAGGAAGAAGAAAGAATCTTCAGAAGAGTTTAAATAAGAGATATTAGGGGGCACCCGGGTGGCTCAGTTAGTTAATCATCCGACTCTTGATTTTAGCTCAGGTCTTGGGGTGGTGGGATCAAGCCCCACGTTATGCTCCTCACTGGGCATGGAGCCTGGTTAAGATTCTCTCTCTCCTTCTGTCTCTCCCCCTACTTCATGCACTCTCTCTTTCCCTCTCCCTCTCTCTCTCTCTCAAAAAAAAAAAAAGAGAGAGAGAGATTGGTATGAACTCTTTTTTTTCTTTTTTTACAACACTCAGATACACAAGGAATAAATATACAGAGATGAGCACCTACAGGTGTGTGAATATACATACATGTATTTCCTAGTTTTGTTTTCTGAGAGGTACTTGAAGGAATGCCATCCCAAAAGCTGTGAACACATTAAGTACTCAGAACTTGATTTCTGAATACCATCCTACATTAAGAAGAATCAGAGCTTTTTGAGAAAATGGCTGATTCCAAGGCTGGGGTGAGACAAAAGCAAGATAAGCCTGAGACATCTTATTATGCTAAATAGCAAGACAATGCAAAAAGACACGAGTTAGCTTGAAGGAGCCCAATCTAGGACAATTTACGTAAAAATAAATAACAGAGTAATAGATTACTAGCTCATTGAATAAAGTAGGAATTTGTAGGTCCACATATAATAAACTAAAAAATAATAAAATAAAAATAAAGTCCATATAATATAAACAAATAAATAACAAATAAACAAATAAATAAATAAAAAGGAAAAGCTCTCTCTTACAAGGGAATGGCCACTAACAAATGAAGACAATTAGAATGTCCCCCATTTGACAACCATTACAGACTAGTGGCTAATTCCAGAGAAAGTCATCAATGGATGGTAAGGCTGGTCAGCGGTTTGATAAGTAACAAGAAAGTAATGGAATACCAGAATTTCTACTAAGAGAAAACCAAAAAAATTAAGGAGGGGAAAATAGAGATGCCTGGTATCTACTGACTTGACCAACTGATTAAATTAATATCCTCAGTGGTAGGATAACTCAATTTATATGCCTACATTAACACGAGTTGAGAAGAGCCCAGCATCATTTCTGTGTTATTTCTTCCCAGAGTGCATGGTCTGAGTATGGTAGGAGAAAGCATCATTTGGACTCATGTTGAGATTATCGAAGTCCTAAGAGACAAGGAAACATTGAGGAACTGTTCGGTCTGAACAAAACTGAAAGGACATGACCACTAGATGAAACATAGTTTTCTGGAACACAAAGGGAAAAGCAACATTGTGGGAAACATTGGTGGAATTTAAATGCTGTCTGTGAATTGGGGGATAGTCTTGTGTCATTGATTTCCTGATCTGGAGGTCAGTGTGGAGGTACTATAAGAGAGCGTCCTTGTTTTGGACAGATAGACACTGGAATATTTAGGATAATGAGGTATCACAGTTGCAAGTTGCTCTCCAGTGCTTAGACAAATGACAATGGGTATATACATATAGCAAGGAAGGCCAATAGATCACAGACTGTATCTGGCAGAATAGGGTAAGGGAGTTCTTTGTACTATTCTTGCAATGTTTCTATAAGTTATGACTTCAAAATAAAGTTTAAAAAAGAAATGTGACTTTATATTCTATGACTCAATTTCATTTCTATGTTGAGCCACATTTTACTGAAATGACAGAAAACGAATCACAGTAAATTCTAGGTTTTCTCTCCTCCAAGGATGTGTGTAACCTGGTGAGGACAGATGAGAAGGCAGACGTGGTGCCAGGGCATGGAGGAGTCTGACTCCTAGTCGTTGAGTCATCTTACCAGGCTTGCCTGGACTGAGGAATCCTTCACCCCACCTGGCTCTCTTAACTGCTTCCATGGTTACTGCCTTTGGAAGTCCTCCCTTGCCGTCTACACATGCCATCCATCTCCTGTGGTTGCCCTTCACTCTCTTCTCTAGGCTCAGTGGACAAGCATCTCTTTTCTACTTCTAAGAAGTGGCAAATGACTTCGGTGAGACTAGGCCCTACTTGACCCTTCCCTCTTAAGTGTCTAGTCTTGTCACCTCCCACACATCTCTGCTCATGTCATCTTCACTCACCCAGCCCTGGTTCCAGGGAAATAAGGGGAGAGAGAAGATTCAGCCTAGACTCTTACCCTTCATGTAACGACAGTTACTTCTCAGAAAGTAACTGTAGTAAAAACTCTTTAATGGATTCAGATTTGGGGAGAGACATTTTCTCTTCTATTTTCAGCACTGAATTATTTTTCACTCATGATGGTAAACACAAAGTGAAGTATCTACTTGTGTCAGGCAGGCGAAGGAAGGATGTAAGTGGAGAACGTGAGGTTAGTTAACATGTTAGAATTGGTGTTAACCAAGTGATACTCATTCTGGGAATGCACTTGGAGAACCACTGGTCTAAGCTAACATTGTCCAGAAATCAGTTTTCTGGGTTTATTGGTAAATTACAGAATGTCCTGGTTTTGGATATTGACCAGATCCAAGCCTTAACTCCTGGCATTGCTTCTTACTGGCTCTGTTAACCTAATCAAGTCACATTCCAATAATCGTTTACTTTTACCAAATTTACCAAAATATAGTTATATAATATAGCACTATTTTCCTGAGGGATTGAATGTAAACGTTGTTATGGACAGAATGTTTGTGTCCCTCAAAATGTATTTGTTGAAATTCTGACCCCCAGTGTGATGCTATTAGGAGATGGGGCCTGTGAGAGGTAATTAAGGAGGAGCCCTCATAAATAAAATTAGTGACTTTATAAAAAGACACAAGAGAGCTTGTTTCCCTCTCTCTGCTCTTTCCATCCCATGAGGATATAATGAGAAGTCGGAAGTATGAAACCTGGAAGAGGATTCTCACAGAAGCCAACCATGCTGGCACCGTAATCTCATTCTTCCAGACTTTAGAACTATGAGAAACATACTTCTCTTGTTGATATAGGCCACCCAGTCTATGGTACTTTGTTAAAACAGCCTGAATAAACTAGGTCAAATGCCATGTTGAATAAATGAAAAGGGTTTTATTTTTCATAGTTCCATCGTAAAAATGTAGTGTGCTTACTTCATGATTTTTCATAATTAGAAAAATGATAAAAGAAATCTCCAACTTTTATACAGATTGAAGCCATAAGTGAAATATTTATTGAGGAGAAGGTCCATTGCTTCAGTGGGCGATGAACTGTGTGAAGGCTGTGAGAAGGAGAGGGGTGGTCTGTCCAGGTGTCTGGGTAAAGCGTCCTGCACAGCACTATCGTTTTCAAATGCAGACACACTGAAAACCAGCCTCAAACCACACGGTCGAGCTGTGGGTACTAGACACACATCACAGCAGTCAGCGAGATCATTGGACCGATTCCTGTAAAGGCATCTTTCCCTTCAAGGGAAGTGTCTTGTGAATCACAAGTCTAGCTAGAGCTTTGTTCCTAAAAAAGCAAGGGACCATAGAAAAAAAATCAAGCCAATGTAATGGGAAATTTTATTAAAACCTCTAGAATATTATGATGTATGTCTCAGTGCATCAGTCAGTTCAGGGTTGGCCAAAGAAATAGAACCAATTACAGGCACCTGGGTGGCTCAGTCAGTTAAGTTTCTGCCTTTGGCTCAGGTCATGATCCCAGGGTCCTGGGATTGAGTCTTTTATTGGGCTCCCTGCTCAGTGGGGAGCCTGCTTCTCCCTCTCTCTCTGCTCCCTCCCACTTGTGCACACACACACTCTCTCTCTCTCAAATAAATAATAAAATCTTAAAAAAAAAGAAATGGAATCAATTATACATTTATTATATAGAGATAGAGTCAAAGAGACAGAGACGGAGATATAGGGAAAAGGAGACAAGAGACAGACAGAGGGAGAGATTTAGCTGAAGGAATTTACTTAAGGTGATTGTGAGGACTGTTAAGTCCAAAATCTAAGGCAGACAAGTAGTCTGAGTTGGCAAGAGTCCTGTGCAACAATCTTGAGGCAGAATTCATTCTTCTCCAGGAAACCTACATTTCTTTTCTTAAGAACTGATTGGAGAGGCCCATCCACATTCCCTATGGTGATCTCCTTTCCTAAAGGCAGCTGACTGTAAATGTTAATCACCTCTGCAAGATACCTTTATAGTGACATCTAGACTAGTGTTTGACCAAAGAACTGGACATCATAGTGTAGCCAAGTTGACATATAAAGTGAATTATCACACTCGGTATCTTTCAAAGTTTTTTAAACTCTCAAAAAATTATTTTTGAAAAGAGCATGTGAAAACACGAAGATGATAGAGAAAATTACTATCCTATATTTGTACTTCAGAAGCATACAAGCATACGTACATGCCAGACTCTAAAACATATCCAAAATTATGCTCAGAAGTTTATGACTTGGTGATAGAGCCTGTTCAAATACATATATATCACTGAGGCTTACTCAATTCTGACCTCTGATCCTAGAAGACTAAATAGGAAAGGCAATTTTTTAAAAAAGTAAGTTAGTTTGGAAAATAAAGAGAGGGTTTACAAAAAAGATAGCAAGAGAGATGAAAAAGAAAGAGAAGATAAAGCAGAGGCTTAAAAATAAAAGGGAAGACTTCTTTAATTCTGTACAAGTAATGACTCCAGTTATATTTAGAGAAATTGGCCAGGATGGCATAGCTAATTACAATGAATTCGAAGTTATGGACAATTAGAATGTGTCCAGACACCTGTTTAAAAAGAAATATCAACTTCATAGGCAATAAAAGAAAGAGACCTCACTTGGGGCGCTTGGGTGGCACAGTAGGTTAGACGACTGACTTTCGGTTTTGGCTCAGGTTTTGATCTCCGGTTGTGGGATCAAGCCCCATTTGGGGCTCCGCACACCCAGCCCAGAGTCGGCTTGGGATTCTCTCTCTCCCTCTGCTTCTGCTGCTCCCCTCCACATGTTCTTTCTCTCTTTAAAATAAATAAATAAATCTTTAAAAAAAAAAAAAAAAGGAAGGGAGGGAGGGAGGAAGGAAGAAGGAAAGAAACTTAATTTTAATTTAAAAAAAGTATTGCAGGGAACAGCATAAACTCTAAGATCCTATGTATAGAAAAATAAGGGATCTGAATAAAACATAAATTCAAGACACCAATATAAGTCTTTTCACCTTGCAAGTCTGCCTCTTTTCTTTCAGCCCTTGTTCTTCCTCTAACTCTAACTCTGTTTATCTCCCTTATACATGACATTCCCTTTAAAGTTAATGAGGTTGGAAAGAAATCATGCAGTGAGCATTTGGGGGGAAAAGGCAGGAAGGTTCAGATTAATTCACCATGAAGATCAACCACTTTTTGTACACAGCCTTATCACTTTCCATTCTTGCATATGGAAAAACATATTCAGTATGTTTTCCACAAATTAATTGGTTTTACTTAATCCCAGCACAGCACTTTTCCTTTTTAAGTAGGTTAAAGTACTTGAAATTTTAAGCTTTTACAGAATAATTTAAATATTTGACTTGTGGAAATGGCTTTCTTTACAAGTACATATAATTACATTTTACTAGCAAAACTGTTTAAAAAAAAAAATGTTCCTTGAGTTTTCCCCTCAGAATTTAACTTTAAAAACCAGGACCTGAAAGAAAAAAGAAGGGAGAAAGAAAGAAAGAAGAAAGAAAGAAAGAAAGAAAGAAAGAAAGAAAGAAAGAAAGAAAGAAAGAAAGAATCCTTACAAATTAATAATTATTCACAGAAAAGTTGCAAATAGACAAGGAATAAGTGGAAGCAGAGGTGACGATCCCCAAGGTTTGTCTTCCTGATCCAGTGGTTATATGACAGAGCACACGTGTGATTCAGTCCTTCAGAGATTAAAATAATGTGTTAATGGTTTAATCAATTATTTTCTTATAACATTGGTGGGTTATAAATAAAGATAACTCTGTCTTGGATGATAACATTGCTCAAAATATGTCTGTCATCTGATTTACATAAACTTCTTTAGTTTTTCCCTGTAAAATAAGCTGGACAGGTAGATAGTATTAACCTAATTTTATAAACTGGAAACTAATCACTAGTAAATAAATCACCTTGACTTAGAAACTTCACGGGTATAAAGGTGAGACCAAGATTTTGACTTCTGACTGAAAAATGTTCTTTGCTGTACTCTGGGTGCCTTGTGTTTTATGTTGAGCTAATATTCCTGAGGACATTATGCTACAAGACAATCAGACAAATACATGTGATGTCTGTGACATGTAGAATCTGAAACAGACAAAACACAACCATGAAAGCAGAGAGTAAAATGGTGGTTACCAGAGGGTGGAGGAAATAAGAGAGATGTTTAAGGATATATGCTTGTAACCAGTAAGTAATTATGTCCTGGAGACCGAATGCACAGCACAGTAATTATAGACAATAAAACTGTATTATAGACATTAAACTTGTTAAGATTAGGTCTTAATTGTTCCCAACATTAGAAGAAAGATAGTTATGTGATGTGATAGAGGCATCAGCTAACGTTACAATGGCAATCATTTTGCAATATAAGTGCATCAAATCATATGTCATACCCCTTAAACTTAAAAAAAAGTATGTCAAATATATCTCAATAAAACAATTTTATTAAAGTAAAAAAATAGAAAGGGCTTACTATGTGTGTGAGTCTTAATTTATTAATTCATATAATTCTCATATCCATTCCATGAGGGGGATTATGGAACTCAGACTGGAGCCCACAGACACTCAGCTTGCTAATGTCAGAGCTGAGCTTTGCAAAACCTCTAAAGGGAGATCAGGGCTACCCAGTTGGGTATATAGGCTCATTCTTATATCATTTTCTGAAAAAGCATGGAATCAATAGGAATTGTAGCACAAGCAGAGAGATGTGAGGGGAAGAGAGACTAACATTTATGGTCCACATTTTTGGACTAGGTATGGGGCTTTCCATTTATTCATTTGACTCATTCAGTACTTAGCCACCAAAAATATTGTACTATTCCATTTACTCATCACAACCACTCTATACGATAGGCACTATTCCATTTGACAAATGAGAAAACTGAGACACAGGGCTGGTAAATAATTTGCCTAGTATCAGAATCAGAATTGAACTCCTAGTGAAATCCAACCCCAAAGTCATAATATTTTCACGTTGGCATTCCTGTCTAACAATCCGTTTAAGTCAGCTGAGTAAATGCAGATATGATAGTGTCTGGCAATCAATCCATGGGCTACAAATAACTCGCAGATAGCTCTGATCATTGCAGCAAAATGTGAGGTAGACCTCAAGGCACTTCATAGTACTTTTTGAACAGCCAACTTTTATTGAGTGTTTTCCCTCGCCTGTTCTACAACATTAACCAGATTTTCACCCAGTGCTTCTTAGTCTTCCTTATTCAAAAGTTATTTCCTTTGCATTACTTTGGTAGATTTTTTTTGTATGCCTAACACAGGTGACCTTGTAGCTGGCCATTTCTCACTTGGTGTCTCTCCCCCTGCCTGGCGACACACCCTTGTATGATAACAGTTAATTCTGTAGCATTCACCTTTGATACCAGCACCTGTCACTGAAAGGACTTCAATATTTATTGAATGAACGTAAAGTAATCCTGAAAATGTCAGATTCGTATTACAATGACTTCACCAGGTTATCAATTCTTCTTGTTAAACTAATATTGATTCTTCTTGTAAAATTTATATTCATCATCAAGGGATCAAAGGTCTTGTGAGAAGTCGGTTTTCAATGATTGCACAAAGCAATTAAATATCCAAACCTGTGATGAATCAGGCTTACAAGTGATCTTAAAATGTGAAATATTGGTGTTTCCTGATTGCCCAAACTATAGCATCTCTACTGGGAGTTCACTGCCTCGTTTGTTACACGCAGAATAAAATCACTTGCTTAGCTTCTACGTATCATGTATCAAGGAAATCATTTTTGACACAGGAGCCATTCAGTTTCTATGTCTTCATCCCTTTTCGGTTGTTCACTCAAAGCTCTTGATAGGGATAGATCACCCTAATGACTAAATAAGATGTTATATTGACAGCAAGATAAAACAAGTAAAATCCTGCTGTAAGAAACAAGTAGGTCTGCAACAATGTTTCTTCAATAATATCCTTAATTTTCCTTTTCAGCTTCTCAACCCTAAGCCTCCCTCCACCACTACCAATAATATAGCAGGTAATGACAAAAAAAAAGTCCCTCAAAAATATTAATGCTAAATCATAACACACCTAACAACAAAATATTTTTCTATCTCTAACGAATAAGTGGAAAGATACGGAAATTCCCAATCTGCTAGTGGTCAGGGTCTGAGACTAACCTAATGTAAACAAATGTGTATGTTAAGTCTATAGTAACTTGATAATCAGCATGGTTTGCCAACTTCAGAGTCTTAGACCTTTAACTAAAGCTATTCCTGTAAGAGGTTTCATTTTTTTGACACTAATTTTTTAGGAAATTGAACTACACAAACAGGATAAATCAATGTATTAAATAAAAATAAAGGGGTAGCTTGAATTTATAATAATTGTTTTAAAAATTCTGAGTTGTTCAGAGCTAGTGGTTTTGTAGTGGCCAACAAGGATGCGTACTTAAATTAACAACATTCCGTGAACCTAAATTCTCTTAAAAGTAATTCACTTAGGAAGAAAGCAAACTGTGGAGAATGAATGAGAGAGGGTCAGTGAGGCAAGGAATGAATGCTGACTCCATTCTTCTCTATTTTCACATGGTGGCGGCCGCAGAAGCAAAAGGATTAGAGTCTTTGTTAGTGGAGGTAAAACTAAATAGGCTTGGGGGGGGTGGGGAAAGGAACAGTAAAAGAGTAAACATGTATTTAATGAGTCTACTATGATCAGGACCCCATTTCAGATCCCTTAAAGCACTACCAACCTAGGGTGCAGAAGAACAGAGGTTAAACAGCACTGATCTAGTCTCATTCCTTTATTCTATAGATGAAGACCTTTAGCCATCATGGAAAGATTATTCTCCAAGGGGCAAAGTCACTTAGTGGCTGAATTGGCATTAAAACCCAGGTCTCTTGGTCCCCATAGTTTACATGCTACACCATACTGCTTCAGAGAATCATTTTCTTTTTTTTTTTCTTTTTTTTTTTTAATTTATTTATTTGACAGACAGAGATCACAAGTAGGCAGAGAAGCAGACAGAGAGAGAGGAGGAAGCAGGCTCCCTGCTGAGCAGAGAGCCCGATACGGGGCTCGATCCCAGGACCCTGGGATCATGACCTGAGCTGAAGGCAGAGGCTTTAACCCACTGAGCCACCCAGGTGCCCCCAGAGAATCGTTTTCTTAATGTGCTTACAACATTAAATGAATTTTGTGAAACGGGATTATTTCAACTTTCTGTTGCTAAATAACTTCTAAATGCTAGCATGTTTTGTTAGTCATTGTGCTAAACTGATCAGAAGCCAAAAAAAAAAAAAAAGAAAAGAAAAGGAAAAACAGAAAACTATGTCATGAAAAATATAGCTCTTCTAGACAATGCTTATTAACTAGGGATAGCATTTTTTACTTTAAAGTGCATGTAGAGTTTTTATTGTTAAATTTATAGGAATCACAAGTACAAACCTTTGCTCATATCTGAAACATTTTCTCTTTGAAGTGAAATTTTCTTGTGATCTTTTTTTTATTATATATCACCGGTCTCCAGCATTTTCAAGACAGCAACTTCCAAGACAGTACCTGTATCAAATGTAGTATAACCAGACTTTCACTAATTTGATCCATTTCAACTTGGTTTTAATGAATAAATATCAGGTTTTGGGGCAAGGAATGATGATTGGAAGAAAAAGTATTCCCTGGAGAAGAAATAACCCATGTAAGGTACGAAGTTATGGATGTGGTGAATTAGGGTGAGGATTTATAAAGTCTTGGAAGGATCATACAATGGCCCCAGTGAAAGATTATCTGTAGAGAATAGTAACTGTTGGGTAGATCAGAGAGATTCAAGAGATCTCTGATCAAAGCACCTACCTGACTTAGGGATGAACTGGATGTAGGTAGTGAGAGAAAACAGAGAACTATTGAGCATGACATCAAATCTCTAGCATGGGAAGGCAGACTTCTAAGATGGCCCCCCAATGATTCCTATCTGCTGGAATTCATATTCTGTGTAATCCTTCCCCTTGAGAGTGAGCTGTACCAAAGATTTGCTCCTAACCACTAAGCTATTGCAAAGGTGATAGGATGGCACTCCCATGATTAGGTTAGAAAAATTTCGACTTCCACTTGGCTGGCAGACTTCCTATCTTGCTGGCTTTGATGAAGCATGCTGTCATGTTGGAAAAGCCAGATGGCACAAACTGAGGACAGCCTCCAGCCATTGGTTATTAAGGAACTGAGGCTCTTTGTCAAACAACTCTCAAAGAAAATCCTGCCAACAACCATACATATGAGCTTCAAAGATGATTCCTCTCTAGGAAGCCTCAAGTGAGACTCCAACCCTGGCTAACACCTTGGTTACATTCTTACAGGAGATCATAAAGCCAAAAACCCAACTGAACTGGAGCTAGATTTCTGACCCACAAAAACTATGAGATAGTAAATGGGGTGTGTTATTTTAAGCCACGAATTTCTGAGGTAATTTGTTTCATACCAATAGATAACTAATTCAATGGTAGTTACAATCATGGGGACAAATGAGATTTATAATAAAAAGAGTAGTCCCAAGACAAATCTTTGAAGGAAATCAAGAATGTCTTTGGGCTCCTGCTCTCTCTTCATTACCATTTCTGGGTTTCCAGATTCTCAGTTCTTCTAGCTGTCACCTATCTCCTGTCAAAAAGAAAATCACTCTGACAAATTTATTCTCAGTAAAGTGTTATTTCATCATAATGTGCTAATTGAGAGTGTAGAATATTTGTATTTTAAGAGAGAAACTCAAAAGCTAAAATATCAAGTACTGATATTTGTGGGTAAGAACTTGGCCCTGCCCACACAGCCCCCTAAGTCAGTCCACGTGGGTGACTGCCTGTTATTCCTGACTTTAAATATGAAATTTTATCTGCCCACAGAAATTACTTAAATATAATTTTTGTTTGATTCCAGATTTAATATTATGGTTTAAGATTCTCAAGAGCAGAGTTTAAACTTGTGATCTTTTTTTTTAGCATATCAAAACAAAGCCTTGAGTAAAATACTTGTGTGAAATATCTTTTACTTTCCAGATTGATTTGGAAATTCAGTGTTGACACTGCCCAAATCTTCATAGCAATATTAAGTGGCTTCTACATTTTATCCAAAGGTAGGATGGCATAAATGAATCACCAGAGCAAATTTTTTTTTCTTTTCTGATAAATTTTATTTGGCTTCCTGAAGTGTTTAATTATAATTCTTAGTTAGAATATCATATAGTACATTTTTTCCATGTTACACATTCAGGGGTAGACTTTTCTGGAAATTTTTATTTCTCTGAAAGTAAATCAAAACATATTTCACTTTTATAATATAATATATATATATAAAATAAGCCCTAGAAAAGGGTCTGAATTGAAAAAGTGAGGGTAGCTATGGTTTTCCCACTAATGCTAGCCCCTTTAGCAATGACAAGTACCGCTAAATTGTGGATATATGTGATACATATTTGATTATCTACTAAGTGACTATGCAGCAAAAGGAAATCAAAAAGGAAATCCAAATTGCCTAAAGGCATAAGAGCATGGAGTAATAATTTCTCTACCAAAATATTGTTAAGAATTTGCCACATTTTTAAAGATTTTATTTATTTATTTTTGGGGGGGAGCACAAGCAGGGTGGGGAGGGACAGAGGGAGAAGCAGACCCCCTGCTGAGCGGGGGGGGGCATGAGGGACTCGATCCCAGGACCCCGAGATCATGACCTGAGCAGAAGGCAGACACTTAACTGACTGAGCCACCAAGGCACCCCAGGAATTTGCCACACTTTTATAAATAAAATATATATTATCAGGACACAAACTCTATAGAATCGTTTATAAAAACATCATTCACAATATTTATGACTTCTCCACCAAAGAGGCACAAATAGTCATGAGTATCACAACATTTCTGCTTCCATGAATGTACTTACCAATGAAGCAAAACCCTACCAGCTTTCAGGATTATCTCTCAGGCTTTCGAAATTTGGATTTTTAGTGACTGGACCACAGAGGTTGTGAGTCATAGTCTGAGAAGGGGTTCTAAACCGATGTGTTCTAGGATACCTTTCATGTGATTTTGTGTGCATCCAAGGTTGAAGGACTGTAGATTATTAGAATTTTTTAATGCAACTCTTTCTACTCCAGAAATTGAGGTGTTGGTACCGAAGAGAGCAAACACCACAGGAGGTGTGAGAGGATTACACAGATCCAGATATTCAAACAACTTCTCTGTGGACTGATTCTGTGACTCTTGAATCTTTCCACAAATCATGGACCAATGGAAAATATCAGTGTGGAGAAAGAGTAAAGATGTCATAAGGAAAAAGTTGTTGAGGAAAGCTATTTTCACTCACCCTAATGGAAGAGAGTCATTCTCCTCTTCTCAAACCTCTCAAGGGGTAACAGGTTTCAAGGGAACCACTCTGACAGATTTGAAATGTGTCCTCTGTAGCTGAGCAACACAGACAGGTAATATATCATGCCTGAGATAGTTAAACAGATGGTGGCTGGGCTTAACTGCCAGACAATCTAGGGATACAGAGAGTCTGAGAACTACCTAGAGACAGAATCAGCAGACTGCTGCTACGTGCGTGGCCAGTGGGCTGCTCTCTCAGAGGCTGTCAGGGCAAAAAGGTCAGCTTGAGGTCATCTTGGGTACTATCCCATACAGCTCTTCTAGAAGCAAAAGGACCCCAGCCAAATAAGGCTAAATGTGGTAAGCTGGATGCCGGTTTGAGTCTTGCTGACTCTTCAGAAGAGAGATCAGGGGTGTATCTGCTGATGTCAAGGGAAACAAAGGAGGGCACAGGAACCCCCAAAAGCCCATGAAAGGACACTCTAAAGAGAAGAATCATCTGCTAGACCTCAAAAGCCAGGGGTAACAGTCAGCCAGGTAACAATGGTACAATTTCAAGTTAAAACTCTCCAAAGCCCTTGCTTTCATTTCTTATTTCTTACTTCTCCTTTCTGTGAACTAAAGATCAGCCGCTAGCCATATGGAGGGAGCTAACAAGTAAGGAGCAGAGGGTCATGTTATGTTCAGCCTTAGAGAAGGAAAGGAGGAAAAACCAGGGGTGGCCCCTTTCTACTGCAGACTTCCATATTTAAGACTGGTGGTTCAACCTGCTAATGGAGGAAAGAATTTGACAGCAAATCAAGTTCACAGCTTTTGGGGTGCTTAGGTGTTTCAGTCAGTTAAGCATCTGCCTTCAGTTCAGGTCATGATCCCAGGGTCCTGGGATGGAGGCCTGCATCAGGTTCCCTGCTCAGGGGGAACATGGTTCTCCTTCTCCCTCTGCCTACCACTCACCCTGCGTGTGCTCTATCTCTCTGTCAAATAAATAAATAAAAGATATTTTTTAAAGTTCACAGCTTTTATTAATATAGGACCAAGCATCCTATTCACCAGTTTGAGACCATGTTCAACATATCATCCATTAACCTTTGAATAGAAGACCTATTATGTAACAACGAAAGAAAAATCATGGTACCTACATCTATTTGTATCCCTGAAGGAATATCCCTCACTGAATACATTTTGAATGGGCAGTGGGGAGTAAAAAACAAGGTTGCCTCTTTTTTTTTTTTTTTAAAAAGATTTTATTTATTTATTTGACAGAGAGAGATCACAAGTAGAGAGGCAGGCAGAGAGAGAGGGGGAAGCAGGCTCCCTGCTGAGCAGAGAGAACCTGATGTGGGGCTCGATCCCAGGACCCTGAGATCATGACCTGAGCCGAAGGCAGAGGCCTTAACCCATTGAGCCACCCAGGAGCCCCACAAGGTTGCCTCTTAACTATGTCATATGATATACTTACTTGTTAAATTATATTTATTAACTTAACAGAGATTTGATTACAGAAGAATAAAATGACCATGGAATTTCACCTAGAAATTCATACAGATATTCATATAGGTAAGTATTCTGGATGACTTGTAAAAAAAAATTAATGTCTGGATTGAAGGCCATTTATGGAACATTTTAATTTTCTTTCCACTGAGACAGAATACTTTTTAATTTTCAGTTATAATTTGTGCTTATAACCATTTCAATGCCTATTGTTATTGAACCTCTAGTTGGATAGGCTTTATCCTGTGGTACTTAGATTATTTATTTAATGTTAATATATTTTCTTGAAATGGAAAGAATTTTAAGATGACTTTTATGAAAGACTTTCATAATAAAATAGTAAAATCAAAACAGAAAAGTGGGCTCAGTCCAGGGAAATATAAAGAGAAAATAAAGAGAAATTCAAGCTAATAGAAAAAGAAAGCTGTGTGTGTATGTGTGTGTGTGTGTGTGTATAGCCTATAACCATATACAGATGGTTAAGAGGCAAACCATTTATATTTCATGTTTAACTTCCTGGAGCCCAAGGCCCAAGAAAAACTCATTGTATAATTACGAGAGGTAAATGTCACACCATACCCTCATGAATACTATGTTTTCTTAAGACTACTCTCTAAAAAATGATTTTTTTTAAAAATCTCATTAAGTAGTCTCATTAAGTGTGGTCTATAACTAATAAGTAAGAGATACCAATAGAAGTGACACAGAAGCAAAGGTACCTATAGCCCAGCTGTTTACCAAATCTCTGGCATCAAAATTTGCATTGTTCTTAGATAATGAGTGAAATAAAAAATACTGTCATATGTATTAGATTCCTGTGGCTGCTGTTAACAAATGACCATAATCTTGGTGGTTAAAAATAACAGAAATTTTTCTCTCACACATCTGGAGACCAGAAGGTGAAAATCAGTTTCACTGAGCTGAGATCAGGAGTTATCAGGGTCCTCCATCTTCCGAAAGATCTAGGGGAAATCCATTCCTTACTTCCTCCAGCTTTTGGTGACTGCCCATATTCCTTGGTTTGGGGCCACGTGGCTCTGCCTTCCTTGTCACACTGCACTATTCTCTTCTATGTCTGTAAAATCTCTATCTGCCTCCCTCTTACAAAATACATGTGTTTTAGGGCCCACCTTGATAACCTAAAATAATCTCCCAATCTCAATATCCTTAACTTAATCACATCTACAAATAACTTTTTTTTCCCCCAACATAAAGTAACATGCACAGGTCCCAGTGACTATCTTCTGGGAGATCATTTTTGAGCTACCACAACACATAAATAACAATAAATACATTACACGCAGCATAAGCTTTTGTACACACTCCTATATTTTGGATAATAAACTGGCATTGAAAAATCCAGATATCATGTTGGATTTCAATAACATCTTCATTAATGTAATTAATTCTCACATCGTTGCTATAAGTAGACTTTTTAGGTCTTAGCAGTGAAAATAAAGTAGATTTCTAGAAGCGAAAAGGTGTTGGTGAAATGGTCTGTGTAAACGTGGGGCCAGATTATTGTAAAATTCCATTACTCACAAATGCCTCTACTAAGAGTTCTACATAAGGAAAGTAGATTTATTGCTATCCCTTTAGGATAGTAAAATCTAAAATAGCTCAGTGTGGGCCTTAGCTCACCACAGAATTTTAATGCTAGACAGGATCTCAGCCCATCATCCTTACTTTTGAGATAAGAAAAGTGAGACTCAGCCAAACGCCTGCTCTTAGTTCCCAGAGCTCATAAGTGGCAGGGATCAGGACTAATACTTCCTCACTTCTGGTCCACGCTCTGCTTTGAGCTATGCAACTCTCTTCTTCTGTTCAGTCATTTGCTGAAATAAAAGCTGGTTTTTACCACTCTCTTATGCAGGTGTCTTCGGTCCTTAAAATTAAAGCATATTAATTCGAATTTAAGTCTTTATTTCTAGGTTGAATAACATAAATACTCCTGCTGACCCCCTAGCAACAAAAGTCTGATCTGTAAAAGAGGGAATTTAGGAAGACAGCCCTCAATAGTCAATGGCTATTAGGTTAATTCAAAGGAGTTGGTTTAGCTAAGGTTTAATGTAAACAAAAGAGTCAAAACCTGCAAATGTACTCAGTCCAGAAACATCTACAACAATCAGCGAGCAGGAATAAATCTGTAACAGCTGGGGAGGTTTCTATCTACAAATTAACTTAAAGATGCAGAAATATTCTCTCTCACACCGAGTAAGTCGGTTTGTGGTTTTCTAAGAACTCACTGGCTCTGTCTCTATTATTTCTCATGAAGAGAGGCTTGGTAAAAGGGCACAATGTCATGCTGATATCCTTTGTAAATCATCTGCTTTCAAGTTTACCAGGCAAGTTTAGCAAGGAGATAGTTGATTACATGACTGGCTCCCATGTCTCTAACTGATGCCAGGAAGCCATTTGACAAATCCAGCCTTAAAAACCTGGGTGAGCGATTCTGAACAGATTTTGTTCCTGTAGTTGGTCATAACATAAAATACAGGCGACATTACAATGGGGTCCAAATTCTTTTCTCAGAGTATTACATATCGTGTTTAGAAAGTTAGAACTCCCTGCTCTTGTTTACTCATGCCAATATAAATTACTCTCTTCAAATGAACTCAGGTCACATAAACTCTGGCTTCCTGGAACCAGAGCATGCTTTCTTTTGGAGAGATGTGAATTTTACCTTATTCCTTGAAAATTGAAAAATCAAATAACAAACAACCTTAGGGTTTGCAATCAATACCTAGTTCGGTAACTCCTTGAGATTGCTTGACTCCAGTGTGAGTTGCAGTGTTGGGAGAATTAAGGACTTGAAACCTTTTTTTGCTATCATCTCCAAAACCAGGATGAGCTGGTGTACAGAGTTGCCTTTATTACGGAGGTCTGAAGAGGATCTCTGGTTTGTTTTATTTATTTTAAAGCCACCAGCCAATTCAAGGATGATGAATGGTGTCAGTTTGACAGCACCAAAGACTGAAATTCTTCATTTCTTCCAAGGTTTAGCAGGGCAACGACTGCTATTTCTTTTACTGTTTACTGGGTGAAGTGCATTAACTCTTACCTGGATAAGCTGATTCTAAAAATGTGGTATTGGGATCGTGATCTATTCTGACAATCCTTTTCTCCTGACAGCCCTTGTAAGTGTGAGGGTAGATGTATAAAAAGAGATTCTTTTTACTTTTTAAGAGTTTTTTTTTTTTTTCCAGTTGAAACTGAATAAAGCCTTCTGATTGAATTTATTCAGGTCAGCACAGTGATTGATAGGTAGAACTGGTATGAACCTGACCCCAACAATGACTGGTCCACGCGCCCAATCTCAGATGGGGTTCAGGTTTATTGACCTGAATTTATCCAGATTGAAAGGAAGTCTCGGGGAAAGTTTACCCATACTCTACCTTTCTATTTTAACAGAAACTTACTCTGCTCTTTGGTTGGCACCAATAGTGGTAATATGGGGAATGGATATTTCTTCGTCGCTGAGGGACCTCTGTGGAACAAGGAGAGAAAAAGCTTTCTTCAGCTGGTCATTGCCATCCAGGTAATAATGACTTCTGATTGTTAATATACAATCTGGCTTCAAATGAAAATCATTTTGTCTGAAGCAATTTGTTTTTCACTTATTCTTTCCCATCAGTAACTAGTTTATAGCATTTAAATATTTGCATTGAAATGATTATAGAAATGCAATAAAAGGATGAAACACATTATTTCATTATTTCTGAAACATTCTTTTCTTCAATTTTTTAAACATAATAAATATATTTGAAAAGAAGGTTACTAATAGAGACTAAAGCTTAGTCCATATAAATAATAGTAAGAAGGTTTGAAGAACCATTATAACAATAAAATTCTGCTGAAATAAGGACACTAATTCATGGAATAACCACAATATAACAGTTGTTGCTAAAAGCTTTTGACATAATAATGAAAATATCTCAGTTTCAAGGTGTGTATAATCAACCTGAAGAAACAATAATAACACACTGAAAAAAAAAAAAAAAACAGGCTACAATGTTAACAAAACCTGAGTGTTGCCATCAAATACTGCATGTCTTATGAAAATTAACCTCTTTTTATAGTGAGTTGTTTTTAATACATAATTGTTAAATAAGGTGGCATGGACTCCAAATACTGTTGGGATTCAGATAAAGAAGAAATTAAATGAAGTATAGAGTATTGGAATTGTGAACTAGATTTGGAAAAAAGAAATTATATTTTAAAAATAGGATTGAAAAAATTAGATAAATAAAAATAGGATTGGAGGAGGACATTGTCAATTTAAAAAAATGCTCTCAGATGGTACGAGCATGGATTATATTGGAACGATGAGGCCTTCTCATTTCTCTAGTGGATGAAACACACTTTAAAATGACTTTAATGAATACCATTTTCCCTTCATACAAAACTTTTAAGAAGTGAAGAACTGAGTGATTGTTAGGATAATTTCAACCCATGTCAAAAAATAAAGCGTATAGCAAACTAAGTTGGAGAGGGGAAAAGAAAAAACACAATTCCTTCTCTTAAAGGATTGAATTTTTGTGTTAAGATTTGCTGCCCACAAGCTTGACAGATTTTTTTTTAAATCTCTTTCTTGATTTAAAATGATGAAAGCTGAGTGAGAAATTTTCTTGAATTCATTAGTGTAATATAACACTTCAGAGTTTACAAGTATAATCACTTACATTACTTATTTTATCCTAGACGGGAGAGAGGACAGCAGGTTCCACTGTCACCACCGTCCAGCTGTGTGACTTTGGCCTTTTGTTTATCTATTTCGAAATTCTTTGGAAGTTTAGTTTCTTTTCTGTAATAGGAAATGCTGATACCACATAGAGTTGTTGTAAATCCCTTAAAAACATAGTGCTTGCTACAGAGTTGACACTCAAGCATTAGTCCTCTATCAGACTGAGTAGGGCCACCATTTATATGATGACAAAATCTGGAAAAAGTCCAGTACCTAGTCAAAGGCTTCACAAATTGACAATATGGATAGAACAATAGTCTTCAGATTTGCCATCTCGTGATTTTTCTGCTATATGGTATAGCTTCAAATAATTTTTCGTATGCTCATATTGATGGATGTGAGTCTCTAGATACATTTTTACCTGTATCTAACAAAGCCAATATCACTTATGTATCTAAGTGTATGCGTATCACTGTTAAGCTTCTTAAACAACGTGTCCCTGTGCTATTGTTATTCAAAATCATGGATTAAACCTGGAGCACCGGGATGGGGGGGGAAGGACAATATTTTATATTAAAATAAGAAAACCACATGTAAACCATATGTAACGCAGCAGAGTTTCTATTTTTTAGTGTAAAACAAAAAATGTGCTTACAGAAGTTTGTTTTAGATCGTATGTTTATATGATCATGTTTTCTGCTGTGCTTGGTAGGTTGAAAAGAAAGTTTGATGAGCAGTAAAATACCATGCTAAAGATCATGAAGGCATTTGTATTCACAGAAAGCTATATTTTGCAGAATATAAGCTAAAAATTGGCATGGTCTCATATTCTTATATCTATTCTTCCCCATATCTCCTTCTCCTCCTTTCGAGTGTAGCAGAATAAGCATAGCATGACCAAAGTCAATGGCTTACAGGAGGGAACATAGAGGGAAGCAAGTCCAACATGAAAATATGCATAGTGGTTTCTGTACTCTAAGGGACATGATTTTATTTGAGGTAAAATTAAAATTCTTAATTATATTAAATGTTCTCGTATCAGTGGCATGTGTGTCGGACAATAAATTTTAAACCCAATTTTCTATACTGCTCTTTGTGGTGCTGGAGCTAAAGGTCTGTAAACTCCTTTCTGCTTTATTTAGCTGGATCCCTGTTGGGCTGTGCCAGTAGGAGATGCTAGAGGGAGGCTAGAGAGCTAGAGGATCAAAAAAGACTTGCTGCTTTGTGTCTGGTTCCTATTCTTGCCCCAGTAGACCCAGCAACACACCTTCTCCCTGCCAGTGACGCTCGTTCAATAAGCACAGTTAATTCCTATTTGCAGTTTTTCCAACATTCCCACTGTCTTGCGTTAAATCACTGATTTAGGCATTATTTCTTTTAAAATCATTTCCTTAGTGCCGTGGTTATTATCACAAACAACAGTGACAGATTTTTGCTTGCTTTTATTTTTTTTTTCTCCAACTTGATCTCTGCCAGAAATCTCCAGAGCAATCATACTATCTCTCATCTCTCCCCCAAGAATTCTAGAGAGGTTGGGTAATCTCCTTTTGTGATTACTGGAAAGAGAACATTCAAATAATTAAAACAAAATTTGTCTCAACACTACAAGCCATGAGACCATGAGATCTTATTTCAAACCCTGTTTCAATGTGTCCATATAAAATATTATTGAATGAAGTAATTAATTTGGACTTGCAATTAAAAAAAATTCTCTTGAGTGTTTCTATGGGATTAGGAAGTATTTTTTTCATTTCCTTCACAGATGCAGCATAAAATGCACCAGAAAATTAAACCACTATACATCTCACATATGTTTTTCCTAATTTATATATCAAAAATCTTGATTTTTTCTTTTTCTTGTTTTTCTTTTTTTTAATCTCTTCTTTGTTTAATGCTCAAAAGGGCCTTGGGAAGCAAATATTTTCAGTTTTCCACCGTTTCATAGGAAATAAATACCCCCAAGATAATTTTTTAATATTTTTAAAGCTTTTATTTTGAAGATTTTTAATCTTCCAGAAAGGTAGAAAGAGTTATATAATAATTTCTCATATACCCATTGTGATGGTTAATTTTATTATCTACTTGGCTGGGCCATAGTGCCCAGATATTTAGCCAATGTTACTCTGGATGTTTCTGTGCAAGTGTTTTTGGATGAGATTAACATTTAAATTGGTGTGGGTGCCTGGGTGACTCAGCTGGTTAAGCAATTACCAGGTCATGATCCTGGGATCCAGGTCAGATCCTGGGATCAAGTCCCACATGGGGCTTCCTGCTCAGTGGGAAGTCTGCTTCTCCCTCTGCCAGCTGTTCCCCCTGCTTGAGCTCTGTGTGTGTATGTGTCAAATAAATAAAATCTTTTAAAAAACTTTAAATTAATGGACTTTGAGTAAAGCAGATTGCCCTTTAAAATGTGAATGAGCCTCATCTAATCAGTTGAAGGCTTAAATAAAAACAAAAGACTGATCTCCTCTGAGCAGGAGGGAATTCTTCCAGCAGACAGTCCTCACACCTCAACTCCAACAGTGGCTTTTCTCTGGTTTTCAGCCTGCTGACCCACCCTACAGATTTGGGACTTGCCAGCCTTCATAATCATGGAAACAAATTCCTTAAATTAACTATATCTAATTTAAAATAACTACACTCACACACATACACTACACACACACACACACACACACACACACACACACACACATCTTATTAGTTTTATTTTTCTGGAAAACCTTAAAAAATACACCCATTATCACCATTAACAACTGGCAGTTTCTTTACTTTCTTAATCTATTTTTGTTTGTAATTCTTTAGAGTAAATTCAGACATCATGACATTTCATCCCTAAAATGGTCAGTACATTACCTCAGTAATCTCTGAAAGTAATATTTTCCCACATAAGAGAATGCTATCATCACACTTAACAAATTTAATAATTCTTTGTATCAATTAATACTTACTCCATCTTGAAATTCTCCCAGTGGTCCAAAAAATGTCTTGTTCAAACAAGAAGCCAATTGAAAACAAAACTTTGTGTTGGGGTGTGATGAGACATAATACTTTTTTTTTTTTTTTTAAAGATTTTTTTTTTTTTTATTTATTCATTTGACAGATAGAGATCACAAGTAGGTAGAGAGACAGGCAGAGAGAGAGGAGGAAGCAGGCTCCCCGCTGAGCAGAGAGCCCGATGCGGGGCTCGATCCTAGGACCCTGGGATCATGACCTGAGCTGAAGGCAGAGGCTTTAACCCACTGAGCCACCCAGGCGCCCCGAGACATAATACTTTATAGGTGATACTGTATGGTTCATAATAAGAAGCACATAATGTCTCCTTATTAGTGATGCTAACTTTAAACTCTGGTTCAAGGGGATAACAGCCTGATTGCCACTTTATAAAATTACATCATTTGCTTTCTGTTACCTGCAAGTAATCTTTGTGACTGTATTTTGGCATCCCATGAAGATCTGTAGCAATCTTTCATCTAGTGATATTATCATCCACTAATGATCCTTACCTGAGTCAAGCATTTTATTAGAGGTTACAAAAAAATGTTAGCAGGACATCCAATGATAATTTATTGTGAAAACCAGTTCTATCTTCCATCTCCTAATTGGCTCAACTCTGAACACACCAGCATGGGATTTTTGGGTTGTCATGGTTGCAATCAGTAAAATCAAGTAAAAGAGAATGCTCTGGATGGAAGAGAGCCTACTTTAAGGTCTGGTGTGTGTAAGATGAGGGGAGTCTATAAACTGGTAATGCAAATATTGATCTTCAGAAGTCCCCACCCCCGTATCACTTTGAAAAATTAGTTGGGATATATTATATGAGGTTTTCTGTTAGAATGAGGAACAGATAATGGGTTAATTATGCCCAGTAGTGCAAACCAAGGAGTTATTAGCTTGGAATTTTTTCCCCAGATTTACTGATGTATAATTGATAAATAATTGAATTCTTTTTATAAAGACCTAATCAAATAACATTTAGTTTATGTAACGTGCTAACTTAACACTGTGTTTACCTATTGCCATGTATTTTTACATGGTTTTGTCAATTCTTAACCTTTTTTCTTCCCCATTTTTTTCTCATACTCACTTTGAATCACAGGTTCTAGAACTCTTAGTCTCACCTCTTCAGTATTTGAATTTCACCTTTTTCCTACCACTGTATATCTTCTGCATATATCAGTTTACCTTCAACTTTACTAAGTCTGTGGCAAAGGAACACCCACTGAGAATAAATGGAAGAGATATTAAATTTAAGGGCTATGGGAATTTAGAAATTAACATTCTGATAGGAGCAAGAAGATGCTGAGACAGTCTTGGAAAAAAAGCCAGTTTTAAGTTTGTGGTCTGTTCTAGTAGATTATAGACTTTTAATTAAGATCCCAATAGACTTTGAACTCAGAATACTTATTCAAACTCATTGTGAACCCTTTAAGGTTGACTCATTGCTAATATTTTCCCATTTTAAGGTAAGACATCCTACTGACACTGACCGGCACAACCTTAATGTGGACAAGTGGAATAGGAAGTTCAAGATCACTGAACTCTTATAAAATGACCTATTTATTGTTTTTACTTAATTCCTCAGACATGCTTCATGGCTTTTTTTATTATTACTATTAGATTCTTAAGTTCTATTTTCCATTCAATGGCCCTAATCTTCCTAGGAAGATCTTGAACAACAGGGACAGCTGTTTGAAGAATGAGCTCACTAATTAGTTTCATATTGGAAAAATAAATAGTATAACAAGTAACTTACCTTATTGTTTATTTCTTAAGGGATAGTGTGGAAAATGTCCGCTCATGACTTAATTGCAATAAAATAAATAGGGTTCCATCTGTATGCTTTGGTTGACAAATTTTCCAAGCATAAGATGGTGCCAAATTAAAATAAGAACCTATCTTCACAAGCTTGGTTGTTATTTATCTATCTAGTTATTCATCTTTATAGTCTGAGAAAAGATCAGTGGTGAACAAATTATTCTCTTAAATGCAGGGGGCATGGAAGAGTCTGCTCCTTAAAGGACTCCAGCATTTAGTCTGCATGCCACTCTATCATGGGAAGTAATAGATGAAACAGTATCTACCGAGAAATAATAGGTTTCTGTAGATTCTAAATAAGTATTTATACATGGTAATCTAATTGTTCTATTTCAGTAATGGAGTTTACTCATTTTACCTATCTTAAAATTGACATGTTGGTTTTTTTTAAATGTAGATATAATTTTTTCTTTGCATTTCATTTTTTCCTTTTCCTTCCTTCACTGAAGAACTCACTGGTCTGTTATGAACTGAATGTTGATGTCCTCTTGAAATTCATATATGGAAACCCCACCCGCACCCCCGCATACTCCTAATATGATGTTATTAGGATGTAGGGCCTTTGGAAGGTAATTAGGATTAGATGAAAGCTAATGAATGGGATTAGCATCCTTATAGGAGGTAACCAGAGAGCTTGCCTCTCTCTGCTCTCTGCCCTGTAAAGATATGGCGAAAAGACCGCAGTCTACACCAGGAAGTTGTTTCTCACCAGACACTGGATTTCAGGCACCATAATCTTGGACTCCTGAGCCTCCAGAATGTTGAGAAATAAACAGATGTTATTTAATCCACCCAATGACAATTTGTTATAGCAGCCAGAACTTAAATTGTCTAAACTAAATAATTACCTGTCATATGCAAAAATAAAAGTATGCTTCAAAAAACGCTGGTCACCTCCAACATTGCATTCACCTCCACCATTTCACCTCAGTTTACGTATTTCCTTCTTACTCAAAAGATAGAGTGTTCTGCAATTCACAAATACATCTTCTTTCTGGACAAACTTAAAATTGAATGCCCATCAGAGTTATTATGTGGTTCAACACAGTTTTGCTTCTCATTTTTGCCTGGCACCAGTCAAAATGAAGACAAACCCACAGCCAGTTCCTGTGGGGATGCAACAAGCCCATATTTGTCTCTCTATGACCAGCACAAGCTAACTGGCATCTAACTTGGAAATCCTCAAGAACACCCAAACTTTTAGTCCTACCTTCCTATGTTATGCCACTTCAATCAGAAAAAAACTGAGGAAGAATATGAGATTAAGGGAAGTGGTAAGGAAGGGACTGGTTGGGGGAAAAAGGAAAAAGACAATATGTAGAAAGCATTTATAGTGGCTTTCTGATTTTCTTTGCAATATTCTCTAATGAAGTTCTGGAATAAAAGACTATCGCCACAGGATCTACAACTAGTAAGCTATGCAAAAATGGAAAGTTTTACAGAACCTGTCATCAAAGTTCTCAAACCAAATAAATCAAAACAAAGTAAAAATAAAATATTCTTATTGAATTTATTATTTTATTAAATGATTATCCAATTTTAACAAATACTTGAGATACTAATTTCAAGCAGTCGAGTAATTTTTAACACGTTAACTTGAGAAAAATGTGTCACGTGTTTAGCTGCTCCTGTAATACTTCTCTATAGGATAATTCAGGGGCTTCCCTTTGCTTTAAAATATTTTCCAAAGCAGTTTATCATACTGCTCTGTTTTCCTCCTGTTTCTTACATATAACCACTTTACAGTTAAAAATAAGTTTTAAAAAGCTGTCTGGCTAAGACACTTGCCTTTCTTTTAAAAGTAGATATATTGATTAAATATTAATGGTATCCAATAAGCCTGCAAATTGCTAAGCCTTGCACAAGCTCCTGTTGGCTTCTGCCTTTGTCTTTTGGTGATTCTGAAGTAAAAAGCTATATATTTATAATTGAGGACTTGCTATGACAAGAGAACCACAGGAGAAGATGTGATTAGTGATAAACCAAAGATTCAATTGATAGTCCTTAAAGCCTGTTAACCATATATAGTGCAGCAAAAGGTATTTTCCAAAAAAGGCCACAGCAATGTTTCTTGTTCCACAGAATATTTTCAGGTCCTTGTCATTCCCTCATCAAAAAGTAGAGTCTATTTTTCCTCCACTTGATTCTGGGTAGGACTTTATGAGTGAAATGTACCTCAGGTGATGCTGCATGACTTTGAGGCTGGATGGTCAGCGATGGTGTGGCTTCAGCTTGGCTCTTTTTCAATCTCTTAGGACACTCCCCTTTAGAACCTGACCACTCCATGGAGCTTTGTAGGTGTTCAGCTGACAGCTCCTGCTAAAATCCTAGGTGACTGCCACATGCATTGCTGGGTACACGTGCAAAGGAATGACTCCCAACGACCAGGCTTCTGGCTGCCCCTGCTAATGCTGAATGGAGCAGAGACAAGCTAGCCTGCTGAGCCTTGCCCAATGGAAAACTTGTCAGCAGATCAATGTTTTGTTCTTAAGCCACTCAGTGTTGTGGGTTTGTTATTGTTATGGACTGGACTGTGTCTCCCCACATCCCAATCCAGAATTTTAAGCTCTCATTCCTAATATGACTATTTTTAGAGGTAGGATCTTTAAGGAAATAATTAAGGTTAAATGAGGTCATATAGGTGGTACTTTAACTCAGTAGGACTGGTGTTCTTATAAGAAGAGGGAGAGACACCAGAGCTCGCTCACTCTCTCTCTCTCTTCTGATACACAAAGAAAAGACTCCGTGTAGACACAGTGAGAAAGTGGATTTCTGTAAGACAGGAGGAAAGTCTTCATGAGAAACGGGCCTGCTGACACCTTGATCTTGGACTTCTAGACTCCAGATCTGTGGGAAAATAAATCTTTGTTGTATAAACCACTTTCTCTGTGATATTTTGTTTTGTGGCAATCCGAGCAGCCTAATACAGATTTTGGTAGTACGAAGTAGAGTGCTGCAATGAAAAATATCGAAAATTGGGACAGACACAGAATCAAGAAAGGGCAGAATGAAGGAAGGCTGTTGGAGTTCTGGTATTCTATAGGACGGGATGAGAGAACTCTCTGCTTTGAATATGCATTTTCCTTCAAGAAAAGCAAACAATGACTCTGAAGGCAATTCAGGGATGGTGGGGAATGCCACTCCCACCCCAGGCCCAAGGGGCAAGTTTGTTTCATCAGTCCTTGCAGATGAGGCCACTTCCTCAGTGTCTGTGGGCCAGGATGCTGCTGCCCAGGGTGCAGGGCCAAGCCCAGCTGCAGAGCTGAAGGGGTGGGGCTGCCACCTCAGGACTGAGGAGAGACACCACCACCCAGTGCCTCAGAGCACAGAGCCTTGAGCCAAAAAGGATCATTCTCAAGCTTTAAGGCCTAGTAGAATTTTTAACTGCTTGGGACCTGTCACTCCTTTTGCATTTCCATTTTCTTCCTTTTGGAATGGGAATGTCTATCCTCTGCCTGTGCCATCACTGTACTTTGGAAGCACATAACTTGTCTAGTTGCACAGGTTCTCAGCTAGTGAGGAATTTTGAGTCAGGAAAAATCATACCTCAACTCTCACCCATATCCAATTTAGATGAAATTTAGTTGAGACTTTGGAACAGATGGTGGGATGGGTTATGATTTGGGGAGGGATTTTGGGATGGGATGAATTTTGCACACGAGAAGGACATGAATTTGGGGGGTGAGAGAGTAGAATGTTAATAACTGAATTGTGTTCCTCTCAAATTCACAAGTTGAGGCATTAGCCCCCAGTGGGACTGTATTTAGAGATAGGGCATTTACACGAGGTAATTAAGATTAAATGAGGTCCTAAGGGTGATACCTTATCCCAGTATCCAGTATCCTTATGAGAAGAGGAAAAGGAGCATGTTCACACATAGGAAAGGCACTATGAGGACACAGAAGAAGCTCAGTGTTAAAATCTTCAACTATAATTGCACATTTGTCTATTCATCCTTTTATTTCTGCCAGTTTGGGGTTTCATAATTTGAAGCTCTGTTATTAGCAGTGTACATATTTGGGATTCATGTATTTTCTTGATAAAATGACCCCTCGAACATTATACAGTAGCTTTCTGTATCCCTGCAAATAGTCATCGTTCTGAGGTTGACTTATCCTGATATTAATATAATCACACCCACATCCTTATGATTAATGTTTACCTGTTCATCTTTTTTCCATCACGTAACTTTTAACATAACTATGTTTTTACGTTTATTGTGCGTTTCTTGTAGACAACATATAAATGAGTTTGCTTTTCCATCCTGAAGATTTTTTTTTTAAGATTTTATTTATTTATTTTAGGGAGAGAGAGAGAGAGACAGCAAGCAGCGGGAAGAGCAGAGAGGTAGGAAGGAAGAATCTCAAGCAGACTACTGGGCACAGAGCCTGAGGCTGGGCTCCATCTAATGACCCTGAGGTCATGACCTGAGCTGAAACCAAGAGTCAGATGCTGAACTGACTGAGCCCACCCAGGTGCCCCCTGACAACTCTATCTTAAATTAGGTGCTTCTACTATCTATACACATAGCATAGATTACTTGAGTATTGTTCTGAACTTTGGCTTTGCGAGGGAATATAACAAATATGGAGTTAATTGTAAAGGAAATTTATACAAATAAAGTCTCACTTTTATCTGCTTCATAGATTGGAATAAGACGTTTTTGAAGGCAAAAAAGATTCTGACACCAAAATTATCTTCAAGCCACAGATGATCTTGCATTGATTGATTATTAGCTTTTGGTGACATGGATTAGTTTTGACTGATATAAACTGAGGTGTAGATGCCCAAATGAACTTTCGTTTCTGTACAGATATGGGTCACTGGTTATCACTTGTAATAACAGAACCACAGGACAATTGCAGGACCACTTCTGCCGCCCTCTGGTAATTGTACCATGATCATATGCCTTTGAAATTTTGAGTTTTGCTAAAATGGGAAATCAAAGGAAAGGAAGCGTGTTTTCTCATAAACTTTGCACTCTGCTCCTCTCCAGAAGTATGTACTGATTTTGCCACCTTATCAATCTAAGCTTCCATTCTAACACCTAGAATATGAAAATAATATCATTTTCTCCAAAAGAATTTAGAAAGTATGGTCACAAGGGAGTAAGTGGTATTTCCAAAGATTTCCATAAATTTTGCATCTCTGACTGCGAATCTTTTCTTTACATTACCTCCCTCTCCTACAAATTCATTCATATTATAGATAAGACATTCTTCTCTCTTCTCTTTTGCTTGGCAAACTTAACTGAAGAAAAGGAGAATGCTGGTATTATCCAGAGACTAGCCCAATTGCCTTTAAAGGAAAGTATCTATGAATCACTTGCTGGGCTATAAAAGGGGTTGATAAAAATACAAATGATAACAAATTGTTGTAATAAACACCATTAATTTTAAGGATTTTACCCTATTTTTCAAGTTTCTATTAGCTAGAGAAGAACAGATAGAAGGAAAATATTGCATGGAAATAGCAAAAATTCACTTGCTTTTAATTGAATGAATATGACTCAGATATGAACTCCTGTGTTTGCCCTGAAAAAATCCCTTATTTAGTTTTTATTAAAAATGGAGAACTTCAATGAAAGATTTCAATATACCAAATCATAGGCTAACTCCACAGAGAAAATAGTAAACACCATTTTTCTCAAACTATGTAAAGGAGAAAAAGATAAAATTCTGTTATATTTATCAGAAATTTCTCTGTGATAATTATGAGTCCAGGGAAATCAGACCAACTCTATAAAATCTAATTATGTCTAAATAAGTATATATTTTACATTGAATATGTTCTGCTATATAACAATAAAGAAAAAGAAATATTATAAAGTTGAGAAGTAAAACCTTCACTACTCAGAAACTCAATCTCATTTATTATCATCTCTAAAATTAAATAATATCACCTTTACAAATGTAGATGACAAATCACTTACACATATCTACCCTTTTTTTTAAGATTTTATTTATTTATTTGAGAGACAGACAGTGAGTACGAGCAGTGGTGAGGGGCAAGGGGAGAGAGAGAGACAGAGAGAGAAGCAGACTCCCTACTGATCAGGAAGCCCAACTCAGGGTTCTATTCCAGGACCCAACGATCATGACCTGTGCTGAAGGCAGACGCTTAACCAACTAAGCCACCCAGGCACCCCTACTTCTTTTTTTTTATAAGAGAGAGAGAGATTGAGCACAAGTTGGGGAGGGGCATTGGGATAAGATGGAGAGAGAATTGTAAGCCAGCTCCATGCTCAGTGTGAAGCCCAATGTGGAGCTCAATTTCAGGACCCTGAGCTCATGACCTGAGCCAAAATCAAGAGTTGGATGCTTAACTAACTGAGCCACCCAGATGTGCCACCTATATCTACACTTAAAAAAAAAAAAAAAAATCAGCATGCATAAAAAGCTGAACCTAAATTTATGGAAGTAAAGAGTTGAACCAATGTTGACACTTAGAGATCACTTTAAATGGATCTGAATCTAGAGTTCTTAATTTACATAAGCAATTATATAGTCTTTAACATACATTTTTTTAAAAGATTTTATTTCTCTATTTGCGAAAGCATGACAGCACAAGTAAGGGGAGGAGCAGAGGGAGAGCCAGAGGGAGAAGCAGACTCCCTGCTGAGCATGGAGCCCAACCTGAGCAGAAGACAGCCCCTTAACCCACTGAGCCATCCAGGTGCCCCTAAGCTGCTACATGCTTATCTGAACTTTAAAAAAAAAAGTAGCATTTTGAAATTTGAAGTGATCTTAGAGATTATCTAGTCTAACTGTATTCCTTTAAAATGGAGAAGAGTTAGGTCAAGAAAAGATGAAACATTTGCCCAAAATCTCCCTGCTAGTTAGTTTACCAAAGTGGAATTAGAACTCATATCTAATGATAGAACAGTAATAACAGAAAGTTAGAATAGTAAATTCCATTACAGTTAGAAAATCACTTCTGAGTAAATATCATTTTATCTAACGCACTTCTATCACACCAACTGCTTTCATCCCTCACTTTGGTTTCTACTCTTTATTCTATGTAATTGTATGATTTTCCTTAGGAATAACAAACTATTTCACTTTTCTTTTACCTGAAATAGAACAGCTCATCTTCTTAAAATGAATACCATTCTTCTATCTTCCGCAAGATGATTTCTAATATGGCAATGAGTAACATTCAGATTTACTGACCCTGACAAATGGGAAGAGCAAGTTTTTAATTCATATTTTCTACCATTGAAATGCTTCTTGACTTACAAGTGATTTCCTATGTTCATTTGGCCTAAGCTGAGATTCGACCACTCATCTATATGAAATCCCTAAATGTGTAGTTACTTTTTTCCCCTTAAGTACTTATCAGTTGAGTATGAAATGATTTTTGAAATGTGTTCTAACATACTACAATGGCAGAAAATAGAAGACTAAACCACTTTAGTCTATTTTATGGTGAACTGTTCATTATTCTGCTTTCTTAAGCATTTTCTTCTAAGCCTCTATTATATAAAATGTTGATGGTCATATCTTGAGAGAAAAGAGAGACTTGCAAATAGGATTGAAATTGTAATGACTGTCTCTAATGGAGATTAGAGTGTAAGAAAAAGAATGACAGATGGAATTTGTTGATACTCAAACCCATCATTTTAACATTTGAGGGGAAGTACGAAAGACAGGCTGAAAATAGAAAAAAATAGCACAATATTAAATTGTTTTATATAACATTTGTTTCTATCTCTAAGGTGCCACAAATTATATTGGACTGTGTCCCAAAATTGGATTGATCTGCAAATAAATTTGAGTTTATGTATATAGACATAAAATGTGGATATAAAGACTCCCTCTACTTGATTTATATTTATGTTTGTCTGCTTTTTACTTCCTCTTCACATTTAAACTGTGATCTTTGGGGTGCCTGGATGGCTCAGTTGCTAAGTGTCTGCCTTCTGCTCAGGTCATGATCCCAGAGTCCTGGGATGGCCTGCTTCTCTCTCTCCACTCCCCCTGCTCGTGTTCCTCTCTCCCTGTGTCTCTCTGTCAAATAAATAAAT
Source organism: Enhydra lutris kenyoni (assembly GCF_002288905.1). NCBI lineage: Eukaryota > Metazoa > Chordata > Mammalia > Carnivora > Mustelidae > Enhydra > Enhydra lutris. The sequence goes on along the minus strand of NW_019154086.1, from coordinate 72,310,780 downwards.
AAAATCTTAAAAAAAAAAAAAACTGTGATCTTTAAGGTTTCTGTATTTATAAGATAAGCAGAATAATTTAATTCCATTTCTCAGTTTTCATTTATTTCCCTTCCCTTTTGGGGAAATTGGCTAATTCCCATGGATTATCCAGCATTATATGTGGTTTCATTATCTTTGTTTATTCAGATAGTATTCAATTGTCAACTTGATGGTGACTATAAGACACAAACTAGCAAAAAAAGTGTTTTTCATTTTGATACCAAGAAGTCATTAGGATTAACAAGTTAATGTTTATCAAATTACCCTAAACACTCAAGTGCATGTTTCTGCATTCGTACAAAGGATTATCTGGTAAATCAGATTAACAGAATTGAACAGTATGGTAAAACAAGAATCATCTGCTTTAAGGAATTAAGTAATTATATATAATTAATGGAAAGGAATAATAATTAGTGAATATATAATACTTACACAATAATCAGTTAACACTTTAAAAATAATTAACTTTCCTAATGACCATTTTCAACAAAATTAATGTATTTTGCATGAGTAGCTGGTGACAAGTAAAATACTAATAGTTCCTCATTGCGGCACTGCCAGAGGGGGTAGAAAGAATATGGTGAGAGCAAACCTTCATGTTTTTCGTTAGGATATTCCTCACGATTCTTTTTCTGAAGAAAAATAATAATTCTTCAGAAAATTCAGCATTGATAGAATCTAAGTGATAAAAAATATACATATACATTTGTATCATAGGTATATATGATTTCATATGTATATTTCTAATTACTGCATTTAAGTGCATTTATTCCAGGGAAAGTAGTTTTACACTATGACGGTTTGATCTTTCCTACCCTTATATTCAGTCAGCCACCAATGTGAGTATCTTTTCCCCTTCAGACCTATTTCATTCTTTCTCTTCCTCAGACTCCCATCATTACATGTCTGATTTTGTCTAGGTAACTTACTTCCGTTTTTAACTCCTGCATTGCATCCTTTGCATAGTCAGCAAACTATTTCTCCCCCTAAAATATGGTTTATAATGAGGTGCTAGCCCATTCAAAGAATTTCAATGGTTCCCCATTGCCTACAAGATTAAACCCCAATACAATAGCCTGACACTTATGCTGATCAAAATCCAACCCAGCTTCTTCCCCAAATCTTACTTCACTCTTCTGTTTCTGCTTTTTAAATAGTTCTTGAGTGAATTAAATAACTACTCTTATTTTCCTAAACTTAATAGTTCAGATAATCAATGGTAAGATGATCAAAATTCTAAGTACTCCAGCTTGCCAGCTATTATAATGATCCTTCAAATAAATGATGCTGAACTTCCTCATTAAGATTAGTATTCAGGAAAATAATAACAAGTTATCACCAGAAAAAGGACTAAGTCCTGGGCAATGAAACAATGAAATAAAACTTATGGTTGTGAGCATGGAGGTTCCTCAAAATGTTGAAAATAGAACTACCCCATGACCCAGCAATTGCACTACTGGGTATTTACCCTAAAGATACAAATGTAGTGATCCGAAGGGGCACATGCACCCGAATGTTTATAGCAGCAATGTCTACAATAGCCAAACTATGGAAAGAACCTAAATGTCCATCAACAGACGAATGGATAAAGAAGATGTGGTATATATACACAATGGAATACTATGCAGCCATCAAAAGAAATGAAATCTTGCCATTTGCGATGACATGGATGGAACTAGAGGGTATCATGCTTAGCGAAATAAGTCAGTCGGAGAAAGACAACTATCATATGATCTCCCTGATATGAGGAAGTGGAGATGCAACATGGGGGGTTAAGGGGGTAGGAGAAGAGTAAATGAAACAAGATGGGATTGGGAGGGAGACAAACCATAAGTGACTCTTAATCTCACAAAACAAACTCAGGGTTGATGGGGGGAGGGGGGTTGGGAGATTGGGGGTGGGGTTATGGACATTGGGGAGAGTATGCGCTATGGTGAGTGCTGTGAAGTGTGTAAACCTGGCGATTCACAGACCTGTACCCCTGGGGATAAAAATATATTATATGTTTATAAAAAATAAAATTAAAAAAAAAACTTATGGTTGTGAATACACCTGCTTCCTAGTGCTCTACAGTTATTGCCAACTCTTCTACAACATAAGTATATGCTGTAGGAATTTATCTTCTTTTTTCCTTCCTTGACTTTTGAACATTTGCCTCAGTATCTTACCAATTGAGTGGCCCAGGGTTCATCTATCACAGACATGTACATGCTGTTCCTGGAAAAACATCCACTGGGAGTCTCTTTGAAACATGGCAGCTGAACTACAGGGGAAAAAAACATAGGCAGGAGACTAACTTAGCCCACAATATTGCTTTAAAGGCTAGCAGGGGGCATCGCAATAAGAAATGATGGGTCAAAAAAAAAGAAGAAGAGATGGGTCTCCTAAAAAGGAAAAAAAAAAAAAAAAGACACAAAAACGTAGGGAATTCAACATCACTGCCCTGTTAGATCCAGAGAGGTCTTTAGAGGTTATTTAGTCCAAACACCTTATCTTGGGAGAAAGGACCAAAGATAAGAAGTGACTAATACTGTATTCTCTAGTCAGTTCGTGTGATATAATTTAAAAATGAATGTTCTGATTGAGAGCTGGTCCACAATTTTTCCACTAATCTATGCTCTAGATCAGGGGTCTTGAAAGTGGGGTACATATACCCCAGAAAGTAAATAAACCCAACCATTGTACTGAGTACAGACTATGTTAACATTTCTGATTATATTTACTTTTTACATTTAAAAGAGAAAAAGAGATATGTAATTAAGCTTTACAAGATTTTAATATACAGACTGACACTAGTCCCCACATTAGGGTGATAATACATATGGATGTACATGTCACCTACAGTATTCAGCTGTCCTGAGAAAAGAGTAAGATATCTACAATTAGGAAAAAATGGGATACAATTTCCTTCAGTTTCACATTTGCTTCATCTTATTGATACATGTTATAGTCTACATCTATACTAAACCAGAAAGTGTATTTATAGATTACATTCCCCAATTTTAATCAAGTTAATTTAAAAATTGTATTCTCTAGCTTCAATTAAATTAAAGTTCCATAAAATGGGTAAGTGGCTACAATTATATTATTATTAATCCTAATATGAGAACTTCAACATTACAAAATAAAATCAATGAATGTCTAATCAGATCTGATAAGATACCAGCAAAAATATTAAAATTTCAAGAAAACAACAAAAAATATGGACATATATATACTGTCAGTAATGGAAACTCTGACCCTAAATGTATATTATGTGTTGAGATTGGTTAATGATAGTGATATTTGTATAATAAAAATAAATAAATGGCTGGTATAACTAAAAATACTTTGAGACCACTGCTCTAGTTAAAGTCCCGGACATCAAATAATAATAGATGGGCCCAAAACTGGAGACAACCCATATGCCCATCAACGGAAGAATGGATAAGGGAATTGTGGTATATTGCCACAATGGAGTAGTACTCGGCGATAGAAAAGAAGGAATTATAGCTATAATCAACAACATGAATAAATCTCCAAAGCACTATGCTGAAAGCAAGAAGCTAGACCAAAAAGAAAAAAAGAACATACCAAGTGATTTCATCTGTATGAAGTTCAAGTTGAAATTCTACGGTGACAAAAATGAGAACAATGTTGCTATGAGATGGAAACTGAGTAGAATGGGGCATGAGAGGACTTTCTAAGATGATGAAAATGTCCTATGTCTGGCTTGGGGTGTTAGCTACACCCCAGATACATGTATATTCCAGGTATATACATTCACCAGAATTCAGCTAATGGTACATATGGACTCTGTACATTTCACTGTGCATAATGTGTGCCTTGGTAAAAAAAATTCCAAAAACACGTTTAAATGGATAGCGTCAGGTGGAACTTGCCCTTTGATCTGAAGCTCCCATGTTCTAGCTCTTACGTATGATACTGCAATTTTCGTTAACATATCCATCTCTCTTCCTTGTTGAGGCAGATGCTGTGACGTATTTATTCCTGCTTTATTCAGCCACACAGAGAATATCACCGCGCTGTCTCAACGCAGGGGTTGCTGAACAGATAAACAAAGGAAGTACTCATTTTTTATTTACAAGTTGTTTACTAGTCTTCTAATTAATGCGAATTCTCTATATGAACTCCACTTCCTCGAACAACAGTAAATATATTTTTCCAAGTTCCTGAAGGCATGCTGCCCTTTATATCAGTCAGCTTTGGGTCCTCATCCCAGATGGGCTTCTTACTACCTGTGGGGTCTTACGTAAATCAGTTAAACTCTCTGGGCCCATTTTCTCTTTGATATATATAAATGATAATAATAAGAGCCAACACAAAAGGTGTCGAGGAGTAGAAATTAAATAATGTGACACATACAGTAACATACTGTACGACTTAGCTCTATTCCCACATCCTATAAACAACATGAGTGCATTTCTCCTGGAGTCATCAAAATAATACAGCTTACTGTTTGTCTCAACATTTAACCATGTGTGCAGATGGCCAGAGAGGTTCAGTAATTAATCTCTGTTCCTGCATGGGTTCGAGTTGCCAAGCTCTCTCTCCCCAGTCCCCTGTTTTTAATTTGGTGTGACCGGGTAAGTGGAAATGTTAAGCTCCCCACCTTTTGTGGCTTGTGTGTCAAAACCCTCTTTTAAACCCGCTAGAAACTTTCTCCCAGAGCACACTGAAACTCTTTTAGGATGTGACAACTGAATTCAACCGCACCTTGTAGAATTCAGTTTTATGAGCCTGCTGAATTATCTAAGGAGCTTCTTTCCTTCCAAGTACTGTTTCACTGCCAATCTCCCCCCAAAATGTAGTGTATCAGTTGTTTCCTGCTAACTGTCTCATAAGGTATCCCATTAAAAAAGCAAAAACTTGTGGGAGGAAAACCAGCAGTTTACATTTGTTCTAGTCTCTGTGAATATCTCATAAAAAAAAAAAAAAAAGAATAGGTAGTGTTTTTATTTATAGCAATAAAACTGAACTGTATACTCCGGGAAGGTTCTCTAGACTCACAACCCAGGAGCTAGTCTTTGAAATTCACAAGCCTCCAACAAGTCCTGGTTTCTGTACTTGAAGCATTCATTTCACAGCTAAGCTTACAGATCGTAGTTATAATAAGCCCTGAAATCTCAACTTTATGAAACAATACCTACCAAATCCTTCACATATGCAATACACTCAAATTCAATGTGTGTGATTTCAAGGAAGAAGGGTATGAAATTGGAAACTAGTCTCTTGATAAGACATTTAGATGTTAGCACAGTAACGCAGAACCATTTTTTTCTGAATCTGAATACTTCCATTCCCACCACATTTTCTAACTACTTTATATAAGGAAACAACTGATTTGATTAAGTTAACTAATTTAAATAAGAGAGATCATCTTTACTGAACAGAATGGTACTTTTACTGGACTGTCTGGGGGAGATCATGTAACCTTAGATGATCACCCAAGCACACAGTACCCTCCTGAGGAAAGTGGCCGGAAATGGTTCTTTCTTGAATATGATGCTTTCACATGTATATTGAGTGAAATCAACCTCAGTCCTTTGGTCACAACTGATTGCAACAGTAATCAGGGCATGAGTCAAAGACAACCACACGGGAGCAGGTCAAAAGTGAGGCCAACCATCTCTGAAAAGCTTTGGCCTGAAACTGAAACCCTACCCAAGAAACTTGTCCCATATTGAAAGTTGATAAAACAAGCCAATCAAATCTTCGTCTTTAGAAATAACAAATATTAAATGAAAATATGTCTCATATTCCTATCCGATCCTTGGTAATACTGCTATGGTTTCATTTCTTCAACGGGGGTAGTACTCTCTTAGAAGAACTTTCAACCCAATATTTCTATATAATCTTAATAAGCTCCCTTTGCCAAGGGTAATTCCTATGTGCCTCTTTGCTGCAGTATTAAAGAAATCTGACTAATATAACAATACCAGTGCTGGGAATAATGTATTTATTTTTTGTGTGTATAACAGAGTAATAAAATAAAACAAAGCCTTATCCTTGACATCATAGATCATATTTCTTACTTGCAGTTTTCCAAACCACTGGGAACATGTTTAAAGGGAATATAATTTGGAGGAACAAAAGGAATTAAGTTAGCCAAGCTGTTAACTATGAAAATTGTATTATTGAGAGAAGAATTCTAATTGCATATAGGTAAGTGGCCTAGTTCATTTTAGTAAGCTCCCATTTTCCTCAGGCTGTGCTTAGGTTAAAAGTAGAGCTTCTGTTTGAAGATAAAATGCTGGCAAATACCAAGTATGTAATGAAAATTCTCCCCAGTTTATACCACAAACCAACTTCAATCATCACTGACTTTCCACCAACAAAAGCAGCTAACCAAAAATAAGGTCACCCAAATGCTACCCAGCGAAAAATTTTTAAAAACACCAAATTATAGCCAAACGTATAAAGCAAATTCTTAGACTATAGTTTGGATGTTATCAATACCTCACTGGGTAGTAATTAGATATAGAAAGGTTTTTATTTTAGCATGGTTAATCATTATTTCTCCCATAATTTTGCCTTCTCAATAATGTAAAACCTTGTGCATTTTGCACAAATTCTGCTTGTTTTCCATAATATATACTCTCCTATTTATAATGCAAATCTAATTATAAACAGTCAAAAAGGGTAAATGATATTTTGTTACTCATAATTGGCTTTAGTAGCAACAAGGCTATTACTACTCAATTTCTGTTAAGGGCATTCTATCTTCATATATGCCAGTTATCAGTGAAACTATTTTTCCAGGTTTTAGTCTATTTGTTTTAAGATTTTATTTATTCATTTGAGAGAGAGAGAAAGAGCACAAGTCTCTGATTTTAGTTCTAATTTTTTTGAAGGCATTAATGTGTTTCACTACTCTAACCATTATATTCCATCTTCTATATACCTGGTCTTAAAATGCTTTATGATGCCTTTTTTTTTTTTCTACTTTTCTTGTATGGTGACTCGAACCAGACTTCTTTAGTGACTTCCCTCCCCACCTTCTCTAGTGACTTCCCTCCCCACCTTCTCTAGTGACTTCCCTCTCCATCTCCAATCACTGCCCTACCATGTCCTCCTCTTTCTTTGATCTTATTTCAACCCTAACCAAGAAATTTTGTGTAGTGTTTGCTAAGTTTTGGTTTGGAGGGTTGAATTTGTTTCATGAGGAAGTTCTATTCAAATAGCAAATTAAATTAATTAGTCTTAGGTGGCAAAGAGGAGCCAGATTTATCAGGAGAGAATGGAGTAGCAGAAGGCCAGGGTGAAAATCTTGGTTTCTGAAAAGAATATTGAGTTTAAATAGCTATCAGTTTTACTTGAGGTTAACAATATAAATTAAATTATTTGAAAGCACTTGCCTAAAATCTGGCATAGTATTAGACTGAAAAATTCAAAAGCAAGTTTATGAAAAACTCGGTCCTCTTTTCTCAAAATGTCAGAGCAAATGTAGTTTGGCTAGTGAGTATTATTCTTCAGTTGTCCACAACTTGTTGTCAGAGGGTAATTCAATTCAATCAGACTCATCCTACATTTACTACTGTTCTAACAGTGTTGATCATCCATGCTAGATGTTGTCGAAGATAGAATAATAATTTCAATATAAAAAAAAATGTTTCTCTCTGCACAAAAGGTGACAAAAGAAAGCAACTTGACCCTAAATACTAAGCATTCCAGTGACTTTGCAAACTTAAATTAAACCATCCTTTCATGAAGAAGCGTTGAATTTTAAGCCAAGGTAATGAAAAGTTATTCTAAATATGAATCATACAAGTAGCTCCTTGTAGGTCTTAGTGAGGAGAGATACAAGGAGAAATCTAATTTCACAGGACAGAGAGTGCAGTGGAGATACCGATTAGTCCTTGTTCTCTGCACAAATCATCTACAGAAGAGGCTACCTTTTGAAATTCAAAGGCCATGAAAGAAGATAAAGTGAAACTTAAAGAGTTTGCCCCTGAAATTCAGAGTTCAAGATGCATCAGAATTTCATTATTCAAATGCAAACTTTCAGTAACATCAGATGAAATTCGATTTTTGGCTCAGAAGCTCAGGCTGTGATGATGGAAAATCTGGAGGATCACTCCTGGGTTTGATAACATTGAAGTCTGTGATTTGATTGGTTGGTTCATACTCATGATTTATGAAACAACCTCTAGGTCAATAGTTCTAGAATTCACAGAAACTTAGAGCAGAAAGGAACCATAAGAAATCACCCACAAATAAACGACTTCGTGACAGGTGTTTAAAAAAAAAGACAACCAGCCCAAAATAGAGTCACTTGTGCTAAGCGTCACGTCAGCAAAACAAAACTTAATTGCAGTTTTAACCTGTCCCAGGAATGTAACCCTTAACCAGTCAGTTTAGAATTACTTGATCAGCATAGTGAGGTAATCCACTCAATAGATCTCCTCCGTCCCCCATAAGAAGAAAACTTTGAAACAATCCACTCCTTCTAGAAATTTTCTTTTCCTGACTCATTCAGTCTATAAAAGCCTTTTATTTTGTACAGCTCTTCAGGGCTCCTTTCTATCTGCTAGATGGGATGCTGTCCAATTCATGAATCATTGAATAAAACCAGTAAGATCCTTAAAAGTTAGTTGAATTTTATCTTTTAACATGGGAGGGTGAATTCTGTGACTAGTTAAGGGAGAGAGCATTAAAACCAGTTTTCCTGCCTTTTGGAGCAGTGTTTTATTCCACCAATGCAAATACAGAGAAAAAAATATCTTCTGTCCACTTGATAGTTTCATTTCTTTTTATCTTTTGGTTCTTAAACCCTTTTACACGCTACCTCCGGTTTCCATAAATCTCTAGGCTCTGCTGAGGTGTGATTTTTTTCAACATTTTGCACTGTAATTGCTATTTATTTAAGCAAAAGAATAATTCTAATTGGCTCTTTTTTGGTGCTTGCATTTCATCAGAAAATGTAAAATTTCAGCCCTGAGCTATTCTTTCAAATAATAAAAAGTTTATTTTTATTTGAACTAAAATTACATTTGTAAGCATTTTCCAAATTACTGTTCCAAAACATTTTAGAAACTCAAAATGCTGTATGAGGCCCAAAGGAAATACTTTTCTTTTTGCTATAAGAGGCCTTATCTAAAAGAGCAAGTGATTCGACTACTAATTCAGTAACATTTTACACCAACTCAATTCTAGAGTCTGAAAATATGCTCTTACAATTTTAAGTAGAATGCATAACTCTCCCTAATCAATCAATCAATTATCTTATGTACAGGCAAGAAAACAGTAATATAAACCAAGACAATTATTTCAGTCATCAGAAATAACTCATTAAAATAGAGCTGAGTGAAAAAACGAAGAGCCAACACACAAAAAAAAACAAAGGATATACAACAATGTGAAGTCTAAGGTTTGTGTAAGAGTTTTTTATCTATATAAAATAAAAAAGTAAATATGGGCTTCAGGGGCCAAAAGTCACCAAAGTAAATTTTGACTAAAGCATGAAGGGTGAACTAACAAGAAACAAGAAAGAGATATCAGAATATTTCTGACTAGGATTCTTATTCTGTCTTTGATACGTGTATGTGTATCTGTATGTCTGCTTAATGATGTTATTTCTATGAAGGAGTAAGAAATCAACAAGGGAAAAAATCCACCAAAGCACTACTCCTTAGCCAAATTTTAGGAAAGAAATTTGCAGGATCTGGAAATTGCGGGGAGAATGCACAAATGGAATGGTAGCTGGATTAAAAGAGGCCCTGTCAGCCTTTTTGATCATCTCCAGTAATGACTAATATCAGTCATGGCTGGACCTGCAAAGTTTCCAACCCTGCTGGGTAACCATCTGAGTATTGAACTAAATGACCCTCCATGATTCTCAAATACTGTAGTAGATCAATTGCATTTTAACATTTGCACAGCTGGTTATTTAGTTAAATGTGGGCAATTCCCCAAGTCCTCATTTGATTTTGGAATGTATCTGTTCACTTAAAGCACACTGTAATGTGCTGCCTCGGATAGTGTATTTGTCCCTGGGGAATTAGTTCAGCAAGACTGTGCTCCCACAAACCAAACATCCCTCCTGGAGAGACAGTATAAGGCTTTCTGAATTCATTGGTCACAGCCCTAAATACACACTATGTGATAATGATTATTTTAAAACAAAGAAGCTATTAAGATTAGCTAAAGAATCAAAAGCTAAAAAAAAAAAAAAGAAAGAAAGAAAGAAAGAAAGAAAAGTAAAAGGGCCCAGTGGCAAAATTAATCCCCAGATGATTTATGATCTAATATATGATCTATCAATGTTGCTGAATTTTAGTACAGTCAAAGAGCAACTCTTAAGCATTGGGTCACAAAATACCAGAAAAATTGCCCATAGACTCTAAAAATATAGTAGGCTAGATTATGAGACTTGTGACTAATAAATGCTAATTATGGCATTTTAAATTTATAAGGAGTTTTTAAGTCTTCTCATGTTCAAAATGCATACTCTTTATACCTATTATGTGGGGATTTCTTCCTACCATCCAGTGAGGAAAACAGAAGCAATCTGTTCTTCCTCTCTCAGAAGGGAAAAGAGGTGAGATTATGGGATCCATGTAATCCTCCCAGCCCCCCGTCGCTGCTCCCAGCAGGTTTTGCTGCTGCCCTGTAACAGCCAGCTCCCCTGGTCCTGGTTCTCAGCTTCTTCCTCCTCAAGCAACGGTTCCGGTTACAGATTCTTCTTCCTCAGCCACTTCAGCTTCAGGACTTCTGCTTGGAGAAAAATATTCCGATATTACATTTGTTCAGTTACTTCTCAGGAAAGAAGCACCCAGATGATGTTTCTACCCAACCTCTCTCAGTATCTCTATCTAAAAGGAGAATGATTTAAAAATCTTTCTCAGAAGGTTTTGTGAGAAATGAAAGAGCAAATGCATGTAAAGTATATGGCACAAGACCTAGCAGTTAGGACATGCATGGATATTAGCTCTTATTGTCAACACCCTACAAAAAGACAAAAAGGCACTTTCAAAAATCTTAAAAGAAATTTGTAGCTTAATATTTAAGGCAGGAAAAGGGAAAAGAACAGTAAAAAAGGAGATAGAAAAATACCAGATGTGTGGTCCCTGGGTGGCTCAGTCGTTAAGCATCTGCCTTCTGCTCAGGTCATGATCCCAGGGTCCTGGGATCAAGTCCCACATTGGGCTCCCTGCTCACTGGGAAGTCTGTTTCTCCCTCTCCCTCTGCCCCTCCTGCTGCTTGTGCTCTACCTCTCTCTCAAATAAATAAATAAAATCTTTTAAAAAATATATCAAGAGCAAAAGACACCTTAATTCACTTCACTTTAATTCATGGAGTTATATCTGCTCAACCTAGATGCTAAAACGGTGAAGGCAGAGCTATTCGTCATTCCATTCAGTTTGTTTTTCCTTTACAGAACATTCCACCTACTTCAAACGGAGGCTACAGAAACATCCATTTTAGAACATAATGGAAACTGTGAATGCTATGATATTTTTATTTATGTCTTGGGCACCTAAAATAGCACATACAAGGAAGGAGTGGGAGGTGGTAGTCAAGAGTGGGCTTTTTTTTTTTTTTCTAAGATTTTATTAACTTATTTGAGAGAGAGTGCATGCAAAAGAGAGCACAAGCAAGGGAAGCAGCAAAAAGAGAAGGAGAAGCAGGCTCCTGGTTGAGTGGGAGCCTGATATGGGGCTCAGTCCCAGGACCTTGGTATCATGACCTGAGCTGAAGGCAGACACTTAACAGACTGAGCCACCCAGAAGCCCCAAGAGTGAGCTTTCAGTAGTGAAAAATCTTACAGGTTTGACAAAGCTATATCTACAATATCTCTAAAAAACAATCTGAAGCAGATAGAAATGTGTGCATTCATGAGTCTTTTCTATTTTTAGATGCTTCAGAATTCATCATTTATTTTAAAAGTGAATGAGAATGAGAACATACATGGTTGCATGAGTATGAAATTAACAAAATATGAAAGTCACAAAGCCCTGTCTAGAATCACTCATGTCAGCATTGCCATTTACCCCTTTGTAGACAGATTTAATTATTTTTGTCTTTACAAATTCCTAAGAAGTTCTCAAAAATAAAGTTTGGTTTCTTGTGCAAAGAAGTGCGGAAGGATCAGACAGCAGAGAAGCAGGAACTGAACCCAAAGGGTTAATGAGGGTAGAAGCAGTGGAAGAGAGACAGGGCTAGGTAGCTGGTAAGCTGGGGATTGTTAATAGCAATCAAGGGCCACTATAAACAAATCAGCAGGAAATAGAGAGACTCTACATTTTCCTGGCTTGGTAGCAGGAGCCATCTGGACAGAGGGAATTTGGCTTAAAACTCTCATAAGGGAACTTGGCTTTTTCTTTTTTAACCATTCCAGCATAGTAGGTCACTGAAGTAAACAAATTGAACCTGTTTATGCTGTAACAGATTAAATTACTATCACAAAATATAAAATCCACAACAGATTATGACCAATTTAACACATCAACAAAGGAAGAATTTTACAGTTCGGGAAAAGTGAGTATAGTTTTAAGAGTAGCCAGGGAAGCTTAAACAAAGAAAGAAGAGAAAAGAAAAAGTTATTGGTTTATAATATATATATAAATTATATTCTCCAGAGTTTAAAAAATAAAATCATTTGTTTAAAAGCATCCAAGTCAGCAGAACTGGTCACCATGATCAAGTCTGCTTGAAAGTATCACATAGGCTGTCCTTTGTCAGGGAGCTGCTAATGAAATTAGAAGTAAAAAAAAAAAAAAAAAAATCTGGAAAAACAGAGCCTAAAAGTCTTTCTCTCAAAAAAAAAAAAAAAAAAAAATCACAATAGTAAAGAACAGCAAACAACCAAATAGTTTTTTCCAAGACCTTCCTGTCCCTCTGTATACTTGCAAATCTCCATCATCTGTGCCCCAGTTTCAAATGTTTACGACACCCAGACCAGACTCCAAATCTCCATTGTCCATTGTTGTTGCTATTGTCGCTTTGGTGTTGTTAGCTTAGCATTTGTTTTACTGCTCTATGGCTCCCTTTGTTTCTATCTACAAGTTGCACATTTTACTGTCCAGGGGTCAGACAGGAGGGGTGGGGGGTGTCTCCAGCTGTGAATCAGCAAGGTTACTTCCTCTCTCTCCTGACTTCCTTTCTCTTTTTCAATTGTCTGCTCTATAAAGTTTTCTCTTTTAAATATTCTATCTAGCCAAAACTTTGACTTCAGAACTTAGGGAATAATCATAAACTCAGGATCCTACATTACCATGACTTGGTGTTTTCTTCTTTGGGCTGTGAAAAACTGGATAGTGGCCCTTGATTGGCGCCTGGGTGGCTCAGTGGGTTAAGCCTCTGCCTCAGCTGGATCATGATCTCAGGGTCCTGGGATCAAGCCCCACATCGGGCTCTCTGCTCAGCGGGGAGCCTGCTTCCCTCTCTCTGCCTGCCTCTCTGCCTACTTACGATCTCTGTCTGTCAAATAAATAAATAAAATCTTTAAAAAAAAAAAAGAAGAAGAAGAAAAAGTTGCTATGAAATACGTTCATATTGCTTTCAATTGGGTAATTTAAGACTAAGGGCTGCCCTAAAGATATCTAATCCCACAGAGGTGAGTTTAAACTGCCAAAAAGGGACCGCCGGGTGGCTAAGTGGGTTAAAACCTCTGCCTTCGGCTCAGATCAGGATCCCACGGTCCTGGGATCAAGCCCCACATCAGGCTTTCTGCTCAGCAGGGAGCCTGCTTCCTCCTCTCTCTCTGCCTGCCTCTCTGCCTGCTTGTGATCTCTGAGTGTCAAATAAATAAATAAAATCTTTAAACTACCAAAAAGGTTTACTGCACCTGCTATTAGGCCTGCCTCTGAGTCATGGCCTCCATCTACAGCAATATGTTTGGTAGTTCAGAGACACACTCAGGGCAAAATCTCTGTCCTATCATGGAGCAGCTGTATGTTCAGTAACTAGGAGAAGTATACACCTCTCTGAGATTCAGTTTTCTCTTGCAAAATGGAGAAAATAGTCCCCACTGTTGTTGTTGAAGGATTTAACATTGGTTAAAGCGTTGCTGAAGGATTTAACATTTGAATGCGTGCAACGTCCTCACCATGGTGCCAGGCGCAAAGAATGGGCTTTTTTAAAAAAATGAGCCAACTCTTATTACTTTTTCTAGGACCTGTTTTTGAAAAATTTTATGACTTCCCTCCATTTGAGTCAGACTCATTTAACTCAAACCCAGTAGTGAAATTATAAATATTACGCTATAAAGAGTTTTAACTCTCCTTTGTCTTTTTTTTTGGCCAAGTGCATTATGTGCACACAATTCCCACCAAATAAAGGCAGAAACAATTTCTTGGTTTTTGCTTTTCTCTCCTGGGCAGCAATTATAATTTTCTTGGAACATAGTTTATTGTAAGTCATCAAATACATTTCCCTAAGGTGTCATTGCATACCACCTATCTAAATATTTTTTCTGCTGATTTACTTATTTATTCTTCAGAATAAAAATAAAGAAAGCCGTACGACAAAAAATATAATTTACTTATCCAAGGGTCTTACAAAAAAAGCATGTGCAACTTTAATACATTGACCCTCTATTTACAATGATGATTTCAAATACCATAGAGTGTTTAACCTAATTCCATGTTTTCCAAAAACTCTCAGTTTGAACTTACACACAGAAGGAGAGATTTACATTAAGCATAGACTCGCAGCTGAAAAAGGAAAAACTCAGTTGTATGTCCAACATCATGGAACCATTCTTTTTTGTTTTCAATCATTAAGTGAACAAATATGTAGAGAGCACTTAGACATGCCTGCACTCTGCCAGGCACTGAGGATATGATAGTGAATTAACTGCCTTGTCCTAATGGGGCTTGAATTATGGTATGGAAGATAGAAAATAGACAAATAATACACTGTGTTAGAGCGTCATCAGTGGTGAGAAGAAAAAGGTAAGGTAGGCAGGGAGGAGGTGAAATGGGAGGTTGAGGTTCCACATGCTGACTGAGGTTGCTCACTGTGAAGCTGAATTTTGGTGAAAACCTGGACAGCACAAAGAAACTAACTCTATAATGTCTGAAGGAACAGCATTTCAGGGAAAAGCAGCAGCAAGTGCCAAGTCCTCAAGTCAGGAATATGCTTGGCTGTTTGAGGAAGAGTAAGGAGGGGCAGAGCTGGCACGGAGAAAATGAAAGAAAGATAAATTTTAAAAGGGGCAGAAATCATGAGAGCGTGAGCTTGCAGGGTCTTACCTTTGTATATTCTTTGAATCAGTAATAAATATTGCCTAAAAATAGAATTTTTATTATCCTATGAAATATGTACTCCAGATTAAGGTACTCTAAATAGAATGTTTTAAAGAAGGAAATATGTATACTATAATATATATAATAGAATAGAAATAATAGAATTCATTGTATATATGTAAGTATATATAGATATGTGTAGATATATAAATAAAGACAATTACTTATCAGATTTTAAGGTTAATTTACTTGGAAGTAACTTTTGATACTCAAACTCCTTGTTTGCATGTGTATTACAGTGAGTCTTTTTTTTTTTTTTTATTAACGTATAATGTATTATTTGCTTCAGTGGTACAGGTCTGTGAATCATCAGCCTTACACAATTATAGTGAGCCTTTTCTATACATCATCCTTTTAAAAAAAAAAAAGACTTATTTATTTATTTGAGAGAGAGAGGGAGAGAGAGTGTATGTGTATGCACAAGCCAGAGGAGGGGCTGAGGGAGGGAGAGAGAGTGAATCCCAAGCAGACTCTGGGCCAAGTTCAAAACCTGACGAGGGGTTCATTCTCACAACCCTGAGATCATAACCGCAGCCCAAACCAAGAGTCAAAGGCTTAACCAACTGACCCAGCCAGGTGCCCCTCCTTCTTCTTTTAATCTGAAGCGAAAGATATATATTGGAAGAAATATGACCATTGTTTGTTTGGTTTTCTTTTTTACCTTTTGAGATAAATCACAGGCTTAATCATTTAATAATTTACCTTTATTTTAAAAATATGGCAGAGATGAAATTAAAACAGAACTGGCCTCAAGTAGCAGGTAAACAGCTCTCCCCAGTAAAAGACATTTACTCCCCATGGGTAAGGAGCCCAAATGCATAATGCACAGTGAGGATGATTCCTTCAGAAACTCCTTGAATTCACTGCAGGAGAACACTGTGAGCAGCAGAGCATTGACCGGTGTATAAATGATCTAATTCCTTTACAACTTCAGGGGAAAAAAAAGTTCAAATGAGGCATGAGAACTTTTTGCGAAGAGGAGACTTAAGTACCAAAACTCTGAACCTCTGGTAAAGAGTGAGGCATTGAGAAGGATCGAAGGCAGCAGACATCAGTCAGGCACTGGAAGAGACCCGTACCACACCCACGCAAAGGAAAAACATTGCCATCTAATGTAGGAGACAGAAATTTCTTAAAAAAAATGAATTTTAGAACCAAAATGAAACCAAATATTTACAGGATCATTTTTATAATTTGAAATATAAATTTGCTGAGATGAAATAGAAATCTTTAGCTAGGATATATGAAACATATAATTTATTCCTCTCAGCAATACTACATTTAGTTACCAGGGAGAAGAAAACATATTCTATTTCACTTACATTTGCCTTCAAAATTCTGAAACTAGCACACTATATTAATAAAATGGGAAATCCAGGAATGCAGTTGGGGTCTATGTATCAGCTTTTAAAAAATAGCTTCAGGGGCACCTGAGTGGCTCAGTCAGTTTAGCATCTGCCTTTGGCTCAGGTCATGCTCCTGGGGTCCTGAGGTCCTGGGATCCTGGGGTCCTGGGATCGAGCCCCATGTCAGGCTCCCTGTTCAGCAGGGAGTCAGCTTCTCCCTCTGCCCCTCCCCCACTCTCACTCACACTCTGTCTCTCTCAAATAAATAAATAAAATCTTTAGGGAAAAAAAAGTAGCCTCAAATTTATGACCTTGTTGATTTTTGACAGTTATATAAACTTGCCATGCTTGACATCAACTGGCATTTGATACAAAATAAATTTTGATTCAGTATACTGCCCTAGTAAAACTAGAGAGGGATATTTTTTATAATTTGGCAGATAAAGCCACACTTACTAGGTATTATAACTTGTTTTCAGGTATCTTCACTCACCATCACCAACAAAAATATGGATAGAGGCCATGAAAACTATTGTGTAGGCTCATCTGCACCATGGACTATGAGTTTCCCTACTTAATGCATTTGGGGTTTTTTTCCCCTCTGAAGTCTATGAAATGAAAGTTAGCAAAAAGCCACTTCCAAGTAAATTAGCCTTGATGTCTGATAAATAATTGTTCTTATTTATCTGTCCACCCATCCACATCTATATACACATACATACATATATACATGATGAATTCTATTATTTCTGTTATTCTACTATAATTGTAAGATTATAATCTAGTACAAATCAATTCTGTTGCACAAAATTCTATACACAAAACTTGCTCTCACTGTCAAAGTCACAGCGAATCCTCTCCCTTCCTTGCAGCATGACTCACTTCACGTTCTGAAAATGGTTTCCCATAACTTTCCTGGTGAAAATGAAAACCTTTTTCTCAAATGTTCGCTTGTATTCACTCTGCCCTCTCTCTTCCACTTTCCCCACAGGTTCTCCTCAGCAGCCACTATGTCAACCCTCAGTCTTCTCAGAATGCCCCCCTCCTTCCCGGAGCTTTCCGTAGCATAGAAAGAAGTTGGCACACTCCTGCAACATAAAATCCCTGTGATTTCCCTTCTACCCTTTTATTTCCAGATTATGTACTAACTCTCTAGCCTTTCACACATGTCGTCAGTTTCAAGTGCTTTTCTAATTTATTATTTTTTTAAATAGAGCTAAGGCTTTCACATGTTACATGTGTTAACACATTTAATCCTCGCAACCACTCTATGAGGTTAGTCCCATTTTACAGGGGAAAAAACTGAGGCACATAGAAGTTATTTGGCGAATGTCATCAGTTAGTAAGTAAAAGAGCTCATATGTGAACAGAGATAGTATGGCTCCTGAGTTCATGCTCTTAACCAGTTCACGAATCTGCTCCTTTATGTTTGATATTTGTCACTTATTTATATTTTTAAAGCCTATGCCGCTGTGTTACCTGTTCTAGCATACTAAAAACTATTGTTACAAAGATGATGTAGCTTCATTCAAACTATACTTGAATTTTATTTCTTTTCTTAATCATTAGGAGCTAATGCATTCAGGGACTAACTAACTTGGCCAGTGCCATATAAGTGTTAACACACAAGGAAAAAAGAGTAGGAAGAGGCAAGAGAAATATGATGAAGCTGTATAAATAATATATAGGCTGAGATTTTCTTTAGGAAATTCATCATCTCCTTTCAAAGTTGTCTACTGCCTCAAACCATTGCTGAAAGATTATATTAATATTCTAGTCCCTTCAAATGGATTACTTGCTTTGTCAGCAATATTTGTGGGGCTATTTTTTTTCCCTTGGAAACTAAAATACACCTCAAATGTTAAAATTGTGTTGCTGTTTACAGTGTATTTTATACACATTATTTCATTTGACTATATCAACAATGACCGCTTTCTTTCTCCTGACAAGGAGTAAGTAAAGGTGACATAAATATGAGAACAAATTTCTCAGGAAAACCATTAGTTATAGCAAGTGAAAGCAGTTCCTCGTTTTATACATACATCTTCGCTTTCCCAAGAACTAAATATCTATGTTAATGGAGAAGAAGGTTTATAATACCATTGCAGGAGCAGCATATTTGCGTCCGTTTCTGCTAACTAATATTGAAGGCAAATGAATGAGAAGCGTTGAGAGCAAATACAGTAATATTTGCACATACAGCAGTAAGTCATGTACAATACTTTCTTAACCATGCCCTTCACATCTTATGGGAACATATGTAGGGCTAAATCATCACATTTTGAAAAAACTCTCACATATACATACACATAAACACATGTAAATATGAAAGAATTATTTCATTGATGTATTAATGTGTAAAGTTCTTTAATGACTTGTTATCAGATTGTAACAGCCTCTAGAAAATAAATAGGTGGTCTCTTATCTAAATTAGTTACTCCTATTTCAGAGAAAATGTGTTAGGTTTAACAAAACAACTGCAGCTAAGCTAATTTATAAGAGTGAATTTACTTTGTATATATCATACCTCCTTGGATTCTTATTATTTGGGGTGAAATTTTATACTTTTTATATTGTTTTTATATTTCATTCTTTCAAGGTCACTCTTCTGCTGAATTCACAATAAGAATAACTTCAAGATTTTTACTAGTCAGCAAATAACCGTAGATGAAGTTAAGAGCCTCGTTAAGGAAAAGATCAGTAATGCTATTCTTTATTCTGCAACCAATAATTTTACAATTAACACGAAATAGGCCAGTTGTTTCTCCAGTATAGACTTTTTCCTAGGAATTCATGTGATGTGATGGCCAAGAACAGATCTCCACATCTGCTTAATGGTCACTGAAGAAACGATACGTTTTCCAAGTTAACAGATCAATGTCTTCAGAAGCTCTCTTACTTTAATAAAAACAAAACAAAACATATAACCAAGGATTCTAACATCCATAAAGAATGTTTCAAAATCTAACTTTTACACCCATAACATAAATAAGAACCAAGTGTATCTCTAAACTGAGAATAAGTTATTATTCTCTCAGAGCGGGAGACTAAACCACTAGCTGGGATATACACCAAACTTCACGTCTGTGAGTTTGCCTTTCGCAGAAACGGAGTTATTCGGCACATTTTTACCACCCAGCAGCACAGATAGCCCTCCATTATATTTAAGACAAATCCATATTGTGGAATCGAACAATCACTGCTCTATTAAAATTCTCAAGTAACACAAAGATCGTGTTAACATACAAAATCAATCAGACTGATGTTTGAAGTTCACAAAGAAGTCACTGTAGCTATTCTTCAACTACTCCTTTGATTTCTTTTTTATTCCTTTTCCTTTTTTTTTTTTTTTTTTTTTTGCTTCCTTCCCAAAAATCAGACCCTGATACTGGCAAGTTGAATTAAAAACCTGTCATAAGACATCTGTAAATGATTCTGTAACTAATGGCCATGGCCAGACCCGAATTTAATTATGTGTAAAATGATAAATAAAACAGAAAAGTTCCAAACTTAATTAACATAGTGAACATTAAAAAACTTCAGTGGATATTATATTTAGAAAGTCCCAGCATCTAACAGGCACATAACGCAAAGGCAGTATTTTTCCTTGCATCACACACAACACTGTTCATGAATAAGAGCAGGCAACAATTGATTTAAAACCTTTCTGAAATTGTGGGCTGTGTTTTTCTCCACACAAATACATCATTGATAATACTGCACAGCTGCATTAATGAAGAGGCTAGTCCAATGCCAGGCCATTGATATGAATAGAGAGGACAGTTTCTTTCTTGTCACCAACCAGAAATGGCTCATTTCTCCTTCCTCTGGGCTGAACACAAAAACTTTCATGTCATTCAGATTTCATTTCCAGTTTGAAATATTTTCCAGGAGTCTATTTTGGTTCAGGTGCTTGAGGAATGGTAACGTGTTCTGGTCTCTGGTTGGCAAGGTAATACCTGCATAGATCACTGAGAGCAAATTAGCAAAGATGGCAAATGCCTGCATTCCCTAAGTGGGGAGCTGGCTGCAGCGAAAGCATGCATCCGGTGACATCAACTAATATTTGCAAGGTAGTAGTGATTAATAACGGCAAAAAGCCCTGGAACCAAGGGCTTGAGTTCAAGTTCCTATTCTATTACTTTCTGTACCTTTTGCCATATTACTTAACCTCTCTGCCCTTTGGTTGCCTCAGTATGCAAAAGGAGGATAATTATAAAGTTTTTATGAAGATTAAATGAGTTCATATATATGTAAAGCTCTAAAAAATGTATGCTAATTATATTGTTATATCTTATAATTTATAGTTACTCAGAGGACACTTTGATTGTATGACACTGTAGCTATTTTCTCTATTCTCAGAATGAAAATGAAACTTCTTTATGCTACTGGTCTCAAACTCGGCTACGCATTGGCATCATGTGGGGAATGTTTGGAAGTACTCATAATTATATAGGCTACAGCCTAGACATCAGAATTTTAAAAGATTCCTAGGTTACTTTAATGTGCAGCCAAGTGTAAGAACCACTGATCTATGTTCCTTCTTCCCTAGATGGAACATCTGTAAAAAAAAAAAAAAATAAAGCTAGAGTGAGTTTGGAAGTAGATGATGCTAATTCCCAAGGTTCCCTGTGGCCTATGACAATTGTTCTTTATCTTTAGTGTACATTAGAATTATTGGCAGGACTTATTAAAATAAAGATTGCTAGCCATACCACCGAGTTTCTGAGCCAGCAGGTCTGGGATAAGGCTCAAGGATTTGCATTTCTAACAGGTTCCCATGGAATGCTCCTGTTGCTGGTCCAGTGACCAGGAGCTGGGGCAGATAAGCCCACAGTAGCCACCATGCTTTTCACATCTGAAGTATGGCCTGTGTTAGTCAGGATTCTCCAGAAAACGAAACCAATAGGGTGTGTGTGTGTGTGTGTGTGTGTGTGTGTTCTATAAATGCTTTCGACTGATTGTATGACACCCACCTGCATCATGGATGGTGCTCTGCTTTACTCAAAGTCCACCGATTTAAATGTTAATAACCAAAAAACACCTTAACAGAAACATCCAGAGTGATGTTTGACCAAATATCTGGGTGGTATGGCCCCGTCAAGTTGGCACACAAAATAAACCATACATGTTCACATCTGTCCACAAGTGCTGAATCCAGTATGAAAAAGAACTTCTCATCTCCAAATCTCTTTACTATTTTAAGTTACTATGGAAAAAGTTCAAGTTAATCAGATGGTGGTGATAGAAACCATAAGAAAGTTGAATGATCCAAAAGTGATTGAGTTTGGCCAGTCAGTGACAAAATTCTCAGTGTATTGAGTGACCCAACAGGTATAGCTTTCTAAATAATATTTTAGGATGCTTACAAAAAACAGACACAGAACTCACTCAAGATACAGAAGCTGACTCTTCTCCTTCCTAGCATTCCTCTGCCAGGTTACAGGGCTCCAGCCCTCTTGATTGTCTATCAAAACCTCTATGTCCCGTGTTCCTATCCCAAAGTTCCATACTGTCAGCTATAAATATTATAACAAATTAATATGCCATGAAGTACAGAAATAATTTGATGACACTGACTGATTTCTATGAGGCTTAATAAACCAAACGCCTGCCAACATTATTTTTCCAGAATTGCAAATGGACAGCAAAACTAAGCACATGAAGGAACTTCTTTTTCACACTGGGGTCTATTACAAGATTAGCATTAGTGGGAGAGCTTTCTCAAAACATACACCATGTCACTGTGCACACAGGATATATTAATATGCTCGGTGATGGGTTTGTTCCAGATAATTCAAATAAAACCCTTCTCGCCCCCATCAGTAGTTCTCCATCCTAATTATATATTAAATCACCTCGTAAGCTTTTATTACACACAGATGCCAGGGCTCCTCCCTAATCCAATTAAGAAAGAACATCTACCTCTACATGGAATCAATGTGTTTTAACCGCTCCCCCGGTGATTCTAATAATGCATCCAAGGCTGAGAACCACTGCCTTCCATTAAGAAGCCACCAAAAACCATGAGGTCACACAGTTTATAAGGAAAGCAGAGCACACTATTTATCATAAAATAAATAAAACCTTTATGGTATCAGTTTTACAATATATAGTTACAAACTTTATACTTATAGCCAGCTAAAGTTAGAAACAGCCTAGTATGGGAAGTTTTGGGGGAACACAAAAATCTCCAGCCCCTTCTAACCTCTTAATCTCTCAGTTCTATCATTTTTATCCACTGAAAAATTCTTACTCACTGAAAATTACCACTGTAAGTAGGCAACATTCCAGGTACTTAGGCAGAACGGCAATTTTTAAAAATAGAATAATGATTAAAAATAGAGGGTTTTTTTTCCCCCCTTCATTGAGCTTTTTGTTTGTTAGTCTAATGAGCTTAAAAGACAAATGCCCTGCAACCATCCTGAAGTTTTCTTGTAACCTTTGATCAACTAGAGCAGGGGGTATGTCCTAAATCAATTGTGGCCTCTCCGCAGTTCTAGCCCAGACAGGAGCTCAATGTGTATTATTGATTGGCTGATGGAGGATGAACTGTTTTAACTGGTTTATTTCAATTTTTAAGGTATTTTAAACACACATCTTTTAGTGCATATTTTTAAATAAGATATATATTTCAATACTTTGATTTTAGAAAAACCGTGTAAACCGTCAGAAAACATTTATACTGCAAAAGTTTTGGTTAGGGGCGCCTGGGTGGCTCAGTGGTTAAAGCCTCTGCCTTCGGCTCAGGTCATGATCTCAGGGTCCTGGGATTGAGTCCCGCATCGGGCTCTCTGCTCAGCAGGGAGCCTGCCTCCTCTTCCTGTCTCTCTCTGCCTGCCTCTCTGCCTACTTGTGACCTATCTGTCAAATAAATTTAAAAAAAAAATCTTTAAAAAAAAAAAAGTTTTGGTCAGTCTCAAAGAGATAAATGTGAAAAAGATCAAAGAACCAATGCATACAAAGAATAGGAACTACTGGAGAAGTGTACTCAAAGTATGTCAGATTTCAGATTGAAGGAAATTTTAGGCATCTGGGGGGAAAAACATCATAGCTGTTACAAATCCTTATACATAGGAAATAATCTTTAAATAAACTAATACACATTTGGAATCATAAATGGAGTGGGTCCTTATCTACATAGTTGGATTATAGAAGTAACTGGAGTAATGCTATACTTCCCCTCAAAACCACACCAATTCTGACTGAAATGGCACCAGTATTGTTAAGTACAGCTATAAGCATGGATCACTTGTAGCAAATACTCCTGAGGAAACTAGTAGTCCCAGTGAATTAAAGTAACTTTACTAGGCTCTGCACTTGAAAGCACCTGGTGTGAAGAATGGGACTGGGGGCTTCCAGACAGCAACAAAATCCCTTTGTCAACTTTTCAGAAACTGAAATTATGACTCATGCACACTGGTTTCTCTGCCTGAAAAGATCTGAATAACACTGTGGAGTTCTGGAAAGCTGAACTCACTTACAATTAGACATATTGGAACATAATGTTTATAGCTGAAAAATCTGGCAATCTAATATATTTTTCATATACCTTTAAATGTAGAAGGAAATACTGAAAATGTTTGACAAGGATGCCTGGTGGTTCAATTGTTTGGGTCATGGACTCTTGATTTTGGCTCACATGGTGATCTCGGGGTTGTGGAATTCAGCCCTACCCAGCGTCACTAGGCACTGGGTATGGAGTCTGCTTGTGATTCTCTCCCTACCCCCTGCCCCCAATTCTTCCTGGGGTTCTTTCTCAGAGAGAAAAAATTCTCTCTCCCTCTTCCTCTGCCCCTCCCCCACTCCCGAATCACACTTGGTGCTCTTTCTGAAAGAAAGAAAGAATAGAAAATGTATGGTAAGAACAGTGTATTCAATAAAACCTGAGGGAAGACATCAGGGTAATTAACTTGTTAACGGCAAAAAGAAAATTTTCAAAGACTACTAGAATGCCAGGGGCTAGTCTACAATAAATATGAGCACCACATTGACATTATTTCAATACATTTTAAGATAATACAGATCATTGGGACACCTGGGTGGCTCAGTGGGTTGAGCCTCTGCCTTCAGCTCAGGTCATGATCTCAGGGTCCTGGGATCAAGCCCCGCATAGGGCTCTCTGCTTGTCGGGGAGCCTGCTTCCCCCACCTCTCTCTCTGCCGGCCTCTCTGTCTACTTGTAATCTGTCTCTCTGTCAAATACATAAATAAAATCTTAAAAAAAAGATAATACAGATCATTAATATGCAATTTTCAAGTGGGTAAGGTTGATGATGTTTTTAATTGTGCATTTTGTTGTACTCATTTTAATTCATTTAACTTTTCAGTAATGTTTCACTTTGTTTGCAATTGTGCCATAAA
This sequence comes from Enhydra lutris kenyoni, assembly GCF_002288905.1. Lineage (NCBI taxonomy): Eukaryota > Metazoa > Chordata > Mammalia > Carnivora > Mustelidae > Enhydra > Enhydra lutris. Next base: position 72,285,790 of record NW_019154086.1, on the reverse strand, counting down.
ACAGTTGCAACCATATTTGCAAATAGAAAAAGAATGAATGAGATTGTAAATATGATAATTTGCATAATATCAGTGATTATTATATTTAGGTAATTTATATAATTTTATAATTATGTTTATTCTATTTATACAATCACAGATAATAATTATATAAAATTATATTACAATATTAATGATACTGTGTATAATTAAATGAAAATGCTATATATTAAAGTATTTGGCCAAATGTATGTGTTATTTGTACAAATCAATTTTGATGTTACCGTCCTAATACCACTTCCTTCCTAAGCTTACAAAAGAAGTCTTTGTTTTGTTTCAAAAATGATTAAGAAACATTGCATTTTAGAAGTAAAACTAAACTGTCATGGAATACTTTTGTTAATTGCTCTTCTATTTTAGAGATCCATGCTGAAATGGTAATTGGATTTGAACACAAAATCGATAAATAAAATGTAAGTTATTATGACCCAGAGGCTTTCAATTTTAACTCTCTTACCATTTCAGTAAGTGAAAATACATATAGACCTCTGTAAGTGAGAATTCGCCACTGTCATTTAGTCAACATTAATATGCTTGTCGTTGTCTACATAGTGCTGGTCTTGGTATCAGCAAGTCTCTAATATCTCAAACTAAGATATCTTTGAAAGAACGAGGAATGCCATTTACCAGGCAAATCCCTTCATTGATTTCATTGCAAGATTTAGGAGGCACAGGGTCAGAGGAAAAATTGTTAACCTAGTTTATGATTTTAAATGTTTTATATTAAGCCTAATAACGTATCATGGAGCTAAGAATAAGACAATTCCCCCAAATTTGGGGAATTAAACAGGACATATCAAACATATTTGATACAGCTGCTTCAGGCTACCCTTCAGCCATATGAATACTTACCACTCTCCTCTGCTTCAAGGAGGACATATTTTGAGAAGTATGCCTGTGGTCCCTTCCTCTTGTTCATTGAACTGTAAACTGCATCTCTTACCCTGCACCATGCGACTAACACTTTGCTTCTTTGTTTAAATTCAACAGGTAATGTGACCTTATTAGGAACCTGTCACTTTAACACACACTCAAAGAGATACTCAAGGGTAAGACACAATATTTGAGGAAAGAAAGAACAGTAACTTTTATAGCTTACAAACTCAATAAACATAAAGGACAGACACATGAAATAATGTGTTTTAGTAAACCACCCAATAGTTCCACAAGTGATGCAGTAATTACTAATCACATAGGAGAAAGAGAGACCTGAACACTGGGAGAGGCGTGGGCAGTACTCTAAGGCAAGAGAATTACTTTTGTTCTTAGAAGAATGGATAGAGAGGAAGGGACCAAGCTTCTCCACGTGGAGGAACAACTTGAGTAAAATTGTATCACTGGCAGCAATCAAGGTCTGAGAAACATGATAAAGGAAGAAATTGCTGGTCATGAAATACTGGACAAGGGTGAAGACAGAAAGAAAAGATTATTTCTAAGGTCCAAATCTGGGAAACCAAGAGAACAAAGTCAAGGTACGTCTGAAGGGAATTTTCACAAGAGAAAAACTTGAATTGGGTTTGAATATGTTGAATAACAGTCATTTCTGGGACAACCAGAAGAAAATTAAAAGTGGAACTAAAGTCTGGCCAACATGGGAAGTAGTGACAAGAGATCACTGCTACCATTTCTACTACTGGAAAAAGCATAATAACTGAAATGTTTAATTATTTTGATCACATCATCTCTTCTTTCAATATGAAACACAGAGCAGTGAATATTTTGAATGAAGACTTTGGTGAGATCCCTAAAACTCCTGAATTCAACTCAGGAAGATTTAGTCAAGCCTCCCTCTATGACTTTTCTTATAGGCTCCCTTTCCTACACGCACTGAAAGTTTTCCTAATTCTTCTAAGAGTCTTCTAATTAACTAACTTGAACTTTATTCCAAGAATATGAGAAAACTATGTGTCTGGTAAAGGGGCCTAGAATATCAAGGGGAAGAGTAAGTAGTGTGATCATACTTCCATCCTTGCACTCCCTAGAAAGATGGCATTGTGCAAGCTTCCCACCAAGAGAGAAGCAAAATGATGAAAAGCATTGCCTATATTTGGCAACCTGTTGTTTCCTAGAAATCAAGAATAACTCAGCTAACAACCAGGTAACAACTAATATGATCTGGGCTTAGCTAAGACTTTTAGTCAAAGAAACACAATACTGTAACCCGAAGGAAATAAAAGACATTCAAATTGGGGCACCTGGGTGGCTCACTTGGTTAAGCATCTGACTCTTGATTTCAGCTCAGGTCATGATCTCAAGGTTGCAAGATGGAGCCCCTCATTGGGCTCCAGGGAGCCGGCTTAAGATTCTCTCTCTCGTTCTCTTTCTCCCCCTTTGCCCCTCCCCTCACCCTTCTCTCTCTCTAATTTAAAAAAAAAAAAAAAAAGACATTCAAATCATTTAAAAAAGTCTTTTTAAAAATGATGACAAGATGGAAATAGACTTTAAAAACCACAATTCTTCTGAAATATTCATTCTCGCCGTCTTTACAACTCTTAACATTCTCCACATGGACAATAGCAGCTCCTAAAAATCTTCCTTTCTGATCCCGTAAGGGGCTTTTTCTTTCTTTCTAACACTTTTCTCTTTTCTCTTCCCAAAGTAAATACTCCATCTCCCCTTTTTCTTTTTTTTTTTTTTTTTTTTTTTTTTTTTTTAATTCATTGGCTCAAAACAGCATCCAAGTAAAATAGGAATTGAAAGAATTTTCCTTGGAGGTCAGAAGAAAGTAGAAAATCCTGGGCAAAAGTGGGCAGGGGTAAGAACACACACTTTGACATTTGTTGTTCCCATCACATGTGGATGCTTTTACTTTCAAAATAATTTACTATTAGTATGTTTTATTTTGTTCTCAAACTCCAGGCTTTTCAGGGACACCTGGGTGGCTCAGTCGGTTAAGTGTCTGTCTGCCCTCAGCTCAGGTCATGATCCCAAGGTCCTGGGATTGTGTCCCTCATTGGGCTCATTGCTCAGTGGGGAGTCTGATTCTCCCTCTCCCTCTACTGCCACTCCCCCTACTGCCACTCCCCCTACTTGTATGCTCTCTCTCTCTCTCTCTCTCCCCAATAAATTAAATAAAAATCTTTAAAGAAAATCTAGTCTCTTTGGAAGACAATTCGAATTCTCAGATTTCTGGGTCATTCTCATTTTAGGATTTCTTGGGCTTTTGGAATCAGTGAGAAACTGAATAGAAATCTCCATTGTTAAGTGAAACCACAAAGACCTCAAGAGTCCTCTAACTTTGGAGATGCAAATGACCTTCAGTGCTTTCCTGGCCCATAAGATGAAATGCTGGGACAGGGTACAGTGTCCTATTCTCACTGGTCTGTGGCTTTCCACATTGCCACTCACCAGAAGACAAGAATGGAATTTCTGTCTGCTCCAAGAACTAGTGCAACATTGCCATGTTGCCTGTTTTTCTCACACAGACTGTGTTTTTGTCCTATTTTGCTTTTAATGAGTAAGACATTTAATAACATGATTAATCAAATTTTATTTAATTTTTGAAGAATTAGAGTACTACCAAGAAAGAAAAAAGCTATAAAAATGTAGAATGCACTCCTTTTCTTTACTAAAATGTCCAGAGAATTTTAGGTCATGGGTAGTGAGCATCTAGTTAACTAAAGATTGTGATATCAATTACTAGTTTCAATAACATAAAGTATAAGGCACAACAATAACAATGTATTAAACATAATTTAAAGAATCTTTGGCACATAGTGGGAGCTCCATAAATATCCGTAAATGAAATCATTCTCCCTCAGGAGACTAAATTATTGATGGTAATTGCAGATAATATTCTCTTTACTAGGAAACTAAAATATTACCTTTTTCAGAAAAAAAATTAGCAAATTTGTTCTTAAGGGGTCCAATTTTAAGTAGCTTATTTGAATCATGTTCTCCATAATAATCATTCTTAAAAATAATAATTATTGTAGACGTACCAGAGAGTACTACACTCTTAATCTCCATTTACAGAACAAGAAACCACAGTATAATGAGTCCAGAGGAATAAGGACTCTAACTCTGAGTACTTCATACTCAGCCCTCAACCTGTCTAGCACTACTTCAATTATGTGATGTGTAACTATCCATTATTCCTACTCGACTGTTTATTCAGCTGAGTAAAGAGACATCAACCTAAGTAGCACTGAGTAGTTTGAGTTTACCTAAGTCCGAGAGAACTTTAAAGACACCAATGAATTACAATTACACAGCAGATAACAATTACATGAAATAAATGCAAATCATCCAAAATGAATGAATTCTTACTGAAAGTGCATTATGTACCATTTAAAAGTGGGATGAAAGAAATTTTGAAATAAAGTTCCTTAATTTTAGATAGCTATTCTGTGAATGCATATGTTTAATGGCATTATAAAGTATCACTTCTAAAACACCATTATATTTGCAGACAGCATATTCTTAGGTCACAAAGTTATGATTCATATATATCAAGTCACTTAGCACTACTGGCAAGTGTTGCCAGGCTGAAATATAAAACAGAGAGGATAATAAAACTTTAACAAGCAGCAATAAAACTAATGAAATATAATCTCAAATATACTACTCTAATTCATCCAGAGAGGAAACACAATCACCCAATCCTGGGGATGAGGAAATGAAGGCAGCTCCATAAAAACACATATTCATCACAGTAACACGTATCATTTTAGAATTAGAACCAAAGAGAATTCAAGCTGGTTACAGTAGTGTAATTATCAGGGCCAAATCGTGGAGGATGACAGGATGAAGCAGCAGTTCACAAAAGCTTATTTTGGCTCCATAGTTAAAGCTACGGAAATGAAAATATTGATCTTATTTTTAACAGAGATAATCTTCTGTGCTGAGGACAGAGAAACTTCATGACAGATCGGGCGGCATTTAAAAAGACTTCCAAGATCGATATGTAAGTGGGTCGCGAGTTTAATCTACACACAGTGCGCATGCGCTTATGATAACCTTTCAATCTAGCCCAAAATAACTTTAGGTTGATGTTCATTACTGGGTCCCTTGAGGTTATAATTTAACAATTATGAGTCTCCCACTCCCCATTCCCACTTATGTCTTGTCATTCTCCTCTGGTTTTGAGAACCCCGATTTCCAAATCTAAGGAGAAGCACGGCTGTGTGCACACAACACTCACACCCACACGGCGTGGGGGGAATACAAGAGGAAGGACATGGGGAGGCTGCAGCAAGGCTCACTGCCTCTAGTTAACACGTGTGCACAAAGCTTTGGTTCACAATGGCGCATCTGGCTGTTCTGAGGGCAAACAGTCATATAGTCAAATGAGGAAAGGCGAGGAAGAGTGAGAGAGTAGAGTGAGGAGGGAAGGGGGCAGAGGAGAGGTGCCGTGTGTGCTATGAGCCCTTTGCGGGAGCTTTGGTGTTCTGCACACGGAAGTGATTTAACGCAGCAAGCTAAAGAGCTCCAAAGGTGAAATCAGAAGGGACAAGGTTTTTTTCTTGGTTTGTTTTCAAGAGACAACCTGCATGATTGTGCATATAGTGTAGTTTGATACATCCAAGTAAACTAGCAAAGGGAAACAGGTCAGCAGCTGCCCATTCTCAGAAGCACCCACAAGACAACAAAGAGTTCTATGCTTAGTCCTCCACTGCAAGAAGATTTAGGGAAAAATTAGAGGAATTCATATCAGTGATTGATTTTTTTTTTTTAATCCAACGAGGCTGAGGAAATACATAATGTCAAGTGGGGTCAAAGAATGAATAAGGCAGAATATGGAACTCTGTTCAGGTGTGTTTAAGAGAAGTAAAAATAATGGAGAAGAACAAGATGTGCACAGGGATTACATAGGAGTTTGGAATTTCTATTAACAAGGGGCAACCTGGTGGGAGTACTTTCTTAATAGAATGAACTCACAGAGAGTCAGATTATCCACTTCAGACTTACTTGACTAAGGCATTTTTAAAAAACTAATAAGAGTTTTGTTGAAAAACAACAATGGAAAGAAGATGTCACATGAAAAACGTATGAAAAATAAGAATGACTTTTTCTTCTTTCAACCCTGCACTTAAATGAATGGAAAACAGAAGATGAGGTTAAATGCAAGTATTAATAATCAAATTCATCTTACCTTCTGTTGTCTCACTTTTCTTTACAAAACACGTTATACTTCTACCCACTGGTTTTATTTCAGTTTGTCTGATAGGAGTACTAATGTTGGCCTTGAAATTGGAAAAGATAAGTTTCATTATTTCCCACCTGTCCTGAAATTTTAATATCTAGGTACATGACTTTCCATCTTAAAAGTGGCAATTATTTAGGGGCACCTGGGTGGTCAGTCAGTTGAACATCCAGCTGTTGGTTTTGACTCAGGTCATGATCTCAGGGTTGTGAGATGGAGCCTTGCATCAAGCTCTGGGCTAAGCGAGGAGTTTGCTTGCGATTCTCTCTCTCTTCCCCTGCCACCCATGCTCACTCTCTTTCTCTCTCTCGCTCAAGAATAAATACATAAATTTTTAAAAATAATAATACAAAAGAAAAAAACACTTTATAGAAATGAAATAACAAGGTTTGTAAGAGTTATAGGTTATTAATAGAGTTAATGCTATTATTTTCCTTCTTAATATAAATGCCTGATAATTCTTTCCAACCAGAAACAAAACCAAAACAATGTCTTTAACATCTACCTGCTTTCAAGGTTTACTACTGATTCTATCAGCCTGTGGTGGGGGAAGGGGAAACCTCAATATAAAGAGCATAAGTTAACAATATTTTCAATATGAAGGACGTTCCGTAGAAACGGAGAATAGAATCAGGCCATATTTATGCTTTAAGTGGATAATTTCAGTCGTTACATTATACCGTTTGAAAAGGAGCCTTTTTAGGGCTTGATTTCATTATAACATATTCGTGTAGCACCATCATGTGGTAAATCAAGCACATACCAGCTTATTTGAAACTGCAAAAAGACCCGGAGAGAAAAAGTGCTATTTTGCGAGTTCATTCTAAGCACTTTCTTTTTATCCAAAAGAGCTTAGAAAGAGTTAGCTGTGGTAACCTCATACCACAGACCCAAGCCAAAGCACTTGTTTACTGGCAGGCGTGGATAGGCTGTGTTTGAAGTCAGAACCGCACCAACGTAACTGATAAAAATCCAGGGAGCAAACAACATTTCCCATTTCAAAACTGTTTAACATTCCGGGTCTCATACAAAAGGTCCATCAACTATTCAAAGTTGGGTCCTTTATACATTTTGAAAATCACAAGTTATAGTTAAATAAAGTTTTATAACCATGGTGCCTCTCTTATCTAACTGGGAAAAAAACAAAAGCAAAAAACCCTGGGTACACGAATGGACAAGTTTAAGTGCCCTTTTGGGGTGTTTGAAAGCAACTTAGATTAGAAATGTTGAACATACAGCCTGACATCACACTTGTCTCACTTAGTGCATATATTTTTGCATCCATTTTCAAAAGCACAAAATCAAACATTAGTTGTAACTCTCTTCTACTTAATTTTTAATACCATTTATAATACTAAGGAATGGGTATAATAATGAGATTATTTCAACAGATTTATATTTTACAAGTTAAAATTCTTCTTCCGAGATCAGAGCATGGAAATTAAAAACACAAGTTAGTCAGACAGTTATTCTGGATTTAAATACAGAAGTTTTTCTTACAAAGCATTTAATTTTTTTCAGAAATAAAACATAATTAAAATTTAAATATAGCAAAAACTATAGGGAAGTGCAATTCTGTTAATGATTTCTCTCATTTTAGAAAGTACTAAATGAGCTGATGAAATTTTTGCCTTTAATTAATAGTGTAAAGAAAGACATGTAATTATTTAAACTCTATTATCTGTATATATATTTTTAAGAAATGACAAGTACTTTCAAATGTATTGCCTCAGATTATTAATTTAAATATGCCAGACAACACCCAATGTATTTACCTCTTCTCCTTTCTCCACTGAACACCAACAACAAATTGCTTTTTAGATTTAAAGATACCAAATTATCAACAAATATAAAATCAGAATACGAGAGAGGGGAAAAAAAAGACCTGGTAAGTAAATATCCTAATGCAGAAGGAAAAGAATGTATTGAGTAGAGGTGGAGATTATCTAACCCAAAGATTAGATAAACACTATTATTTTGGTTATATGAGTGTCTATTATGAAAAACAAAACAATCCAGTAAATAGACATAATAAAACAAGTTGTACACTTAATGGAATCTTGACACTCTTAAAGGACTTAATAATTAAGGGAGGCGGGACCGCAACTAAGACAGTCCACTATTTAATTGCCTGCCAATGCCAGAAAATTTTAATTTAGTCACGGTGACTTTGGTCCAACAGGAGAGTCAGGGGCAGCTGCCAGTGTCAGGGCTACAAATCTGAAGTCTCCTGAATCTTCAGCTTCATGAAGAAGATGAAAGGCATCTAGAAGATCTGACTATGAAGTAATATCAAGGACGGAGCCCTGGTCACCTTCATAGGTACATGTCTGTTGTCTTAAGGAGAAGAATGGGGACAATCTTGGTCAACGTTCTTTTGACTGCAAGGTACAGAAACTCATTTAAGATAGTTTTTACACAGAACAGGCATTTGTTACACAAATACAAGTGTACAGTGCTACTCAAAGAACAATGCGAAGACAATGGCAGGAATGGTTATGGAAGTTGAGACTAAGTTTAGAAAGTATATCTTTGGATACCGTACTCTTCTGTCTGCTGATTCTTTAATAAAATCTGTATTAGTTTCTGATGGCCATGATAACAAATTGCCACAAATTTGATGGCTTGAAACAACAGAGGTTTATTGTCTCATAGTCCTGGAGGCCACTCCAGCCATCTTCTTTCAAGGAGGGCCTGGAGGTAGTGAAGCATCTTAGCCCAGCGTAAGCAGAGAGAAGGAAGTGCTTGAGAGTTTATAATCACCACTGCTGCCCAAGCTGGCTGGAAGCCGACAACTGATTAGTCAGGAAGTATGGAAGCCCAGGAACTTTGCCTTGAGTCGGGACAAACAGTGCATTGTAACTTACATTCCAAAATGTAACTTACATTCCAAAATTCCCCTGCTGAATAAGGCTGTCACCACCCTTGCTTGAAATAGCACCCTTGCTGCTTACCTTCCTTCTCTTGCTTCCCTCACTCCCTTACCAGTTTATTGGGGAGCACTTACTTAATAAATGACTTGCATGTGAATTCCTTGTTTAATGTCTTCTTATATTGAAGAAGTGACCTAACACTAAAGGTATTTCACAGAGACCTTGTTTAATGTCCCCTTAGACTGGGAAACCCAACCTAAGACAAAAGCGATCTCATAGAAATGAATGGCAATATGAGCATCCAAGCCTCATTAAAGAACCAGAACCAAATCATCAAGTTCTCTCTCTGGGCCTCCCGAGCCTCATGAACTATTCTCTTTGCGTGTCTATTATATTTTTGTCTCTGCATACATCCGTCTCTGCTTTCCTGGACATGACCATAACTTTCAATCTAGCTTCTTGGTCTCTATTTATAATTTTCTTCCACTGAATATGGTAACTTTCCACAATCTGTTAATGACATTCAGAATAGTTTTATCTAAAAGAAGCTTATTTCAATGAACTTTAATAGAAGAAAAGGATCACCCTACAGTTCTAGACATTACCATACACTTCATAGTGATAAACCAGATCAATTACTTCTCAGTCTCATTCAAGTGTGGAATAAAGGTGGATCTCATTGACCCAGATCATATTGAGGTAATAATACTGGATAGGGTCAGTAGAGATATACTATATATCTTTATATAGTATATCTCTATATACTATATATCTAAATATAGGATACAAAGGACTGTCAAGCTTCATCCCTTTAAGACAGTTCTTCTCTTTTAAGAAAAGAGGTGGATGCCAAAAAGAATAACATGACCAAGAGTAAACTTAACCAAGGAGGTGAAAGACCTGTACTCCGAAAATTATAAAATGTTAACAAAAGAAATTAAAGAAGGCACAAACAAATGGAAAGATATTCCATGCTCCTGGCTTACCAGAATTAATATTGTTTATATGTCCATATTACCCAAAGCAATCTACAGGTTCGGTGCAATCCCCATCCAATTACCAACAGCATTTTTCACAGAACTAGAATAAATAATACTAAAATTTTCATGGAACCACAAAAGACCCCAAATAGCTAAAGCAATCCTGAGAAAGAAAAGCAAAACAGAAGTTATTACAATTCCGGTTTTCGGATACACTACAAAACTGTAGTGATCAAAACAACATGGTACTGGCATAAAAATAGACACATAGATCAACGGAAAAGAATAGAGAACACAAGGGGTGCCTGGGTGGCTCAGTGGGTTAAGCCGCTGCCTTCGGCTCGGGTCATGATCTCAGGGTCCTGGGATCGAGCCCCGCGTCGGGCTCTCTGCTCGGCAGGGAGCCTGCTTCCTCCTCTCTCTCTGCCTGCCTCTCTGCCTGCTTGTGATCTCTGTCTGTCAAATAAATAAATAAAATCTTTAAAAAAAAAAAAAAAGAAAAAAAAAGAATAGAGAACACTGAATTAAACCCATGCTTATATGGCCAGTTAATCTACAACAAAGAAAGAAAGAATATACAATCAGGAAAATACAGTCTCTTCAATAAATGGTACTGGGAAAACTGGGCAGCTACATGTGAGAGAATGAAACTGGACCACTTCTAATGCCGGACACAAGCATAAACTCAAATTGGATTAAAGATCTAAATTTGAGGCCTAAAACCATAAAAATCCTAGGAAAGAAAACAGACAATTGCTCTGATGATGACTATAGCAACTTTTTTTTTAATATTTCTCCTAAAGCAAGGAAAATAAAGCAAACATAAACCAAACATAAACTATTGGGACACATCAAAATAAAAAGCATCCACACAGGGAAAAAAAATAAAAGGCGACCTACTGAATGGGAGAAGATATTTGCAAATTAACTCCATGAAGGTATTTATATCCAAAATAAATAAAGAACATACACAACTAAACACCAAAAATAAAACAATCTGATCAAAAAAATGGACAGAAGAACTAAATACACTTTTTGCAAAGCAGACATATAAAGGCCAACAGACACATGAAAACATGCTCAACATCACTCATCATCAGGGAAATGCAAATTAAAACTAATGAGATATCACCTCACATCTGTCAGAATGGCTAAAATCAAAGACCACAGGAAACAAGTATAGGTGAGGATGTGGAGAAATAGGAACCCTGTGTACTGTTGGTGGGAAGGCAAACGGGTGCAGCCATGGTGGGAGACAGTAAGGAAGTTCCTCAAAAAGTTAAAAATAAAACTACCTACCCTATGACCCAGCAATCGCACTGTTGGGTATTTATCCAAAGAATACAAGGACACTAAATTGAAGGGACATGTACACTCCTATGTTTATTGCAGCATTATTTACAATAGCCAAATTACGGAAGCATTTAAGTGTTCACGACTAATGAATGGATAAAGAAGAAGTGGTATGCATATTCCGCGATATAATCATGGCATGCTCCCCAACGATCTTGCCATTTGCAACAACATGAATGGAGCTAGACAGTGTAATGCTAAGTGAAATAAGCAAGTCAGAGAAAGACAAATACCATGATTTCACTGATATGTGGAATTTAGGAAACAAAACAATGAACAAAGAGGAAAAGAGAGACAGAGAGAGAGAGAGAGAGACAAACCAAGAAGCAAACTCTTAACTATAAAGAACAAAAAGATGGTTACCAGGGAGGTAGGGGGGGGAAATGGATGAAATAGGTGAAGGAAATTAAGAATACACTTACCTTGATGAGCACTGAAAAATACATGGAATTGTTGAACCACTATATTGTACACCTGAAATGACTATAACTGTATATTAGCTATACTAGTGTTTGTGTGTGTGTGTGTGTGTGTGTGTGTGTATATAAAATAGTCAAATATATATTTATTATTTGGCCAAATATATATGTATTATTTATATAATATATCATAATATATTATATTATATATAATAATATATAATATATAATAGTATATATAATATATAAATATAAATAAAATATATAATATATAAATAAATATATTTATTATATAATATATAATTTTATGATTTTTATTATATGTTATAATACATTTTATATACATAATATGATATATATTATATGAATAATAAATATATATTTGGCCAAAAGACAAACAAGAATGATTTATTCTTTCTAGAGTAAAAATAGATAAATAAAGTCTTCACAGAAAGAGCATTAAACATGGACTTGAAGAGTAAATAAAAGTTCACCAGGAGGCAAGTAAGGGAATGATATTTTATGCAGAGAAAATAGCATAACCAAATCTGTGGAAGCTTAAAATGAAGCTCTGAGAGCAGAAACTTAATTGGGGCTTTTTCTTTCTATCCTCAATATTTATTGTAAGGCTGGGCATAAAGTAGCTGTTCAGTAAATGAATTCTTCAGAAAATAAGTGCATCCAGAGCTAGCTGAATTGCAGAATGTGTAGAAGAAAGTTGATATAGAGCATGAAAATGGAAACACAGGCAAGAAGAAATGCAAGAACCCAAGTGAGAGAAAAAGTGAGCATTGGGGCAGAGGAACAGCAGTGATGAGTAAGAAGAGTTAAAAAATCCCAAAAATATTCTAGTGGTAGAATTGACAAGACATGGTAACAAAACAAATATATATGAGGGAAGCGAGGGGGTAAAAGCATGAGGTCACAGAAGAAAGAATCTGGAAGAAAGTCCCCTAGTGGATGATGATCCTTTTATTTGAGATAAAGAACACAGCAGGAAAAACACAGACTTGTTGGAATTAATAAAAAGTGCAATTTCATCCTCTGTTAATTTTGAAATGCCAGGTGTCTGTTGGGGATATTCTGGAGACACAGAACACAAGCTCAACAGAAGTCAGGTCAGAGATACACATTTGGAAGTCATCTCCAAAGAGTTTGACCTCTTTAAATGAAATACGCACAAAAAGGGTACATATACTCAGCAAGGCAACAAGTTTACAGCAAATTGTGAGCGATTAAAGGGTGTTCTAGGGAAAGTGTTTTTTTTTTTAAGATTTTATTTATTTATTTGACAGATTGAGATCACAAGTAGGCAGAGAGGCAGGCAGAGAGAGATAGGAGGAAGCAGGCTCCCCGCTGACCAGAGAGCCCAATGTGGGGCTTGATCCCAGGACCCTGGGATCATGACCCAAGCCGGAAGGCAGAGGCTTTAATCCACTGAGCCATCCAGGCGCCCCCAGGGCAAGTGATTTTAAGCACTGGCAATGGGAAAACAAACTTTCACTAAACTCACAGTACATAAATCTTGCAGAAAATATTCCATTTCCAGGAAAAGGTTAAGAAGATTGTTCTCAGAATATGTAGATGCAGACAATGTGCACAGAGACAAGAGGCTGAGGCAAAGGCAAAAGTAGTGCATGATGAGTTAACTGAGAAAATTTAGGAACAAGAATGGCTAATATCAATTTGTAGTTACTTTTTTAGTAATCACCATCAGGTACATCAAACCTTCATCGAGTGCCGCACCTTCAAATTCATTGTGTCGGCAACATTTGAGAAACTTTGGACAAAGAAGTGGATCTTCTACACCTGAGGTAATACAGTCCTGACAGGGCTAGATGGTACTAGAAAGATAATGAAATTGTATACAAAATGAACTACACTAGATGCAGCAGGAACTCAAAGTTGAATGTGACAACGGAAAGCTTCCACACTTCTCTCTGCTGCACATGCACACCAGGTCCCCAGTTCCCAGAGAGACAGAGAGAGACCAAGAGGACATGGTATGTTTAAGAAAAATAATCATAATTCCCAAGGACAGACTACCTCATCTGATATTTTAGTTAAAATTTTACAAATTAAACAATGATAAATATAATATCAATTACAATATAAAATCTACCTGAGTTATGATAAAACTCAGAACTTCAAAGTGGTTTTGTGCTTAGGGTGAGCGACTTCAGGTTATGCTTCCAGACCTTCAAAAGACAAAAGCTCATTCTCATTTGTTGTCGGGGCTGTTTTATCAGTTTGCGAAATAACCAAAAGAGAAAACAAGAGATGTAATGTGAGATTGTGAAATCAACCACGGAAGTGTATAAAGTGAAGACAAAGCCAAATATGAAGTTTGAAAAATTCATATTTAAAGGACGACTTTCCTAGAGTTGCCAAAAAGAAAAAAATTTTTTCAGAGAGGTTGGAAAAGAATCGTGAAAGAGACATGACACAAAACCCAAAGACTACGTGTGTTTCAAATCAAACAGGGGGCCCTGGTCAGAGGGATCAAGTTTGGTTAAAAGGTCTTCCAGAATTACAGATTAAGATCTTCAGTTTCATAAATGGGAGGTGACTTTTACAAAAGCATTCTGACTGGACTAGCTGATGTGGGCCATGGGTTTAGTTGTAAATAGATGACTTTTTATTTTATTTTTTTAAGATTTTATTTATTTGACAGAGATCACAAACAGGCAGAGAGGCAGGCAGAGAGAGTGGGGGAAGCAGGCTCCCTGCTGAGCAGAGAGCCCAATGCGGGGCTCCATCCCAGGACCCTAAGACCATGACTTGAGCCGAAGGCAGAGGCTTAATCCATTGAGCCACCCAGGCGCCCCAATAGATGACTTTTTAAAATAAGTGAGAGAATATAGATTCTTCTATTGAGAAGTTTAGAAAAACCAGGAGCAGTGAAGGGAGAAGAATGGGCTAAAAGCCTTTTACACAATGGAGAAATCGTGAATAAGCTTGTAGTCCAGAGGAGACAGTTGGAAAGAAGAAAGGACTGATTAAGAATGCAAGGAATGCAGGGTATTTGTGGCAACAGGGTACCAACGAACTGGAGGCCATGGGACAGGATAAACACCACATTACCTCTGCACGGAGAAAGAAGGGGTCCAGGAGGGTGGAAAATTTGGTAATCTGTGAAGCCTCTACCTTCTCAGAGAATTTAGATACTGCTTATCCTGTGAGGGCTGAAGGCACAGGGTTGAACTCAGTCACAAGGAGATGATAAAATTTTGTTAAATTTACAGTCAATGAGAGAGAAACAAAAGAATTAGCATGTATGTTGTAAATGTGCTAACTGCCACGGAATGACTTTAAAATGGCTAATTTTATGTTCTGTGAATTTAACTCCAATTAGAAAAGAAAAAGTGGTGAGCAAAAGTGAGAGCCTGAAAACCACGCAGTCAAGGTTAGCACAAAACAATAGGAAAGAAAAGAAATAGGATGCTTGAAGCCCAGGACATGTTCTGCCGAAGACGTTACAGTTCTGTCTTGACTTTACTGACCTGAAGCAAAATTAAGACTGAAATATGAGTCTATCTTCAAAGGCAGACAGAGAGAAAAATCCGTATTGTAGGCAAAAATATATGTATGAAAGGAAAAAAATGTAGTCAGATACTAGGCTTTTAAATCAGGAGGGGGGATAAAACAGGTCTGTTAAATGTAAATAATGGGAGATTTTTTTTCCTTTGTGACTGAGTAGAGCTCATTTGAATTATTTCCAAGGATGTCAAAGTCATGATGAAACACTCCTTTTGTAAGAGTATTTGAAAAATAATGACATGTCCAGGTTGATAGGAAAGTTGAGGATATCCTTTGAGACTGCTCTGGCAAGATTTGTGGATGTGGGCTGTTCTACAGAAATATGAGTCATCTGTTTTGCCTGGGACATGAAATTCCAAGAATGAGGAGGAAAATAGGACACATCTTTGCATGTCAGTATCTTCCTTACACCATAATCTCTCTTTAGAGTACAATGCCTTTTGCCCTAAATCATCTGGTTGTGGGCTTAGGTAGAAATGGCTCGTTCTTCCTTCTTTATATAAAGACAGAACAGAAACACAGAAGCCTTCAATGCTTCCCTTTATATCCTACAAATGTTCCGCCATAAACATTCAGCTCCAAAAAACTTTATTATCGACAGTACTTTCTCTTTTAGATGAGAAAATAGGTGAAGCATAACATCTTTCATCTCCATGTGCTAAAGAAATGCTGACTAAAACGCCCATGCCTTGTTCTTTCTCACCTTATTGCTTGTTCTCCTTTTGACTTTCACTAGTGTCTTGTGATTTTCACGAGCCTCGGTTTCTCAGGTATCCGTGAAGTCATTGGCGTTTTAGGAAGCAGAGAGGTAGTACGGAGGCATCTGTGGATTCAAAAAGAACTGTGGGAATTTTCCCTGTAAATGTGTAAATGTTTGCGTACTTGTTGCAAGTTGGAGAGGAAGTAAAGCAAATATGCATCAACAAAAGAATTTATTTAATGAACATGTATCACTACTCAGCAAATGCCAGGCACTGGGGTATAATGCCTCTTCTTTCATACAAATTACAGTGTGAAGAAGGACACATCGTAAATAATGAGAGTATATGGAAGTAGGTAAATGTGATTAAGTGCTGCAAGGAAGAATGGATGCATGCGTTTGAGACAGTCTGAAGGAAAGTAGGGAGGGCTTTATTAGTGGAATGAAGCAGCGAAAGGATGAAGACAAAAGGATTAAAAGGGACCGGTGAAGAGCAACAGAGTCACTGGCCTGCTGAGGTAGAGATAATGGCTTGGGACAGTAGGAAGGGGATAAGATTATGAAGGACCTTGGAAACTTAGCAGAAAATTTAAATATAAAACAAAGCAATTAATGGCCAGGGAAGGAATCTGTTTTTTAAAGTGAGCTTAATCAGACTCATCTCTTCTGCCTATAGTGAGGATTTACTCTTAGTCCTTTGACTGGAGAATTTTACCAGTAAGTATAAGTATGTATGGCATGTAAGTATGACATACCAGAACAGACTGGTGAAAAGTAAATCATGCAAAATTTTTCTTTAATATAACTGGCCAAAGCTTGTTTAAAAAAGATAAAAAATAAATAAAAGGAGTTTTAATAATTAAAAAGCAGAACCGAGCATTAAATAGTAACTCCCTATATAACTGACTACATCATGGAAAACAATTTGTATTTGAACAAATCTCTCTGACCAACAAATGAGGGTCAATTTGAAGATGAAATTCTAGAGGCTTTGTTTTTGT
This sequence comes from Enhydra lutris kenyoni, assembly GCF_002288905.1. Taxonomy (NCBI): domain Eukaryota; kingdom Metazoa; phylum Chordata; class Mammalia; order Carnivora; family Mustelidae; genus Enhydra; species Enhydra lutris. Next base: position 72,268,740 of record NW_019154086.1, on the reverse strand, counting down.
GCTTTCTAAACCACATAATTAGCTATCTGAAAATTATATAGAAAAACCATAATATATCAGTGCTTTAAGTAATTCCTAGGGGAAGCAACAAGGACATTTTAATACTTTCAGAGGAAGTGCATCTAAATAAATTATGTGGTTTAATTATAGTTTAGATTTCTTACCTTCTCCCTCCCATAATTTACAAGAGAGTCAGAATCTATTTATTTTATTAAATGAATATTAACATGAGCGCTTAGTGGATTAGCATTTCTGCTCTTGCACCATTATGAATCTGAATGAATGATCTAGTGGTTGTAATTAAAACTGTGGTGGTGAAACCATATAGTATAAATGCATCTTTCAAGGTTTTCAAATTTTGCTTTTTCCTAAATCTGGCAATGTTGGCGAAAAGGACACAGTTAAGTCACTTTTGATCAAGTAAAAGATATACATTCTCTTCTCCAATGCAAAAATGGAACCAGGAAAACAAAGCAGCCTGTTACCATTTTCAAGAAAGGCCTGAGAAAAAATTGGAATGTATCAATGAATGAAGTTGGATCTTTAGGAATCACTTCTTTCAAGCCTACTCTGTGGACTGTCACGTGGCAAGTTTCTGGTCCTGCAAAGTAGTGGATAAGACTTTCAACTTCTAATGAAGGACATTATTTTAAGGAATCTTGGGAATCCAGCCAAACTTCCTCTATAACAATAATAAAAATAATAATAAAAAACTCATATCACTTACTATGGACAATTTAATCTTCACATCAACCCAATAAGCCAGCCATTATTATCTAACTTTACAGATAGGGAAAGAGGCACAGAGACAATAAGTGACTGAGCACAAACAGCTACTTAGTTATGGAACTGGTATTTAAACTAAATAGTCTGGGGGCACCTGGGCTGTACAGTTGGTTGAGCAGCCGATTCATGGTTTTGACTTGGGATCCAGCCTCTCGTAGGGCTCCAAGCTCAATGCAGAATCTGCTTCAGATTTTCTCACCCTCTCCTTCTGCCTCTCCTCCTCACGCTCTCTCGCTCTCTCTAAAATAAATCAAATAAATCTTTTAAAAAATAAAATAAAATAAATAGTCTGGCTCCAGAATTCATATCCATAATAATAACAACATAATATTCCTCTCACTTTCTCTGTTCTCTTAAATTTAATGTCAATCCAAAGTGAATTTTAGACATAAAGTGTAACGGGATGAATGGTGCCCCTCCCCAAAGATATACCTACATCTTTATTCTTTAAACTGTAGGTGTTCCTTTTCTTGGAAAAAGAGACTTCTTGAGTGTAATTAAGTTATAGATCTTGTGATGAAATCACCCCAGATTATCTGGGTGGGCCTGAAATTTAATGGCAAGGACCACTGCAAGAGATGGATGGATGCCCAGAGAAGAGACACACTGAGGGGAGGCACTGTTAAGACCAAGATAGAAATGGGGTGACATGGTCACCAGCCAAAAAAAACAAAGAAAGCCAACAGGCACCAGAAGTTGGAAAAGATAAGGAACAGATTCTCTTCTAGAGCCCCCAGAGGAAGCACGACCCTGCCAGATCTTGACTCTTGCCTCCAGAACTGTGAGACAATAAATTTCTGTGATTTTAAGCCACCAAATCTGTGTTCCTTTGTTACAGCAGCTTCAGGAAACTGATACAGTAAATAAAGTGTTGCTTTGGAATGACTACACTGGAAACACATTTTGAGAAACTATTACTTAGTAGTATGCTGGAGCCAGCCCAGAAAGACTTGCAAGAGTTGATTTATGAATATTCGAGAATTTCCCAAACTCATCGTTAAAGTGCTAAAAATCAAGTGGCCCTTCACCCCCTCTGAGTCACTTTGCCTCCTCTACTTTAAGCAGTGCTGGAGCTAAGGGGTTCTTTCTTGCCCTGGGTCTTGTCTTTTCAGTCCTCACTCACTGAGACTAGCAGCGCTCTGGATTCTGGCAATAGGAAAGATTTCCTTTGTTCAGGAGAAGCATCTTACCCCCTTTAGCAAGTTTTGATTATTACTTTTAGTGTGTATGGGGAGCAGAAGATGTTTGCATAAAGCAGGATAGGAATATGAAGTGTTGCTAACTAGGAGGACAGGGGCTTTTATAATAGACCTGTTAGAAAAGCTGGGTAAGTGTTGGCACATTCAATGCCTCCCCCCAGCTTCTCTCCACTGGTCTCAGACACCCAAATACTTCTAATCTAAGATCACACTGAGGGGAGGCACTGTGATCTTTGTATTTTACAGGATAGAACAATAAAATCAGAAAGTGGGGTAATTTACAAAAGAACCAATCATTTAAATAAGTTTTACCAAGCCTCTCCAAAGCAATATAAAGTCAAGAGAAAATCTGATACTGCAGTCCAACAAGGGTAGTTTTAAGTAACAGGCAGTTACTTAAGAATAAGTAACTTTAAGGGTAGTTTTAGCCGTAACAGGTAGAGCATGAAACCCACAGAAGAGCTGGTCTCAGCAGATTCCCCTGCCAAAGCGGTACTTCCTACACAATGGAGGGAGATAATCTAGAAAAGTATTCTCAGCTAGAGTGTGATGCCAAAAATTTGCTTTGTTTTAAAAGCATACACACTTTCAGACTTTTATTTCTGTATGAAAAGTATATTTAAAGTTAGGGGTTTTTTTATACAACTATTATTTTTATAAAGTGTTTATATTACATGTTAGAGTAAGTTACTTTTCTTATGGTAGAAGAGGGATTTTTTTTTTTGGTACGTGTTTTTAATTAAATCAGAAACATGAGAAACATAGCAATATAAAACATAAGTTAAAAATGGGTTGTTGAGGGGTGCCTGGGTGGCTCCGTTGTTAGGCGTCTGCCTTTGACTCAGGTCATGATTCCAGGGTCCTGGAATTGGGCCCCACATTGGGCTCCCTGCTCAGCGGGAAGCCTGCTTTTCCCTCTCTCACTCCCCCTACTTGTGTTCCCTCTCTCACTCTCTCTCTCTCTCTCTCTCTGTCAAATAAATAAATAAATAAAATCTTTTAAAAAATGGGTTACAGAAATATAACTTTTACTCTATAACTTAGGAAGCCTCCTTAGAAACAATAGAAAGCTTTATTTCATAGTGGGCATGTACAGGTGGTGGCCAGGACCCCTTCTTTGCTGTTGCTTGCCCGCCCCCCTCCCCCATCCACCTTGCTTCATGGGCGAGGTATGTTCCCGTGATGTACCTTAAAATCACCTGCAGAGTTTTTAAACTCTATGCCCAGACTGCACACCAAACTGATTAAATTAGAATCCTGGGCTAGAGGTTAGAGCCCTGAGGGTGAAAGGAAGAGAAGGGGAGGTTAAGTGCTCAGTATTTTTAAGGGTCTACAGGTGATTTCACTGTACAGCCAGGTTTGAAAGCCACTGGTTGGAGGTAAGTCCACCGTTGTTGCCTTCCCACCATTTTTGGCGGTTCAGAATAAATACTTGACCCAGGCTGGGCGAGTCAAATATTTCCCTTGGAATTCTGGAACTGAGGATGAAAGATAAAAATTATTATTACTCTGCTATTTCTGAGCTGTATGTGACACGAACATGTAAATTCAGAAAAGGTTGGTAGCCATATTCCATGATGTCCCAACTGAACAGTTGAAGAAACCAGTGTATTATTATGACAAACCATAGCTGTTCAGAGAGAAACAGGCCCGAGAAACAATGTGAGGAAACTGCCTTAGTTCACTACAGGAATCCAATCCCTAAGAATAGTTTTTATTCCTTAAATTCCATTAGTTAACCAATTACCTTTCCAAAAATTCTCTTTTTGCTTCCAACTGAATTCCTGCTACTTGCAACCAATAGAATCCTAACTCATTTATGGCAGAAATTGAGGAGCATTTTATGTTAAGTAGAGAGATTGTGATTGATGATTGATTGATTGATTGATTGATTGATTTTTAGAGCTTTCTAAGAGAGCTGACTGTGCCAGATATGAAAGCATGCAGCTTAGACCACTTTTAAGAGACCCTGCTGCATGGAACACAGCTGACTGAGAGCTGAAATTGGTATCTCCCTAGAGGCATCTGGGATTCCTCCCAGCCAGTGACTCAGCCCCATCACGGTATTTCTGCCAGGCCACTCTTGCCTGATGCAGAAATCTGCTGAAAGACAACATGTCCAAGCATTCCTCATTGACCTAGCGGAAACTTTCTCAGAACTGCACTAAGATATGAGACTCTTCCTATCAACCTACTTTTCTCTCCTTATACAGGAGTCAGACATGCATGGCTACCTGAGGCTTCTCCCTACCCATTCCTGCTCTCTCCCACTTTTCCCTTCACAGGTAATTCTCCCAATAAATCTCTTGCCTGTGGTATTAGTTTGCTAAGACTCCCATAATAAAATACCATGTCCCAGGTGACTTAAACAACAGAAATTTGTTTTCAAATTATTTTGGGGGCTGGAAGTCCGAAGACCAATGGTATCAGCCGGTCTGTTTGCTCCTAGTGCCTCTCTCTTCTTTGGCTTGCTTTGTCCTCATATGGTTTTTCCTCTGTGTGCATACATCCCAGGTATGTCTCTCTCTTATAAGAACAGCACTTGTATGGGCTTAGGGTCCCACTCTTACGAGCTCACTTAACCTTAATTACCTCCTCAAATGCCCATCTCCAAGTACAGTCACATTAGGGTTTAGGGCTTTAACATATGAATTTTGTGGACATGCAATTCAGTTCACAGCCTCTATTATCTTCTTGGTATCTGCTTCTCGAAGCTTCCAAACTAAGGCACTGAGCAGAGTAAAGGGACCTTGTGAAACAAATAGTGAGCCCTGCATCCATGAAGGTATTCAGACAGAACTTGAAAGATCACTTCTCAGTGATATCATTTGGTCCTACTGATTAGGTTTCTATCTGAATTCCAGACCCACATTACTTTTTTTTTTAATTAAACATGAACAATAAAAAAGGTAACCTGAAATCTGGGAATACCAGGGTAAAAGCTGATTTAAATTAAGCCATGATATGCAAAGAGTCATAGAAGATACTTTTGCTTTCTGCATTTAACCTCTATAGCTCTTTCTTTTTCATGACCATGTTTGGACATAGGTGGAAGGATCTTCACTCAGTAGCCCAAGCACCTAGAACAAAGTTTGGCATATTATATGTGTTCCACAAATACTTGTTGAATGAATGAATGTTTTGTGGCCTTCTAAACATGTCCATAGTTACTGCATCTAGTAGGTGCTCAGATTCTGTATGTTAAAAAGAATTGTGTTGGGGCGCCTGGGTGGCTCAGTGGGTTAAGTCTCTGCCTTAGGCTCAGGTCATGATCTCAGGGTCCTGGGATCCAGCTGCGCATTGGCTCTCTGCTCAGCAGGTAGCCTGTTCCCCCACCCTCCCCTGCCTGCCTCTCTGCCTACTTGTGATCGCGGTCTGTCAAATAAATAAAATCTTTAGAAAAAAAAAAAAAGCATTGTGTCAGAGACTTATAATGATAATGATGTGAACAAGAGATCAGAAGCTAGTGATTTTACTGATTATTTTCTCCCTTCATTGCTTACCCTGGAAAGTTCAGCCCAGAAAACAGAGTTAACTGAGAAATCTGGGAAGTTTCCCCACAATGATGTACAGTTGCATGGCCTTTGAAAGCTCCCCAGGTCTCTGGGGTGGACAATCTGATCACCAGGAAAACTTGACGGCATCATGGCAATAGCTTTCAAGTAATCAGGGCCTGTAAGGCTTAGTCTTCCTTATTAGAAAGGAAGGAAGGAATAGAGATGGAATAAAGGAAAGGCAGGAGAGAGGAAGACATTCTTGCTTTCTTGGAGGGAGATTCATGACCTGATGCCATGCTCCATGCACAGATCTCTTGTGAAGCTAGACTGATCTTATGAGTGAAATAACAGTTACTGCCTACCAGCTACAGATGCCTGGTCTTTTCAGGCATTTCTAGAGTATTTTAAACAACATAGGGGAAAGTATGTATACCAGGGAGAATGAGGGTCAGCTCAAAGTGGTCTGGCATGAGAAAAATTTCTTTGAATGCTACTGTTTCTTTCAAGAGAAAGGTCAGCAGCAAGTTTCGTGCTTTGGAAGTTTCTGGGAAAATGTGGTGCCTGAAAGAAAAAAAAAAAAAACAGTACTTAAAATTTCCAGACTAATTATTCTCCATATTTTGGGGGCTATAACAAAGACAGAGGAATGTCAGAAACGTAGAGGAGTTCATATGACCATAGGTTTAAAAAGTTCTTACTGTTCTAACGTCAACCTCACACCATGTTGAAAAGAGCTCTCTCTCCTCTGCATTTCCCCGGATGTAATCTCCCTTGGTGACAACTCCCTTAGGTGAAAACTGGCTAAGCCCCCAATTTCAAAGAGGTCAGAAATAAGGCAAGAAAATGTCAGTGATTGTGGTTGCAAGCCCTTCCACCCATTCCTGGCAGAATGTTACAAGACCATCCTCATGAATCCCTATAGAGGATTCCTTGATGATGGACTTTGGGGACACTTCGGGATGGATACTTCCTAGCAGCTATCTGGCCAAGCTACCTGGTGCCCCTCCCGAGCAGCTACCTCCACCTCCAGGGCATAGAACATCATCTCCACACCAAGTCTTATGGATGCCATCCTCACCTTGGATAAACTAGCTGAGTCTCCTCTCCTTCTACTTGACTCACTCTGTATTTCTGTATCCCCTTCTTTTTCCCTTTTAATTATTACTATGTTCTTCTTGTTTCTGCTTTCTCTTCCCAGACATATTCTTCTGTTATTTCGATGTCTGCCTATTTTCTGTTTTTCTTCTGGCACTCTTTCCCTCTTTCTTTCCATTTACATTTGTTCCTTTTCACTATGCTTGGTTCATCTTTCTCTTTTTTTTCTCTTTCTATGCTCATCTAGTCTTTTCTGTTTCTCCCTTTCATCTTTCCTAACTTTACTTTTTTCACTTTTTCCTTTTATTTTCTTATAAATTTTTATCTCTACTTCATTATCTCAGTCTCTTTAATTTCTATTTAATTTCTTTAAATCTCAGATGTCATTACTAATGTCACCGACTCCTACCTGTCTAAAAAAAAGTAGGTATTCCATTTCATTTTGTATTTTTTTCTCTATCTCTAGCTTATCCTCTTCACCCAGTATCTTTCTGTATCCTTTGCTTCTTTTTCCTTTTCCTCTTTATTTTCTATTGTACGAAATCTTTCACTGAATCTGCTTTCATATCTTTCTCATCTCCTCTCATTTGGTTTTCTCATTCTTGTCCTTTTCTCTCCTCCTGATTTCGTTCATGAACACTGACTCATACCTGTTTCTCTCCCTTTCTCCTATCTCTACTTTCCCCTCATTTTTTGCATTACCTCTGCCCTACCGTATGTGTACGTGTGAACTCACATGCATATGGGAGACAAAAGGAGACAGAAGGGAGTGCATGAGGCTGGGAAGAACCCAGAGGGTGGCTCTGTGGTTTGCTACCTGGTTTTCAATGGGAATCTTCTGATTCAGTTGTCTGTAATGGTGCCAATGAATCTAATAAGCATCTCAGGTTGAGATCCACTGGTTTAATGATGAAAGCCCTTGAAAGCTAGGATTAATTATCTGTACTTCATGCAATAATCAATAGGGGAAATAAAGGACATTTTGAGAATTGTTGTGAAATACGATCTCTGTGTGAGAGATTATCTGAAAATACTGTGGGAAAGAGGACTTGGAAGCAGAGAAATGGAACTTCATATATATTTCATTGGGCCTAATTCAAATAGCACTTCACTGAACTTCCAGGTGTAACCCATTTCTTCCTCCCTATAACCCTCTTTACACAGTTTATTTCTCTGTTGCAGCTGTTACCAAACTCAGGCTCATATCTGAGTTATTTGTCCCATTTCTGTGCTATCTCCTAGCTAGACTGAATCTCTTGATGGCAGGACTACAGCATCTTCTCCATTGTTTTCCTAGGACAATATGTAGCCCAGAGTTCTAATTATAAAAGTTTTCAGAGCCATTGTCAACATTTCCTTAATTAAATAATACTACATTTGTCTTCAAAACCATTAAATTGATGATATTATCATCATCTGAGAATCAAAGACGCAGCAAGTTATATGTAGAGCTGAGGATAGAATTTGTTCACTCCAAGAATTAGTATTTACTGAGTGATGGGTTAACTAGTAAGAATAGACGAGCAGTATAGAGTTTCGAATTTGGGCAGGGACTCTTGTTTCAGACATCCCTGCCTGGTAACCTGCTAGCTACATGTACAAAGAGGCTACAACTGTATCTATCTTCTAGAACAGCCTGCTGTTAGTCCTGTGTGGCTGCCTTGTACATGCTGAGCTGGCTCAATGAGACACTCATCTCTGAAAGCTCCAGCTTCAACTCCAGAGTTCAATATGATTCTGTTTATTAAATTTTTATATTCATTATACTTATTACTTACATAAAATGTTACTATTTTATAATTATTTATTATTTGGGAACTCCAGATAATAACATTAGATTCTTTGTCATTTAAATATTGGTCTAGTCACCCTTCTCTTAAGATCAACTTGAAGAGGATCAGATATATCAGATGGTTTTTCCATCTGGAGACTAGTTACAAAATGAGATTTTAGACTCCCCCATTTAAACCTTTAGCAGAAAAGAGGGTTTTCTTGTTCCACAGCAGAAGATCAGATTTTCAAATGTAAATTCTCTGGGAAAGCCTGAAGCCAGGTACAGCAAGTAGCCCATATGTAAGATCATTGCCAGATGACTCTCGTTGTAAGAAACACCTCCCCTCTCACCTTGCTAAGTCATACGTACATGCATATCAAACAGAGATGAAATTTATAAATGGGTCTCTGGACCCTCTTTGAAGATCACTGCATGTTGAAAGTTTTCCATTTCTGATGGAAATTGTGGAATTGATCCCTATAGTTGTATTTGTATCTGGGCATAACTAAACAAGAATCACAGAACTCCTCCCTGAAGAAAATTCATTTTTCCCTCATTTCCTTTCTTTTTTTTTTTTCCTTTTCATAGGCTTTCAGTTTTTCTACTTTTTTGCTATTTTACATCAGTGTAATTGTCAACAGTTGCTTGCTGAAATTCATCACCCACAGTACATGGTGGTAAATTGGGAGAAAGATTACATCGAGTAAGATGAACTAGCACAATTCTGGGCAGGTGTCAAACACTCAATACATTATCACCTTTGCTTTTCTTCCCTTTCTGAGCTCCAATCTATAACTCAACCATAGCTTCTGATCATGTATTTGACCTTTATATCTTTTAACTAAAGAGCCACTGTGCTGCAGGAAGACTTCCATGGATGCTGTATGATTTTATGTTCTGTTCAAAGAGCTGACAAAATATAGATATTATTCACATAAATGTTTGCATTACACTCCAGTTTATTGTTTTACGTGATATCAAATATCTATAGTAGAAAAAAAGTTTATTTTCTAAAACTACTAATGAAACACCTGAGCCATACCTAACGTGACTGGTAGGTCTGGCAGTGATAAAACTGCCACTTGGAAGGCATTACCAACAAGTACGTGGCACCCTTAACCTCCTTACTCCAAAGAAACAATATTAACTATGTCCCTCTGTGGTTATCCTTTCGTTATACCTGTTCTAGCTTTCAGAGTTCTTTTTGTCCTTCAACAATCACATCTGGCAATTTGGTCTAGTACTTAAAGTTGGACTCAAGGAATACTATGCAATTCCATGTTATTCATTCTATCATTTGGTCTTTCCATCTTAGGTTCTGCCTTTTCTAATCTCGAGCTTGAGTAACCCACAGCCAAACTTAAGGACCGTCCCCATCCCATGTTTCTACACCCATTCCAGCACAATCTAGTATCTCATCCTCATAAAATCCAATTACTAACCAGCAAGATTCATTTGTTTCCATGAAAATATGTCCCACTTGTTTTGTAATTCAAGAAAGCTACTGGTTCAAATGCAAAACTAAGTGAAAATCCCCCTGAGGAACTGTTTTTGGGGTAAACCTTTAAAGCCTTCCACTCAATTCTTTCTTAATAGGCCACTGTTTCTCCTTCTGCCCTCATTAGGGAAAAACAAAAATAAATTAAAAGAGTATCTGCTATGATCAATAGTATTTAGTCACATGCACTTTTGTTTGAGTTTACTTCCTTGCCTTCCAAAAGGTATTTATTTCAGATATTTATTTCAGCACTTCCAAAAGATATTTATTTCAGCACTAGCTCATGGTGATAAAATTAAATTTTACTTTGACAAACATAAAAATAAGGAAATGTCATTTGTGCAAAAAATTCAAATTAGAAATGTTTATGTAATTCATTATTTAATTTCTAGGCAGCAATAGAGGTAAGAATTCTTAAATGTGATTTGTACCATCAGAGGATCTTGTTCTTCTGGAAAAATGACCTTTTTTAAAATTCCAGGAAAGTCAAAGTACCATAAAATAATCAAGGTCTGAACATTACAGGTAAAGCCCTTCAGCTATTATTGAAACATAAGTATAATTACACACAGGAAAAATATATTATCAGCACAGGAAAGAAGCCTTAAGAATTCTTTGTGTTGTTTGAAACTGTTGGACATGAGTGAGCTCTAATATCATTATGCTTAGAAACGGCTTCATCCAGATCCAACTGGACACCATTAATGTTCACTTCCATACAGCCATTATAAAAGGCATTCACTGGTGTGGCATTGAATGGAATATCTGTAAAAACAGAATATTAAAATATTAGCCCAAGACTTCTGGCATCTTGTTTGCTTATAATTAGAGAAACTATTCAGACTTCCCATATCCAACCAAATTCTAATCATAAAGGAAAAATCAATAATGTGATTATTCAATAAATTTATATTAAGTGACTCCTATGTATATAAGGTATTGTGCTTGGCACTGGATTCAGCATATCATGAATTCCTCTGATTTCATAAACACAATTAGTCTCATTCAAACCTAAGATAGATAAACACACTTCAAAAAGAATTAAAAAGAGCATATTCTTACCTGTTATGTATCTTCTTTTAAAATTTTTTTTTTAATTTTATTTATTTATTTGACAGACAGAGATCCTAAGTAGGCAGAGAGGCAGGCAGAGAGAGAGGAAGGGAAGCAGGCTCCCTGCTGAGCAGAGAGCCCGATGTGGGACTCGATCCCAGGACCCTGGGATCATGACCTGAGCTGAAGGCAGCGGCTTAACCCACTGAGCCACCCAGGCGCCCATATTATCTTCTTTTTAAATTTGAGCAACAATTTAAGCATTGTTAAATCATTTTTTTCAACTCCAAACTAGAGCTACATGGAAATCTTTTTAAAATGCCATGATAAATTCATCTCTTTTATTACTGCTGGAATAAAAGACATTTCTCTATTTTCCCAAAAACAGCTTCTTGCTGAGCCTACAATGGCAGGTCATGATAGGGAATTCATTTTATATACTGTTTGGTGTTCAAAAAAATAATTTTAACAATGTTTCAGTGACTAGTTTAGAGCCTTTGGGCCTTTTGACACTTTCACTCTCCCCATCAGACTTAATACTTGGGTAACACCCTTGAATTCCTAAGAACTATGGTTCATCTTAATAACATCCATCTCTCCACTTGCTTCTTTTTTTGGCACTCCACCCCCATGAATTTAGTTCCCAACTGAGATTTTCAGCCTTTATTCTTCTTTCTTAGTACCTTATGCAAAAAACATACATTTCAAATTTTCCACCTTTAATTTGCCAATGCAGTGAATAAAGTCTATACTTTTCTAGGGGCTCACAGCATTCTCTATGAAACCCTTTCAAGTCTGGCTGAGCATCAGGATTATGCCGCTATTATAAAAATCCTCAGAATCATCAATTTCCCCTGATTTTTAATTCATAACATGCGACTGAATATGCTTATTTTGCATATCAACTGGTAATTTACCTATCCCATTGTTTACACTCCTAATATCTCAATTGTCGGTTCTCCTCAGTTTTCCTCACTCTTTCTCTAAACACATCTTGCCTGAAGTCATCTTCAGTGCTGTTGCCAAAGTCCTGGAACCATTAATATTTGATAGCTTTACTTCTTTTCAACTCTTTTATTGTTTGTCTGATTTACTAAAATGGCATTCAACTAATTTGCAAATAAGGTAGTAGGTGGATTTCAATATAGAATTCATTCCTTTGAACTATAATTATGCTTCTAATAAGTAACCACAGTAACTTAAGTAACTTTCTAATAATTAACCACGCTAACTTATCTATTTATCTATCTATCCATAACTTTTAGAGTATCCTTACTTCTGTTCCACAAAAACCCAGATAAAATTTTCATATATGAAATATGAAGCCCCTGAGCAATTAAAAGTAAGAAAATAAAGATTCCTGGGGCACCTGGGTGGCTCAGTGGGTTAAAGCCTCTGCCTTCGGCTCTAGTCATGATCCCAGGGTCCTGGGATTGAGCCCCACATAGGGCTGTCCTTCAGCAGGGAGTCTGCTTCCCCCTCTCTCTCTGCCTGCCTCTCTGCCTACTTGTGATCTCTGTCTGTCAAATAAATAAATAAATCTTTAAAAATAAATAAATAAAGGTTCCTAGAAGTCCAGACATCAAACTCAGAATTTTCCTTACAAAAATAACCTGCGAATGGTATTTGAAAATATTTCTCAAAAATTTTCTGCCTCAATTACTTTTTGCCACTTAAAGTAAAATGTTGACACCAATTTCATATTTTCCACTATTAATTGGAGATGCATGTGCTTTTCCTCCGGTTCTCCCTATCTTATGGTAAATGGAATCTCCACCCATGCAATTGCTCATGCTGGATATCTAAGAAAGAGATCCTGATACCTGCCTTTCAGTCCTTAAATCCTATTAATGTTGTTTCTCACATATAGCTCCCATCTAACCACCGTGCCACATCTTCACTGCCATCATCCTAGTCCAGCAGCTTCCTCATGTGTGACATGGGGATAATAATAGCACCTGCCTCACAGGTCTGTTTTGGATATTAAATAAGTCAATCCCTCTGAAGCACTCTGAACAATGCCAGACTGTTTATTACACACTGATTGATGGTAGCGGAGTTGTTGCCTCTGTTACTGTTACTGCTCCTCCATCTGGGCTACTTCAGCAGCCCACAGCTCATCTCATCCACTTTTGTCTCCTGCCTGTCCATCTCCATCCATCACATAGGGTGGGTTTTTAAAATGACAATATTGATACACCCTTTCTCTGTCTAAATTTTTTATTAAAGATTTTATCTATTTATTTGAAAGAGAGTGAGGGAAAAATAGAGAGAGAATGCAAAGGGAGAAGCAGACTTTCTGCTGAGCAGAGAGCCCAAAGCGGGGCTCGATCCAAGGACCTGGGATCATGACCTGAGCCAAAAGCAGATGCTTAACTGACTGAGCCACCCAGGCACCCCAACTTTTTTAAAGACTTCCATGGCTCTTGTAACAAGAGTCAGGACCCCAAACCAGGTCTACAACCCGCCACCCCCCATGCACCCAGTTCTCAGCCTCACTACCATCTCCCTTGCTCAAAGTGTTTGAGTGTCTTCTATATATTCCTCAAGTGTATCCACCCCCCATTTTGCCCACACATAGACCATTTTTTTACTTGCATATTAATTCTAATTCCCACCCAACCACTTGGTTAAATTTAATCCTTCAATTTACCATATTTGTATCTTAGCCTTTTCTTCAGAAAGCTCATTCCTGGCCTGCATGACCAGGCCAAGTCCCCATTTTTAGGCTCCAAAAGCAATTCATACTTTTCTTTCATACAAGTTATCATCACAATTTAATTATTCTGATATTTTCCTAATTGGTTATTTGTCGTCTGCCTCTGAACTAGATTGTAAAAGGCTTAGCAGCAGAGATCATATCTATTTGCTTATTACTATACCCCTACTACCTGGGATGTAGGTTCTTAATAAATAAAAGGTAAATGATGAATGAATTAAAGGATAAAGATTGAACTCACAAGACTTTTGTGAAGATGAACTGAAATAATAAACACTTTCTGACTAGGATAGCCAGATGCAACAAAATTTGGTTAAGTTTTAGTTCACCATTAAGAAATAAATAAACAGGGACACCTGGGTGGCTCAGTGGGTTAAAGCCTCTGCCTTCCGCTCAGGTCATGACCTCGGAGTCCTAGGATCAAGCCCCACATTGGGCTCTCTGCTCAGCAGAAAATCTGCTTCCCTCTCTCTCTCTCTCTGCCTGCCTCTCTGCCTACTTGTGATCTCTCTCTCTGTCAAATAAATAAACAAAATCTTAAATAAGTAAATAAATAAGCAAAACATACCAATAAAACATCAATATAAATCCTTAGGAAAAGACAAATGGATACTGGAATTTTGTCTTCCTTTTACTAAGATTACATATTTAAAATAGGATCAATTTGATTAAAAAGATACTTTTTAAAGCTTTTTAAAGAAAATTTTGAAAAAAAAAGAAAAAGAAAAAGAAAAAAGTATAAAGCTACCTGGAAGACCACCCAGGTAAGTGGTCACTGTCCCTTTCATTGCTTCATCCAAAATGGCCAACTGTCTTTGAAGGTTTTCAGAGGAGATAGTGTCTTTTTTAAGTGGAGTGAACAGCTCCAGATTGTTTCTGTTGACTCTCAATTCCAGATGGAATGGTTGATTGGAACACAGACTTACTGCCTCCATCCGGTACATCACCGTATTTTCAACGGATACCAGGATATCCTGAAAAACAGAGCAAAGATTCAATATAAGCAGGTATTTATGGTATTGCCACTTAAGAGGGACTTTTGAGTCACATCATAATTTTAAAAAATACATTAGTTTTACAAATTTCAGGTCCAGCTAAGATACAAATGGACAGTGGTTTCTGAAATTTCAGTATACCAAGTTGTTTTACCAAAGATGGGAACCTAAAGTACAGTCTTAAGCACTATTTTTCTGTTTGTGAGCCTTCCTAACTTCAAAACTTACATGTGAAAAATGAAAGAGTTGAATCACTCTTTGTTGGGGAAAGGGCTTGGAAAATTTCAAATGCTTGAGTAAGCACATGCCAGCAAGACTGAAAGGTTTCTGTGTGCCACAGAAGCAATCCTGTAAGACTTGGGACAAAATGAGGGGAAAAGTCCTGAGAGAGGAAAGCCAGGGATCACCAGCAGTAAGTTACAGAGTATTTACCAGAAGATATTTAAAAGAGAAAATGTATTTGTTTTGCTGAACTTTTCAAACCGCTGAGACACAAAATCACTCAACTTGTTGACAGTGATCTATGCATATAACTTACATGTGGATAGAGGAAATGTAAAAAGAATAAAATCAAGGGGCACCTGGGTAGCTCCTGGATCAGACCTTGGAAATAAACCAGCAAAAAGTAATAATAATGGACATTTTTGAGGCAGTTAAGCGTCTGCCTTTGGATCAGGTCATGTTCTAAGGGTCCTAGGGTAGAGCCCCAAGTCTGGCTCCCTGCTCAGGGTTGCGGCGGCAGGCAGGGGGGGAGCCTACTTCCCCCCTCACTGCCCCTCCCCACCCCTGCTTGTTCTTGTTCTCTCTCTCAAATAAATAAATAAAATCTTAAAACAAAACAAAACAAAAATAAAACTAGGAACATGGGTGTTATGAGATGGTAGAAAGATAGTCTGAAGTATTTACTTAGGAATCCAAGCCTATACATTGCAAATACCAGTTATTTGAGGAAATCTGTCACTGTTACCTATCCATATCCTTGAACTCACTAATAATCTTAAAATGGTTCCAGAATGATCAACAGTATGTGGACTTATGTTATGAAATATTGTACACAGATCTTGAGAAGGCAATCTGACATGAGAAAAAAAAAAAAAAAAAAGGAGCCACGGACTCAAACACAGTAGAGGTAAAATAAATAACAAAGACATGGCATGCATTAATCTCCTCTACTGGAGGGATATAGTGCTGAAGACAGGATTTCCATTTTGTTTAAAAAAAAAAAAAAAAAGCAAGCAAAAAGCTGGAATCTAAATGTAGCGAGTTCCTATGGTAAATTGGAGCTGAAAACTGGGCAAGATCTCCTTAGGTGGCTTATGCTTAACCACTAGACACTCCCTGCAATCATCATTAAGCTGAAAACAACACACCTCTTTATTGCTACAGACATCATTCAATTACATCCTTCTGTCTAAAAGCTACAGAGAATATCCAAGCCAACCTTGGCACAAATATAAGCTTCTGGCCATAACTTGTTGGAATCCAGTGTGGATGACACATGGTCAGAACTATTAGTCTCAAGTAGAAGGCTGAATAATACAGATCTTCTGATAATGCTCATGTTTCCTTTTATCCTAGAGTCTTTTCCTGTTCTTCCTCCTATTTTCAAATTACAGTTGCCAGCAAGAAGCCAGGTGGACTGGTTTTAGTTTTCTCCAGTCCTTCCTAATTTACTCATGGGAGAAAAGATTAAGACTGCCAGAGAACACAAAACATTATAATTAGACACAGAATAGCAGAGACTGAATTTTAATCAGCTCACTTTTATTTTGTTAGTACAGACCATGACTCCCATAATATTTCAAGGATTTAAATAAAGATGGATCTCTCTGCACCCTGGGAAGGCTCCAGGTAGCCTGTGTGTGAGTTTGCCTGATCTTGGCTGTTGGATGCACAGTAACAGGCTTTTCCATTTTTCTCCCCTCTCTGATTCCTGGATCAGACCTTGGAAATAAGCCAGCAAAAAGTAGTAATATGGACATTTTCTGAGTCCTTATCGATGGGCTAGACACGGTGCTAACTTTACATGCTCTCTCATTTAATCATCATTTACAGATTAAAAAAAAAAAAAAAACGAGAATCACAAAAGTTTAGGGAAGTTACCTGAAGCTTTTCAGAGGCAGAGTCTACCAAGGACAAGGCAAAGGGCACGGTGCTGCCAGAAACCAAGGCGAACATAACACCAGTACCCGTGGAGGGGCGAATGCTCAAGGACACATTTACTTGCCAGTCCTCAACATTGGACAGATAACCTGTTAAAACAATCACACAGAAGCAGGATCAGTATACTCCTAAAGTATGCCAGGAGGAATTATTACAACCTTACTGATACTCAAAGCCATTTTTGTGGAAAACTGAAGATTTTCATTCTCCTTCCTCAGTGTCCTATAAAACCTGGGCAAAAATCTAAAAACAAGAACAATTTTTTTAAATGCAGGCAAGGAACACATAAATGGAGCCCTAGCCTTCTGGTCTTCCTAGAATAAAATTCTAGATGTGGTGTTTCAGAATATTATGAATTTCTCCTGTGTTCTTTTACAGGTATTCTTTCTGCCTCCATCTCCACCACCAGTCCAATCTCAGATGGTCAGATTTTAGAATACACACTTAGAAGGAAATTCAACAAATTTATTGTAATGTTTCTGAGGGAACATTTGGGTATGGCTGCCATCACCACCCTACCATTCCTCATCCATAAAGGGGTCAGTTCAAAGCAGTGGGAAAGAAAAATATGATTTATACAAATAGGAGAGTTAGATAGTTTGATAGTAGAGATGTACTCTGAAATCAACGGTTAACTCTAAAATTCTAACAGGAACTCTTCTGCGATTCTGTTGTCATAATAGTTAATTTTTTTTTTTTTTATCATTACAAGGTTAATTATGTATCCCGCTAGAGTGCAAGCCCTACTTGGCTCTAGGACCACTTTGTTTTCCACAGTAGTCACTCAACAAATAGTTGAATTGATGTGTTTCCAAAATAGTTTAATTCCTAAAAAGATTAGGGCACCTGGGTAGCTCAGTCGATTAAGCATCAGACTTTGGCTCAGCTCATGATCTCAGGATCCTGGAATCCAGCCCTGCATCAGGCTCCCCATTTGGCAGGGAGTCTGCTTGTCACTCTCTCCCTCTTTCTCTGCCCCTCCTCCACTCATGCTTTTCTGCACCTCTCAAATAAATAAATAAAATCTTTAAAGAAATACTAATTCACACTTTGAGTGAAGCCTTCCTTATTTAATATGAAGTAATATAAAACAATAGCTCAAATACCACTTGTAGGCTTTGAAAAAGTGAATATGAATGGAGAAAATAATCTCCCCTTGACAAGATGATCTTCCATTTAGCCACATCTAATGCTATTACAGTGTTCATTTATAATCCTTTTTAAAAGATTTTATTTATTTATTTCTCAGAGAGAGAGTGAGTGGCAGGTAGATGGAGAAGTAGGTTCCCTGCTGAGCAAGGAGCACGATGTGGGACTCAGATCCCAGGACCGTGGGATCATGACTTAAGCCAAAGACAGACACTGAACTGACTGAGCCACCCAGGCATCCCCATTCATAATACTTTAATTCCCACCCAGGAGAGGGGAAAAAAAATGATACATATACATATATAAAATTTTATTTTATATACATATAAATATATATAATAAAATGTAATTTTATTATATATACATATAAATATATATATATACACATACATATATATAAATAAAATAATCATTTTGAAATAAGTAAATTTACTATATTAACAAACTCAAACTAAAATATGCAAGTGTACAGAAATTATAATGTAACATTAAATATTAATTCAAAAGTAGGTCACTTTCAAGTTATCTATGAAATAACTAATTACTTATGATTTTTTTCAGATACAATAGAACTCTTATTTTCATTTTCGTTTCAGAGTTTTTCTTTTGAACAAATTATTGTGGGTCTAGTTTTTTCTTATATTCAGTCATCAATCTCAATTGAAATATTTTTTTTTTTAAATCCTTCTCATACAGAACAGAACTAAAGTTAAAAACATTCCATTACTTTATGTTAGGGACACAAAAAGTACTAGTGGAAGATTCTTCTTTAAAACTGTAGTAATACTTTTTTAGACTGCAAATAAACACATTTAAAATATAATTTTTCCTTAAAGCAGAGGTATCAGTACACTAAATTTATAATACAAAGTATTAGTAGCTCAAATCATGAACTCCTAAACAGAAAAAGACAAAGAACCTAGTAAGAGAATCAAGATATAAAAATAGCTAATAAACATATGGAGAGATATTTAAATTCAGTAGAAATTGGGACAATAATATTTAAAATTAGAAGATTTAATTTTTCAACTCTCAGATTGGAAACAAATCTCAAGCATACACTTTCTTACTCTGTTGGTAGGAGTATAAATTGGTAACACATCTTTGGAAGAGAATATACCAGTAGGAACTATACATTTGCATAACCTTTGATGGACATAATCTAAGATTCTCTCCTATAGAATTAATCACATAAAGGTACAAAGATGTATGTCCATTCCTTCTTTGTCTTCTCTATGCAACAAAAGCCTTACAGCAATGGGGAAAAGGCAACAAACACTGCCACCATTAGAACACATGCAAAGACCCATTACATCTAGAGGTTAGGAAAAGGAAACTGGGAAAAAAAAAAAACAACAACAACAACAACAACAACAAACCAACCAAAAGCCATTTACCATGGAGAAGGATCTGGAGTCCTGATCATTAGATATCTCCCCCACAGATGGTTGGGAGAGGGACAATGAAAAGTTCACACCCCTGGAACCCAGGGATACAACACTTGCCCAAAACTGAATCTGTATCAGAACATGAGAGAATGTTCCCCAGACCTTGCCACCATGCTAGCAAATGTCAAGTAACAAGAGCATTCCTTTAACGTAAAGCAAGACCATGCAGAAACACTTTCTTGAGGCGTATCATAAACAGAACACCTAAAGCTAATGATAGATGAACTATTAAGAAAAACCCTCTGGCAAACCAGTCACTGCCCTAAGCACAAGGTAATAATAAAGGAATTTGAAGGGTACTCATGGAAACCAGAAAGCTTAAGCAGCTCAACTCTTAACTAGACTGATTCAACCAGTTTATAAAAGGCCTATCAAAAGCAGAAATATGCTTATCTCCAGACTTATGTATTATTTATTTGTCTCTACTGTTCTACACAAGATGCTTATCTTTTAAACCAAAAATCATTCAATACCGAAGGAAACAAGGAAAAATAACACATGGTCAAGAGACAAAGCAATCAACATGACATTGATATTGGACCTATCAGATAGAGAATTTAAAATAATTATGATTAATAAGTTGAAGGCTCAAGTAGAAAACATGGACAACATCTAATCACAGATAGGAAACTTCAAGGAAGGGTTGGACATTTTAAGAAACAATCAACTAAACAATCATTACATTCTGGTAATGAAAATGAATCCTTTTGAAGCAGTAAGCAGTAAACTCAACACAGCTGAGAAATTGGTGAACTTTAAAACAGGTTAATTGAATTTACTTGCAATTAATCAAGTTAGGTACCAATAACTTTTTTTTTAAGTAATCTTTAAGTAATAACATAAGCATATTCTACTTCCTTCCCTCCCAACATACTGCAAAAATTGAATAAAAAACATACAACATGAATAAGCCTAACACTATGCCTGGCACAGAGTTAAGTATTCAATAATGTTTACCGAAGGAAATACAACTGTTTGTCAATTAATAAATTTAGTCATTAATGAGAAAAGAGAGAAGTAAAATGAGAAATTACTTACTGTATTCTATGCTAAACTGAGCAACTCCAGAACCAGGATAGTAGGAACCCTTCTCCACAGTGACAAAACAATGCTTATTTTGTTTTTCTTGAATGATTTCCTTTATTCCCGAAGTTCCCTGACCCATCAAATTCCAGCTTCGTATACATCCATCTAGACGAGGGTTAATCTAACAAATTAAAATACAGGTCGAGTGTATCTTAAACTTTAAAAAGTCAGACTCATACATGGCTTAATTGATTACAGATGCAGTTTTCATTTAGAGGGAAAACCTTTCTTTGATGACATTTTAAAATACTTTACAGATTTTGAATATTATCTAATTTTTTAAGGTGTCCTTCAGATGGGCAGTCTTTTTCAGTTACAGTGAGTTTTTGCCATCACAGACCTCCACTGTGATCCTTATCATTTCTAGCCCCTCAAGCCCTATCTGCCTCTCCTCTATCATCCAGAAATAACTTTTCTGCTCTCAAGTTCCATATATGCTTCTAGCTGTGGGTGTGGGCTGTAAGCTGCTTACTTTAATTGCATTTACATATAGGTTTGTTTTGCCATCAGACACTGAACCTCTTCAGGAACAAAAGTCTCCTCAAAGCGACCAGCCAGACTCAAGACCCATAGTAGCCATTTTATAAATAGTTTTTGAATAATTTATTTTACTTTTAAAATGTCTTGATTTATCAATTTCAAAGGAACAGATGCAGTCACTCTGACATGAGTTAACTAATTCAGGTTTTATATCATACTGCAGGAATCTTTCAAAAGTTAAGGTAAGGGTGAATTGCCATGAGTAAAAGATGGATATTAAATGGTAAATATTTAAGTTAAATCAGCAAGTATAATTGACAGGCCCATGACTTCAAATGAAATTTTTAAGACTCTTCAAGGACAGTGATTAGTCTCCTTCGTGAAACCTATTCCACAGTTATTAGACAAACATCATATTCAGAAAATCATCTATTATATATAACTTCAATTTATGATAGGATGAAGTTAAACTCCCAGCAAAGATTTTTTTTTAAAAAGTTCCAGCATCATATGCTATTTTATCTCCCAAATTTAAGTCCTAAAATAGACGTAAGAAACTTCTTTGACTGGCTTCTACAAAATGTTATATTTTTGGACTCAAATACATGTATTTACATTTGTAGTAGCTAAATATGCACAGTTATCATGTTAACACTGAACTGATGCTTGAGAACTGAAAGAAAAATCTACTTCCCCATGAGTAATGCTGGGGATTTAAATGGACTCCAAAACACTACATTTATTTTCTTATTTCCTTAATATAATTTCAAGGATCACTATGTTATTTTTCCTTGTTCAATTTAAGTTGTCACAATTGGTATGTTCAACAAAATCACTTCTTTTGACTCTCAGAAAAACACATCTTCAAATCTATTACAGACAAGAGTAATTCATCCATGATGAATGATAGAAACTTGGATCATTACCGGTCTAACGAGGGTATTCTCCGCTTTCCGAGGTAATCCTGCAAAATATACTTTAGTTTCTAGAAATCCACTTGTAAGCTTAAAAAGGCTTTCAGGCTTATTTATATTCATTACAGCTTCTTTAGCTATTTTTACACTAATACTGTGTTCTAGTTCTTCCACAGAGACCTACAATTAAAAAGACAAAAATTATCAAACCACCAAACATCACTGCATGTCATTTGAAACGCTAAGATTGAAAAATCCTGTTATTATTCTGGTAAATAATTTTTCAAAGTAATCATTTTAGTTTAATTATTAATTTGTTGTAATCCATTTGATATAAGGTGGTAAATATGTGTTTTAAAGTGGTAATTCTTGATGGAAAATTAAATGAACCCCATATTTTAAAGTAAAAAAAAAAACCCACACAATATTGTTCTTTTAATTTTAAACATCCAATTATAATATACATAATTCAAATCCAGTGTCATAAAATTAAGTTTCTTTTAATCGAGTCACTTTACAAAATCTTAGAAAACTTTTAAGTTTTCTTATTTTACAATTGTCTGAAAGTATACATATGGAATCAATAATGGAAATAAATTCTTAATATAAAATATGAGAAATCAGTACTTCCAGTATTCTGTTCATTACACACAAATTATACTTTATTTCAAAATTCAAAAGTAATTGAGATCATAAAGAAGTATATAATACATAAAATTAAATTGGGTTTTTCCAATTTTGAAAGTAGTTCTGTTTTGTTTTTTGCTTTTAAGTAGGCTTCATGCCAAGGATGGAGCCCAACGTGGGGCTTGAACTCATGATCCTGAGGTCAAACCCTGACCTGAGATCAAGAGTCAGACGTTTAATCGGCTGAGACACCCAGGTGCCCTGAAAGGAGTCTGGTTTTTTAAAAAAGGTTGAAAGTGATGGTAAACAACAATAATAATAATAATTTAAAAATCTCCCCAAAAGGCCATTCGAAGAACCACTGCTGACATTTCCTCATGCAAAACTGTAGCGCTCAAAACACAAATTCTTCTTTTACTAATCAATGATGGAAGCAAAAGAGCAGGCCTATGAAAGCACCACTACAGGAAGGGGAAAACTGTGCTCTGAAGTAAAATGACTGGTCATGTTTACAGTTAGTCAGTACACTGTCCTTAATACAGCCAACTGGCATCATTTTACTTGAATGACTATTGCCTCCTTGAAAGATGTTCAGTCAGCCTCTAGAACCTCAGTCTCACTTGCATCTCCACATTCTTATCACTTCCTCTCAGCTTCCTTTGCTGGCTCCTCCTCTTCTCTCAATGTCTATTCTACATCTGAGCTCAGCACTCTACACCTTTTCCCTCTAGTCATGCAAATATGTTTCAATGGGGGTGTACTGGACCACTCTAGGGTATCTGCAAAACTTAGGGATAGGGATGGTACTTTTAGTTGTCACAATGAGTAGGACGTATGGGATGCTGCAAGATGCTGGACACCCTGTAATATTTAGGAAAGTCATGCAAAATAAGTAATAAAATATTCGATATCCTGCAAACCCTCTGAACATCCCTACAGGATATTCTTTATGCTGAATATTCAGAAGTTTTTATCTATCTTAAATTGAAGGCTGGGGGCGCCTGGGTGGCTAGTGGGTTAAGCCTCTGCCTTCGGCTCAGGTCATGATCTCAGGGTCCTGGGATCGAGTCCCGCATTGGGCCCCGCATCGGGCTCTCTGCTCGGCAGGGAGCCTGCTTCCTCCTCTCTCTCTCTCTCTGCCTGCCTCTATGCCTACTTGTGATCTCTGTCTGTCAAATAAATAAATCTTTAAAAAAAATTTTTAAAATAAAAAAAAATAAATTGAAGGCTGGACCTTAAAAGTATATCCAGCATCTGACCACTTATCATCACCTACCAACACTGTGGTCAGTGATGCCATCTTCTCCCCACTGAGTTACTGCAATGGTCTCATGACCCCATAATCTGTCCCATTCTTACTCTCTACTATCTAGTTTCCACAAAACCATCATGTCGTGATACAAACTGCCTTTTAAGATACGTGCAAATTAAATCATGTCACTTCTCACAATCATCCAAGGTCTTTCTACTTAGCATAAACTCCCAAGTTCTCACTATAGTCCCCATGACCCTATCTGGTCTTGTTCCAGAGCACATTTCTAACCTCATTCTCTGCCCCCCCCTCTCTCTCCCTTACTCACCTGCATCTACACTGACCTTTGTGTTGTTCCTCAAATACAACAATCACATCCTCTTGCCTCATGCTCTGTATTTGCTGTTCACATGGCACAGAATCATCTTCCCCAGAGATTTCTCATGATTTATGCCCTGGTCTCCAGTCAGATGTAATCTCATCAGGGATGGCTTTCCTGATTCCACATACACACTCACCATCACTCTCTGTTGCCTGGTTGTTTTTGTTTCTTCCTCCTAGCACTAACCACTATCTGACGTATCAGTTTGTTCATGCAGTTTGTGGTTTACCCCTCACCCCTAGTATGCAAGCTCCGTGAGACCAGTGATTTTGATTTACTCACTGTTGTAGCCTCACCACCCAAAGGAATAGCACATAAAGTGCTCAATAAATATTCTCAATATGCTCAATAAATATTCTACTGAATGAATAAAACTGTGATCCAAGTTACAGATTTCCCACCCATATTAGAATCATACCCAAATATGAGATATAATGATTTATAATAGAGCAATATTTATTTCTGTGGTTTATAATTACCATTTTAAGTACTTAATAAGTACACACATTCTATTTATCTGAATTACAGAACAATTCTACATTTTAATTGCTTATTTTTAAAGTATTTTATTTGAAATTTTAAAATTATTTAAAATTAGTGAAAAACTGCTATGAAGTGAATAGTCCAGTTTATAGATTAATTTAACTTAACTTTGTCATTTAAAATATTTACTTAAAATACATAGCTATTTGAGATAATTTCTATAGCTGCATAAATTTGTCTGAAATGGTATAGTCTATTAATAAGCCATCAAAATTATAAAATGGTAAAAACAGTCGCAGTAATTTTTTACATGAAAGATATGAAGAAAAAAATCCCATTTATACGGTGGGGGTGAACATTCATAAATTGTTAAAATATCAAATTAAGAATTTTTTTAAAGAGCCAGCATCAAATTTACCATATTAAAGTTTTTCTGTGGCTTTTTTATTGTCCTTAAATTTTTCCTGTCAAGTTGTGTTCAGTTTATAAAGGGAAATGTTAATCAAAATATGGGCACATCATTAAATAACAGTTTCTTTTAATAAGGATCATAACCACAACAAAATGTGGAGAACTGAGTAGCTGCCTTCTATCCAGCCCAGATCCTGCCTTTTAAATACCCTTCATAGATAATTCATTAGTAAACACTACCTGCAACTTAAGATGTTCGCCTCACAGATAAACATTTATCTTCTTTATATATATTCTGTATTACCTAGAATGTATCCAAGTTCTCTGTCAAACAGATAATATTTTCAATTTGTATCAATTAATCAGAAAAAATTGTGTTGGCTCTATTTTGCTAAGTGATCTTAGTGATTTTTAGATAGGAGATTTGGGGACATCAGGCAATAAAACGTCTTCTTCAGTACACGGGAGGCACAGCTGTACGCATCAAGATGTATGCACACAGATGGAGTAAACGAAAGCTGTAGTGGCAAAGCTATATACAGTAGAGAGAACCTTGAGAGAAGCCAGAGAACGTTAGTGATTACTCTGACAATTGCATCTGATCTTGTGCAGACTGTATTCTGGTGAAAGTCCAGAATCTATGGCTGTCGCAGGACGAATAGCCCCAATTTTGGTAAAACACATCTGTGCCCAACTGTACTTTATTACTACCTGTAGTGTAACAATTTCACATCCCATTGCATTAGCGCATAAGGCAACACAAGCTATTAAACTGTGAGGTACTAAGGAAGTCCACGAGCAAGGGAAAGTCTCTAGCCAGAGTTCTACAACCTTGAACGCAGGAACTTAGTATTTGAAAAGGGCTCACTAAAAGCTCGTGGAATAAATGAGTGCATGAGTGAGTAAATAAAAAAATGAAATAATTTAGTGATGACCTCACATGTCTTCTCAACATGCACCTCCTGGCAGATCCCACAGGCATAGAAAGTGTCTCTTTTGGGTACCACATTCTTTTTTTTTTTTTTTTAAAGATTTTATTTATTTATTTGACAGACAAAGATCACAAGTAGGCAGAGAGGCAGGCAGAGAGAGAGGAGGAAGCAGGCTCCCCACAGAGCAGAGAGCCCGATGTGGGGCTCAATCCCAGGACCCTGAGATCATGACCTGAGCTAAAGGCAGAGGCTTTAACCACTGAGCCACCCAGGTGCCCCGGGGTACCACATTCTAAGGGGAAGCTGATCTCTCAATTATCAGCGGCTGAAAGTAGCAATGACTCCTATGCAGAAAAGAATTCTCCCCATTAGAGACTAGGAGTAATGCCCTCATGAAAAATTCCCGTTTAGTCTCACTTTTAGGGATTATGTAAAAATGCTCATTTTAAGCACTCTACTTGGTACTACTATACTAGCTAGTGTATACTGTTTGTACAAATTGATTATGTATCTATATTCTAATACTTAAAATTGAGTTAATTACTATATGTATTACTCTTTCTACATGTATTTCTATGTTACTATGTGTATTTCTCTTTCATTTAAAAATATGGGTGGCTATTCAGTATGACTGTCCTTTTTTTTTTTTTTAAAGATTTTATTTATTTATTTGTCAGAGAGAGAGAGAGGGAGAGAGAGCAAGCACAGGCAGACAGAATGGCAGGCAGAGGCAGAGGGAGAAGCAGGCTCCCTGATGAGCAAGGAGCCCGATGTGGGACTCGATCCCAGGACACTGGGATCATGACCTGAGCCAAAGGCAGCTGCTTAACCAACTGAGCCATCCAGGCGTCCCAGTATGGCTGTCTTTGATCAGCGGTGTCTGCATAAGCCGTTATGCCTGCTAAAAACCCCTAACCTATAGGAGAGACACCAACAACAGCCACTAAAAAAGGTAAAAAGTCACAGATAAAGTAGTCCAAGCAAATAACTGAAAATAATTTCATACCGTTTTTAATACTGTTTCAAATATTATCTGAGGTTATCATTTCTCAGAGGCTGTTTCAAGGACATACAGTGCATGGGATATGCTTCATAGAACATCAAATAAATCCGGCTCCATTCAGATTTGGTATCAGTATAAAAATAAGTTATTAATGATGTTAAACAAACTGTGTCAAAGTAGAGAATGTTCTTTGTGAAATCTGCAAAACCTACCGTATTCCAATGACCATTATTAATAACTTTGCCTCCAGATGTGATTTTGGTTGTAAATTCATTCTTAAACTGAATTTCAATCTTTCCATCACGAAGTGCAATCAGGAACCAAGCTGAGTGGTCAAGAGATTCTGCGTACAGGATAACACCTTCTGAATCATAGGTCCGCAAATCAAAATCGGCTGAAAATCTAAATAATGGAAAAGAGAAAGCCTTGATAGAGAAATATGGAAAGCTCAATATACTATTCCTTCTCTTATACTAGAAAACAGCAGTATGTTGAGAGAGCCAACTCTTTCTTTCCTGGAATTAAAAAAAAAGTAGGGCAGAATTAGACTGTTCATGTGTTATCTCTGGTTCCATGTGTGTTTAATATCAAGTTATTATATTTTCTTGCTTATTCTTAGAGTCTTTTTCCCCCATGAACAGATGCTTTGGTAATTTTTCATATTTTTTTGCATTGCATTTGGATTGCATTTCATATTTTTTTTTTTTTGTTTTGAAGGCCCTTTTTTAAATGTTGGAATTCATACATGTACAAATACTAGATATATTATATCTCTCCTGGAGCTTCTTATACACTATATAATCTGACATTATGACATTAAGATTCCTTTTTTTTTTTTTTTTTTTGCTGTGTCCATAAGAGACTAGTAAAAGATGTTACAATTTCATGATGGGTTTATGCATCAAAAGGCCCGTTTTCCCTGTGACTTCATATATGTCAGGAAGGAATCACTCACAGAGATATACAAGACAGTACCTAGATGACTGCAAACATAATTAAGCCTTCAGATGTGGTTAGAAAGGTAAAGTAAAAACTTTAAGATATATCTGTGAGCCTGATTTCAAAAGCTCTCCAAAACTCTTAACTGTTTAAGTCACTGTACTGGAGCATATGGGAGGACAGCTTAAAAGATGTAGTCTAGCCATGTGCTTGGGGGTATCTGAGCTCTGGCAATGACTGTTACAATTAAGACCCTAGATATATACGCAACTATTACAGGGGAAGAAAGATGTTAGAAATGCTGGATTAAAAAATAACATGTACTGATTAGTGCCTTAACGACACCATAATGAGAATCAGCATTAACATTTCCAAGAAACCAGCAAATCAAAATGACTGAAAAATGTGACCTCAGCAGGGAGCCTGCTTTCCCCTCTATCTCTGCCTCCCTCTCTGCCTACTTGTGACCTCTCTCTCTCTCGTTGTGTCAAATAAATTTTTTAAAATCTTAAAAAAAAAATAAAAATAAAAATAAACAAAACGACTGAAAAAAGATAAATAAGGAATAGAAAAAATATTTGTATAACTATTAGTCACTTGAGTTAAGCTAAAATAAAGGTAATTTACATTAAAAAGTTAGGACTTCAGATAATAGCCAAGTAAGGTAAGAAAGAATCCTTACCTCCCACTAATAGTAGTAGGGGCACCATACACAACTTCTAACTTCAAATGGAACAAAGAAAGGCTCATAAAATGAATTTTTTAATCTCTAGAATTCCAAAGAAATATTTAAAAGAGGTCATGTGGAGTAAAGTATGTTGGACAGATAACAAGGTAGTAGTAATTGACTAAACTAAGATTATTTTTTTATTTTATATTCTTTGCTTAGGAAAAGAACCTCTATTCTCTTTCATAACCACCACATTTTGCTGATGCTAAACATGTATTATTCTGTCAAAACCCAAATCTGTGTATGCTCAGGATCTTCCAGAAGTTGATCCTATTATGGAGGTAATCTCCCTCTCTGCAAAATCATGCTAACCCAGTAATACACAGAGTTGTGTTACGTATCTTTCTGTCTGGAATATATCAGCAAACATTGGGGAACAATTCATTCTTTTTCTGAAATTTTGTAGAATGAAAAGGATGAGTGAATTTGTTAACTTTAGGATAGGATAAAGATTTGATCATTGAAAACAGAGCTGAAGGAATTTGCAAAAAGTGGGGGAAAAAGGCAACAAAGCACTGACAATTCTTTGTATTGCTTACTTACCAGGTGGCAGTTTACAAAAAATTCATTAAGCTGTACACTTAAGGTACGTGTGTATTTCTGTATATATACATATACTTCAATAAAAAGCTTAAACTAAGTAAATAAGGAACAAATAAATCTTGAAAAAAAATCATTATTTGGCCTATTTGATCCAATGTTAGAGCTCAAACTATTGTGAGTTGTCAGAACTGAATCTCCCTGAACATGCCTAACTATGCAAAAATTAACCTTTTTCTCTCTCAACCTCATTATTCTTTTTGCAAAGGAAATGTTGTTTCCAGTCTCTGTCACTAGACAATATTATTTGCTCTGAGATGTTAAAAGGTAAAATCGGGTCCTGGTGGATAAGAGTACTGAAGGAGCACAACTGTATCAGTGACTTTTAGAATATAGTTCAAAGTTCCTTAATGATGCGATGTCTATGAATTTAGTTGAATTATTTTATGAATAATCATTCATATATCTAATGAATTAAATTGTATGTAGGCATGCTTATCTAATTAAAATATTTTAAAATATGGATTCTATAAATCAGTCACAAATACACTTCCTTTCCACTTTTCCAACAAAATTCCAATTTCTTTTTTCTAGCTCCAACCATGTATGACTCTGAGAAAATTTGGTAATTAAAATAGAATCATGACCCTAAAGTACAAGCAACTATTCTTTTCCTACAAGCAACCTAACTGTAGGAATAACAGAAAAGGTACTCAGTCAATTAAAATCATGTGATATGTTTCTTTAAAGTACTACCTAAGTTATCTTATGAATTGTCTTTAATAATTATGAATATAACTATATTCTAAAAGCAATACTTTGAGTACTTTCTCATTATTTAGTTTTTATAACACATATGAAGAAGAATGGAAATTTCTCAAATATATTAAATCTACTTTCCCAACTTCTTAGTACATATGTATTCACTAGAAAAGGAAGAAGGATGTATTAAGGTAAAATGATCACTGGGGAAGGTCAGCCTAGAATGACCCAAATGATTTCTAGCATTACAATAAACATGTGTGAAGGGGTAAATCAACTTTAGGGCTCCTCAAATCATCTGATTGATAATATCCCTAAATTATCTAATTGGAAACGTAATTACATACATTTCAAACCTTTTTTGGTCACTAAACTTCTGTCCTTACCTGCTTACCTCTAGAGATTATCACTGACATTGGTACCTCACCTGGTGATTTCCGGCAAACGAAATTTTAAATATAAAGCCACGCCTACAAATTGCTCTGCCAAGTAAAGTAATTCATAATTTTTGTCAAGGTTCAAAGGAAGGCACACTGGAACAGCCTGAAAAAAAGGAAACAAAACAAAGAAACAAAATGCATAGGTTATTGCTTGCTGTTTGTGCCATGTTAGGCATTCCTTTCTCTGCTTCCTAATGGTCTTGTCAAATGTATCCTCTCTGATACGTTAATTAAATTAAGAACACCCTTGGTAATAAAGCAACATCTTTTACTTCCTTATATAGTCCATCAGTATAACTTCTCAGAACACATGTTTTTAAAAAGTCTTGCACAATGTATGTGGCTTGTATTTTTGTCCTTACTATTTCCTTTGCAAATCTCAGCCCGAAACACAACCTTTTTCTTCTAGCAACAACACATATCTCCTAATTAACTGCAGCTCTGATACTTTCTAAGAATTACATTAGAAAAAAATTTTGGAGTCAGAAATCATGGAAAAATTAGTATACCAATAAGTAGCACCTCATACATTCATTCATTCGTTTATTAAGAAAAATTTTCTGGGGCACCTGGGTGGCTCAGTGGGTTAAAGCCTCTGCCTTCGGCTCCAGTCATGATCCCAGGGTCCTGGGATCAAGCCCCACATCGGACTCTCTGCTCAGCAGGGAGCCTGCTTCCCTTCCTCTCTCTGCCTGCTTGTGATCTCTGTCAAATAAATAAATAAAATCTTAAAAAAAAAAAAAAGACAGGGCCTGCTTGCTTTTAAAAAAAGAAAAATTTTCTGAGCAAAAATGTATCATCTAGATAACGAAGGTGAGGTAGGGAAGCTCGAGGGACTCTATTTTAGAAAGACTCCAATTCTGCTGTTTTCTTGCTCAGCCCTATTTACTCATGTTCTATATTTCACCTCACATCTGCGTAAAAGCCGAAGAAGCTATGCTCCCACTCCAGGGAGTAGAGGGGAGCAAGAAAGTTAATAATTCTCTGAGTTCTGTCCTAGGCCCCAAACATCTGATAACATCTAAGAAGACCTGGATCCCAAACATGTTATAGGACATTAGCTTCGAACAAACCTCAGCTGACACTGGCATCAACACCCCCTACCTTCGATGATTTATAAAATAATACCTATTACTCACCCATCGCTTGCCTTTGATCAGACCCTACGCTGGATTCCTGAAGGAACACACACCCTGGACCCCTTTCCAATATAAATCCCTAGCCTTAAATAATGAAGAGACCCATTCTCTTTTCCTTTCCAAGTCCCCCAGACACTCTGTCTGCTATACTCTGTTATTCACACTATTCAGTAATAGTGTAATTCAGTAAACTCCACTTTCACTTTCCCTGGCACGAATTTGATTTCTATCCTGTGGGAAGCCAAGGAACCTCTTGGCTGTTCCTGTGGGAACTCCCCCACCCCACCTTCCCAGGTTCTCAGACGCAGCCTGCCTGGATCAAAGGAAATGCTGGAAAACCTACATGGGATAAATATAAATTAAGATACCATGTTAGTATCCAAGGAATTAACAAAAAATTTGACTCAGGGTCATTAAATTTAATATCAAGTTTTTTTTTTTTCTAAGAATAAAAGCAAACATTAAAACAGAAAGCTTTTTAGGGATAAGTTCTTGGGCACATATAGGGATACTCAAGGGGCGATCTGTGTACCTGACACTATTAAATCAAGGTCCAGAAACAACATCTCATTTCCTCTTAGAATTTCAATAAATCTATTCCAGGGTAGATGGTGATGTGTAACTACTACAAATACTAAAATAATAAAAGATTAAATTACAAAATAGACATCCACAGAGCATGGCATGCAATTAAGTACAGTCGAAGTTACTGCATATGCCAAGTATCTCACCTTCCCTTCCCTTACCAAGTAGGTGGCATTTATTGAATGTTACATGTTTGGACATACACAGTATAGTGCTAGTAACGGATATAGGGGTATGCGAACACACATGATTAAATCACCATTTAAGGTGGGTTTTTTGTTGTGTTTTGTTTTGTTTTACTCTGCCTCATAATCCTGTAACATTTTACCTTCACTTGTGAAAAGGAGTGCAAGAGTGGGACTAAGAATCACTAACATATGATCCTAATACACAGAAAAAGAGCTTCAGATGTTGACCTATTTATTTCAATGAAGGAAAAACTACCCCCAACATTCAATTCTTGGGTCAATTAAATCCAAGTAACTAAAAGCAAGTTTGAGAGATACAGATGAACAAAATTGACCTCTCTAAATTTTGATGTACTTAAACCCCACTAAATTCTAATCTGACAGTTATTTCCACACGAGATTTTATGAGCACTCTTGCAAGTACTGACATGCCGAAGAACAATCAAACTTGTCAGAGTGGGATAAAGAAAAGTACACTGAGGAAAATGTTTCTGCTAAGGTTTCTATGTAAGATTTTTTTCTCACAAAGAGAAGTATAAACCTCAGCTTTTCTTAATTTTTTAAATAAATATACTCATTGTATTTTGTAAACGTACAGCCTATACAGATGAGCACTTTCTGAACTATGACCCTGCATCGTTTTTTTAAACCTAGTCACTAATTATCCCCAATATTTATAGCTTACATGACCAAAATTAGTAATTGGACTGTGACTCATTGCCTGCTAGACTATAGCAATTATTATAGAACATCTGTATTTTTCCTGGGGTGCCTGGGTGGTTCAGTCAGTTAAGCATCTGACTCTTGATTTTGACTCAGGTCATGATCTCAGGGTCATCAGATGGGAGTCCCTCATGGGACTCCATGCTCACTGGGGAGTCTGCTTGAAATTCTCTTTCCCTCTCTCTCTGTCTCTCTCTCTCTCTCTCAAAATAAATAAATCTTTTTTAAAAAATACATCATTTCTTTAAAAAGAACATCTGTATTTTCCTGACTTATCTCAGCTATGTGGAAATATGTACCCCAGTTTCTCATTTTAGAAGAGATGGTAAGTTTAGCATTGCAAAATGTTACCTCACAGCTCTTGTGATCTTGGGCAAGTTTGAATCCTTTCTTCCCATCACAATAACAAGAGTAACCGCCAGGGTAGTTGACACAAAGTTGAGCACATATGTTCTCAGAGCATTCGTCCACATCTGGGGTAAAAGGGAACATAGATCTTAATATCTTCCAAACGTTCAATCCAATAGGAGTATTCCAATTTAAGCATAAGATAATCAATGATAATAGAGGTGCCGGTAGTTCAGTCGGTTGACCATCTGACTCTATTTCAGCTCAGATAATGATCTCTTTGAGATCAAGCCCCACACCAGGTACCACACTCAGCGCTGAGTCTGGTGAGATTTTTTCCCTCTCCCTGTGCCCCTCCCCCTTCTTGCACTCACTCACTCCCTCTCCCAAATAAATTAAATAGATAGATAGATAAAAGATAATCAGGATACTAGATTCTTAGTAAAAGAAATCTCTCTGCCATGAAATCACATTTCAACACTTGGCATGGAAATTTAAATGAGTGACAAGTGTAATTTCTATCATTTACACAAGTGAAATAACAAATTTAATGTATAACTTTCAGTAATAAATAATTAATAAAAATATAACAACTATGCTAATTTTCCAGTTTTTGAATTTGAAGGAAAAAAGACTGAGAGTCTCAAGGTAACTGTCATTTCTAACTAAATGAATTCCATTGAGACTGCCTCCCAAGTATTTGCTTTGAAGAAAAGAAAGGGAGGGGTAAGGAAGGGAGAGGAGAGGAGTGGAGAAGAGAAGGGGATAGGGAAGAGAGGGGAAGGGGGGAAAAAAATCCCTTTTCACTGAAGGTTAATATAATCAGGTATTACATAATATCAAGAACATTTGACATTCCATAATGCAGTGATTAACAGTGACAACAAATTTGAGGATGTATCTTTATTTCTTATCACTTAAAAAAGAAAAACAAACCTCACTGCGCTATTACCTCCCATATTGTGAAATCTATACAGCCCTGTCCTTGCCCATATTTTGAGAAAATCATCTTTGAAAAATTGTAATAATATGTTTCAGTAAATCTACTTCAGAGTTACATGAGATCCTTGATATTTCCAAAGCATGCATCCTCCAGTCTTGGTAAATTTACAAGTACATAAATGCATATATTACTAGCATACAAATTCCCCCATAAAATGTCTCAAAATACAACTGAAAATTGGTGATTCCTTAGCATCAAAATTAAATTGCAGATAATTGAAGTAATATGAATATGTGTCATATATACATCTTTTTCAAAAAACCTGTGTTTTATTGAATAAAACTACAATATACATTATAAAGTTGGCTACTACCAAATCTGAATATTACCATAGTAATTTCTATCCAGAGTTGTGTGAGAACAGAAATGCTGTATGGAGGGGATATTTTTTGGTGAGTGCATAAAATGTAAAACATCAAAATATCAACAGGAGCAGATATATTTAAAAAAAAAACTATTCTAAAATTACTATTGATTTAGGCAAATTCATAAAGATAGAAAATAGATTAAATGTCATCTCCCAAAAAGTAGATAGAGACAGAAAAAAGTTTAGAGTTTGGGAGAGGGAGGAGGGGAAATTTATTGCTTAATGGTTACAGAGTTCTGTTTGGGATGATGCAAAACTTCTGGAAACAGAGAGCAGTGGCTCCATAACCATGTGAAAGTAATTAGAGCCACTGAATGGTACCCTTAAGAATAGTTAAAAGGGTACATTTTATACATATAAATATATGTATATAATAGAAATATTAGAAAAATCACTATTGATTTGGTTAGTTTTAGTCATGATATTAAATTTATCTTGAAGTTTTTAAGATTTAAAGGATATGAAATAATTTCCATATATCTATGATTTTTTTTTAAAGCCCCCCAATACTTCCATGTTACATGCACACCTGGCAGCACTCCTTTGGCCAAATGAATCCAAAGGGCTCTCCCAAATCCACAGGTGCTGACAGTACTCATCAATACTTTTTAAATTTCTAGAGCTCAGTTATCATTTCCTTATGATGAGATTTTTTTTATATGTATTTAATTATAACAGAACTATGTCGTTTCCTATTTAAGAATAAATGACATACAGAAACATGCACAGAAGATTATCAAAATGCTTGGTATAAAACTGAAGGTTTCTAACCATCCATGTAACATCCATGTGATTTTTAAACTTGTCTTTCTTTTATATGTGTATGTTTTTCCTTCCAGATTGAAATTCTTTTTATCTTTTAACATTATTTAAACGATGTGAAGATATGTTTATTTTGCTTTTATCACACATGGGAGGTCTCCAATTCATACATAGCTTAGAGGACAAACAGAGTGCATAAGACTAAACCTAAAGACCATGCGTCTTAGATACTTTTACTCTGGAAGGAAGCCAATGATTCCCCAATCGGCCATGCTGTATATGGAGCTTGCCTTCTTAGGAAATCTGATTGTGGACATCAAACAGAACCAATGCTTCTAATCTCAAACCAAGGCTCAAACCCACCCTCTCCACCATCAAACAATGATAGACACCACCACAACTCTACCTTCGCAAGCCTTTAGTACGGGATTGTATCTGTAGCCTTCAGCACATTCACATTCAAAGTCTCCTGGGATGTTCTTACACACAGCTGTGCCACAAATGTTTGGCATTACAGAACATTCATCCACATCTATAAATGAAACCAACAGATTAAAAAAATATTTCTCCCATACCATAGGATAATAGCAAAGAATGCTTGATTTGTGTTTCCTGCATCTGGTTTAATATATATAATGAGACAATAGAGTGGCCTGGGAATAACAAAATTTTAAGTCTATCATCACGTTTTAGTTTACTAAACATGATTTCTTCATGCAAACATATAGGGAATTTGATGGTTGCTATGTTCTTCAGAGTTATGTAAAAGGAAACGGCTTTAGTTATTTTCTTATCTATTAAGCTACATTACACAAATAAATGGGAGAAAAGATTCACCATATTCTTAATATATATCCCTAAATACATGTTTTTGAAATATGTTCTTGAAAATGGATTCACTCTGTATTATCACAAATACAAAAAATAAAAATGAGCTGACTCATCAGCCATGTTTTCCTTTGGAAATGGACAGTAGCTAAATCTGCATACTATTATTATTGACTGAAGTTTTCAAGAGTGATTCAAATTTAAAAAATAGAGGAAGTTCTCTAAGTATGTATAGAATTCCAGTACAAATTTTAGTGTTAAATTAATATTCAGAAATTTCAGATGCATTTATTGAATTTATTATATTATATTAACATGTATATTATATTACATGGTAGAGTAGGAAATAAAATACTAATTGCAACTAGTCACTAGATGAAAGCATCTGTGATAAAAAACAAGTTGCAGAAATAGTTCACTGGAGATGTAATTATTAGTGAACTTTTCTCATCTGTACTCTCTGGAGACAGACAAGTTCAGAATGTAAAATATATTTTCTACTCTATAAAATTGAGAGTTTAATTTTTCCATAGACTAATAACCAAAATT
The DNA here is from genome assembly GCF_002288905.1 of Enhydra lutris kenyoni. Lineage (NCBI taxonomy): Eukaryota > Metazoa > Chordata > Mammalia > Carnivora > Mustelidae > Enhydra > Enhydra lutris. The sequence continues at coordinate 72,231,891 of NW_019154086.1, read as the reverse complement.
TCAGACATTACTCTATTTAAAAAAGCATGAACAGAAATAACTGAACCAATTCCTGCATAAGGGAATCCTATATCATGACTGTATCAATGTCAATATCCTGGGTGTGATATTGTAGGACAGTTTTATAAAATGTTACTACTGGGGGAAACTGAGAAGAGCACATGGGATCTCTTTCTATAATTTCTTACAATGGCATGTGAATCTCCAATTACATTAAATAAAATATTCATTTAAAAAAAGAGCTATAAAAGCCATATTTTAAAAAAGAAAGTGAAAACATATGACTAAAATTATTTGGTTTGAGGCATACTGCAGAGAACTATCTAAATCATATGAGTTCAGGTTATAGCACATTGATTTTATTACCCTACACTGACATCTAATGTCTGACAAAAAGTTTTATTCTTGCATTTGTAGACAATTACTGGCAACTTGATCTCAAGCAATATCCACATCTTGGCAAAGAACCTATTGTAATAGTTGTATACATATTTTTCTATCACCTAGTTCATGGATAAAGTCTGTGTAAATGAAGTATACAAAAACATATGTCATGGTCATCGGGGACATTCTTATGTATAAAAGGACTTTTTGTAATAATTTATATACATGTGTATTAACTCAATGGATAAGAATTAAATAGCTTGTAATTAAAAATATAAGTCGCAACTTCTTTAGAAGAACAGACCATTCAAGTATTTAAATGCAGAAGTATGAATGGGTATTATTTGCTTATAGAATGCATATGGTATCCTGCATTATGATGGTTTTCTATAATATGTTCCATCAGTAGTGGTATTCTCAATTTCTAACCTCAAACTTCAGACCTTCAAATAGGCAGACAGGAAAGATGTATGGTCACAAATTGGTAATGGTTTAGGAGAAATTGTTAGTTAATGCAGTTCACTTTAGAGTCATTTAACTGCACTTTAAACAATATTATAGTAAATTATACTATACTAAACACTACAGTACAGTGAGGGATAGAACATCCCTTCAATATGAATTCAATATGGGGATTTCCCAAAGTAGATATGACTAGAGTTGAACAGGAACACTTTATGATTTAACTTACTATATTCTTCTACCTCATAGCAAAAAGGAGAGGGACAAGGAGGGAGGGAAGGAAGGAGGGAGGGAAAGAGGGAAGAAGAGAGGGAGGGAGTGAGGGAGGAGAAAATTATTTCCAATTTCTAAAGGCAAAACCTAACTCCAGGCTGGAAAATTCATTTTTAGCCATCCACACATAGCACAAATATTTGAAGTTTTAATTGTGGCAGTTAAAAGAATCAAATAGAAAGGACAATAGGCAGAGGGAAAAAAGTCAAAATTGGAGGGAAACATAAGGACAATGAAAAACAAAGGAAATACACTAGTAAAATGACTTATTGAAAAAGCTAAACTGACAGGGATTATTCAAATCTGAAGAAAAAAAAAGTTATGACCGATGATGGGATCTTACATGTATAAAGAGAAAGAAAATAGTTCATCTTTCCCAAAACCACAACAGGAAATAAGGTGTAAGAAGAAAGGTTTGTATTAGATATTTGACAGGCATATCTAACAAGGAAATATGAAATACAGTGGAAGAGGTTATTAAGGATTATGATAGATTACTCTGTATAGCTGTTTATCTTATGGTATAAAGGAAATAATATTAGAATGTCTGGAAAAAATAAAAACAATGATTTTGTAAAAACTCTAGTAAGCAAGGACCTGCACTGAAACTTCACTTTATCACCCTTTAATGAAATTCTTTATTCAAACGTACACAGACACAGACACACACACACACACAGTAACAAAACAGTAAAATACTCAACAAATAATAAAGTACAATAAGAAAACAATGAAAAACTCTATAAATGACAAAATAATCCACGAACATTAAACTAAAAGGCGGTCCCCTAGTATCACAAGGCTTCAAGGTGGGTAATAATGTGTATTTGTTACAAGCACTTACAACCAGAGAGTTCCAAGAATTTCCTGGGGAAATTCCACTCACTGAACTTTGCTCTCACACAGTAAATGCCTTCTTGCTCTTACCTTTGCAGTCCTTCTTATTTAAGAGCATAAAAAACCCACTTTTACAGGAACAGTGGTAACTTCCAGGTGTATTATCACATATCTGGTTGCAACCTCCATTTACATTTGAGGGATCTTTGCATTCATTTATATCTAAGAAGGGAAAAATAAATTATTTTTAAAGCAATAAGGCCTCTGGAGAACGTTCTAGGAGGCCAATCCAGATGAGTGAGGTGGGTTTAGTAGACATACCATATTCACACTTGTCTCCTTGCCAACCTGGTTTACAGATGCAAGTGAATGTAGCTTGACCATCTGTGCAGCTTTTGTACCCATCCTCATTGCATGGCAGGGGACTACATTGGTCTGGAATGGCTGAAGGAGATTGACAGCTATTTAATTTTTGCCACGTGCCATGGTAAAAAAAAGAACTACGTACCCTTTAATAGAAATCCTGTGCATGAAGCCTGTAATCAATGAAAAAAATCATAACTCCTTCCTTCAAGTAATACTTCTTAATAGAAAAGTGAGTCCAATATTTTTTTTCCTCTATGATCATCAGCCTTGTTTCCCAAACTCCACATACGAGAGAAATCACATAGTACTTGTCTTTCTCTGACAGACCTACCTTGCTCAGCATAATACTCTCTAGGTCCATCTACATTGTCACAAATGGCAAGATTTCATTCTTTTCTAAAAAGAGAAACAGACCAAGAGGACAGCTTTTTTTTTTTTTTTTTGCTTGAAGACTTTATTTCTCAGAGAGAGAAAGAGAGCGCATGCACAAGCAGGGAGAGCAGCGGGCAAGCTCCCTGCTGAGCAAGAGGCCCGATTGCGGGACTTGATCCCAGGACCCTAGGATCATGACTGGAGCCAAAAGCAGACACTGAACCAACTGAGTCATTCAGGCGTCCCACCAGGCCAACTCTTAACTATGCAGGATGGGCTGAAGGTTGGCAGAGGGGAGGTGGGGGGAGCGGAGAATGAATGGGTCATGGGGATTAGGGGGTGCACTTGCTGTGATGAGCACTGGGTGTTGTATGTAGGTGTTGAATCACTAGACTGTGCACCTGAAACTCATATTGTTTTGTATGTTGGTTAATTGGAATTTAAATAAAAATTTTTTTAAAAAGTGAGTCCATTAGATAAATCTTTATAATTGTTTTGTAAAAGGGAACTACTTTTATATTTGCAAACATATACAAATATACAACATATACAGTATAAATTTACAAATGTAATTTGTTATTTTTTCATATAAATTATCATATTTGATCCTTAAAACAATTCAATGTGGTAGGCAGAACAAATAAAACTACTCGGTATCAACAGAAAAAAGAATTTGGGACTTCCAATTTGGGTTAAGATGAAGTAACATGAACTAGATTCATCTTCCTGCCTTAAATAAATACAACTCTGCTCAAAAGACATAAAACAACAGTTTCCAGACACTGGACAATAGGTAGCAGAGAACTGGTGATTCCTAGGGGAAGGCCATTTTCTTCATAAAATGTTACAGAACTTTACCACCATCTTAAATGATATGCCCAGTTGTATATTTGTGGTCTCTCTTCCCTCACTAGACACTGCAATGGTCCCTGGGTTCCTGCACATCCCCACACCTGTTTCTCAAGCCTTCCTAGTTAACTCTGCAAATTCCTTCCAACACATTCCTGTTTGCTTAAATTAGCCTGAGGAATTTTCTGTTACATGTAAAAAAAAAAAAAGTTTTAAAACTAAACAAGACCTAATTGCCAAATTTTTCAATAAATGTTCTAAAAAAATCAAGTTTTTGAAAAGTGGCAATAAATCAGGTATTAGTTAAAATTCTAGAAGACAAGCTAATCAGCAAATTATCAAATTATTTTTATATCCGGGACACCTGGGTGGCTCAGGCCATGATCCCAGGGTTTGAGGGATTGAGTCCCTCATAGGGTTCCCTGCTCAGTGAGGAGCCTGCTTCTCCCTCTGCCTGCTGCTCCCCCTGCTTGTACTCCCTCTCTCTCTAACAAATAAATAAATAAAATCTTTTAAAAACATTACTTTCATATCCTCTGGTAAATTAAAAAATAAAGTATGGATTAAATATGCATGTTCAGGCAAACTATTTTACTTGTATAATTACAACCGACTTCAAGTTAGAGAAAATTCAGATACATGAGTATTTAGATAATGCCAATGTCACATGTAAAATATTCATTAGACAGATATCTCAATTTACATGTTGCAATTTCACCTTTTTGTCTTTGACTCTCACCCGGGAAATTAGACATAAATAATCTACCAGAGTTATCACTAGGCGCTATATGAACTTCAAAGGGAGAAGGCTAATGTGATATTTTAATGTTTCACATTTATAGGACTGGTGCCAAAACTTAGAAGAATAAGCATGGCTCCATTTTATACATGACTACACAACAACATCGAAAATAAAGCTGTCAGGAATAAAATTCTGAAGTTGATGGCCTAAAGCTTAGTAAACAAGGAACACTGTTCAACTTACACATCAAATGGAATATTTATTTGGAGTAAAAGAGCAGCATTTACATTTGGGGAAAAAAAAAAAAATTCTTTCAAACGATTTTGAGAATATCTCCTTGCCGGGCACACAACTCTTCTAGGGCTCATTTGTTGATTTTAAACATTAGTTATATTTACATGGTATATTTTATTTACTTGCAGGGTTTTGCTTTGATTTATTTATTTGTTCATTTTTTAAATAGATGGTAGAGGTGTTTACCAGTGACACAGCTCCGCAGATCAGGGTGAGCCTCAGTGGACTGACGTGCAGCAGTGAACAACCCGGCTCGGAAAGAGCCAAGACAACCTGTGAGTACAAGCAAATGTCTTTTTAGAGTGGATACACTTACTTCCTCTGAAATCATGGTGAAGGTAGAAATTATCCAAAGTGATAGAATATTTATCTTCCTGGGGATTGACAGGACTTGGCATTCAAAATGTCATCCCTGAATGTTTCTGTCCACATTTTTAAAAATTTAAATATTCTACAAGCAAGATTACAGTAAATGCAGAATCATGAAAAAAAGGTTTATGGAAGCTTCTTTTTGGAGAAGAATCTTAAAGCAAGAGATGAAAAAGATCTTAGATTAACAGAAAAATTTATTGGCAAATAAATCTATGCTCTTCCCTCTGCAGCAGAGACCTAGAGTTACCCTCGTATCTGTAGGCCAGAGTCTAATTTAAAAGTGTCTAGGGGCGCGTGGGTGGCTCAGTGGGTTAAGCCTCTGCCTTTGGCTCAAGTCATGATCTCAGGGTCCTGGAATCGAGCCCCACATTGGGCTCTCTGCTCAGCAGCAGACCTGTTTCCCCTCCCTCTCTGCCTGCTTGTGATCTCTTGCTCTTTCAAATAAATAAATTTAAAAAATCTTTAAAAGTGTCTATAATTAAGTCAACAGATTAAGTTAGTGTTTCTAGCTGCTGCAGGCAACTTCTAATTCTCTCAGTGTTGTATAGAGACTAAGATAATAATATTTGTATAATGCCTCAATATTACAAAGTAGGTTTACTTCATTTAACTTCTCACTATAACTCTGTGAAATTAGATCTAGCAATCTGGCAGCAAAAACAGCTGAAGTAACAGATAAATACTTACATACTTTAAGTAGGAGACATTTAGTGTCAACAACATTTCTTTATAGTCTCTGAAGACAACATTATTTTTATCTGTATCTGTATCTATTTATCATTTCATTGTACAGCTAATCACAACTTACTAAAGAAATGGTATTTTGATTACCTTTTGCTGAGTAACAAGCCCCAAAATTAGAACCTCAAGTAATCCCTCCATTTTGTTCACAATCTGTGGGTCAAATATTAGAAAGGGTTTAGCTGGGCTGTTTGTCTCTGTTACACATAGAGTCAGCCAGGGCTGCTGAGATTGGAAGATCCACCTCTCAGACGGCTTTTCTTTTCTTTTTTTTTTTTTTAAGGTTTTACTTATTTATTTATTTAGAGAGAGAGCATGAGAGGGGCGTAGGTCAGAGGGAGAAGCGGACTCCCCATGCAGCTGGGAGCCCGGTGCGGGGCTCAATCCCGAGACTCTGAGCCAAAGGCAGTTGCCGAGCCAAAGGCAGTTGCCTAACCAACTGAGCCACCCAGGTGCCCTCAGATGGCTTTCACTCACATAGCTGACATCTCTCTCTTCCCATGTGGTCATAATTCAGGACTTCTCAATGTGGTTGAGTTTCTTTTAGCATGCTGGTCCTAAAGTGGCACTTCTTTCATGGCAGCTGGCTTCCAGGAGGAAGAAAGCAGAGACTGCCAGACCAATGAAGAGGCATTTTGTCACCTCCAGAGTCTACTGGTCAAGGCTATCCCAGGGTACATCCAAATTCAGGGAGCAAGGAGGCACTATGTTTATGATCACTCCATGCTGCTGCATATAAGTTATTGCTTCTAATTTTTTGCTTGCTAAACTTTACTCCATTGCAAGCAACCACCATTTTCATAATCCCCTCTACCCATGAAAGATACTTAGAATGCCCCCAACGTCCCACCTCTACAAGTTGCACTGCAATGGATATCTTCATGTGTGTCTCATTAGTACATGCATAAGAAATAGATACCCAGGGGTTTCAAGAATTGTGGGATCATTAGATAGGCACATACTTAGTGGCTCTCCAGAGGTGCGTTTCCACCACACAGCTTAAGAATTTCTGTACTTGGCTTTCTAACTTATGCCAAAATAGTCAAGTAAGAGATATTTCATATTGTTTTTCTGATTTCTAGTGAGATGGAGCATACCTTATGTCATTTATTATAAAAGACTTTTATTTATTTATTTGACAGACAGAGATTACAAGCAGGCAGAGAGGCAGGCAGAGAGAGAGAGGAGGAAGCAGGCTCCCTGCAGAGCAGAGAGCCTGATGTGGGGCTCGATCCCAGGACCCTGAGATCATGACCTGAGCCGAAGGAAGAGGCTTTAACCCACTGAGCCACCCAGGTGCCCCTCCTTATGTCATTTAAAAAATTTTTGTTTCCAGGGCATTTATCTACGGTAGTATTGGTCCTGGACAAAAGTATCAAAATTTGTAAATTATATGGTTGTTCTGTATAACCTTTATCAAGCTCGGAGAATTCTTCTATAATCATAGTTTGCAAAAAGGTTTTATAATTAAATGCTGAATTTTATCAACTGCTTTTTCTGTATGAACTGAGATAATAATATACTCTTTATGTGGATAATTAAATTGATAGATTTTCTGATGTTAAACCATTCCTGTATTTCTGTAATAAACCCTACTTCTTTATGATATATTATTTTAATACACTTTAGATTAGATTGGATATCATTTTATTTAGAATTAATTTATAATTGAAAAGGAATTTTATTTTTATTTTCTTGTATCGTTCTTACCTGATTTTGGAGTCAAGATTACTTCAAATTTTCTGAATAAGCTCACAGCATAGAACCTTATTCTCTCTTCTTGGACAATTTTATAAGAGAAAATAACTTTTTTTTTTAATTTAGAAGAAGTCATTTGTATAACATCTGGGTTTGAATTTGAGGGGAACCATGGAAGAGGGTTTTGCTGATTTAGTAATTACTTGTAACCAAGTTATCAACTTCTTCCTATAAAATTATAGTGTTATATATTTTTCTGGGAATGTATCCCTTTTATCAAGTTTCCAAATATATTTAGGTACAGCTATTTTTATTATTTTCTGATTATACTTTATTTTATGATTATCTTTATTTTACCATTATAAATTCAATCTATGTTGGGCTTATGGTATTTCTTTTCTTTTTCCTACACTTTGTGTTTTGGCAATTTATTTTTCTCTTTTTCTTTTTTCTTAATTATTCTTACTAGAGGTCAGTCTAACTTACTAACCTTTTCAAAGAATGAAATTTTGCTTTTGTGAATCTTTTGTTTTCCTTTTAACTTATTTCTATCCCTATTTTTGTTATTTCCTTATTTTTTGCTGCTAAGAGTTTGCAATATTGTACTTTTTAAAACCTTTTCTTGATTTGTATGATTAGGTAATTTTTTAAATACTCCAAATGGTCCTCTTACTGCTACCTCAGCAGTCAGCACCCAACTTCCCACACACACATATTAGGTCAAGCCAGCCTTCAGTTTATTCATGGATTTCTCACATTTCTTGCGGTTTTTCATTTTATTTTGTTATCATTAGTGCCTAGAATGCCAATGTTTCTCTTGAGATGATTTTAAGAGAAGGAAAGAGTCAGCAGTCTGGAATAATTAATTGACTTGGCAAGAACCAGAAACTAAAAGTTATTTCTAATGTTTATATTTAGGCTCAGAACTGAACATTTTCCAAAGAAGTTTCTCTTCCATTAATATAAAAATCCACTCTATCAGGTGATATTTAAAAGGTTTTCATAAATGGTAGGGTTATTCATTCTATTTTCTAAGGAAAGAACAGAACTTAAAAACAACATTTGTGTGATGAAATCGACAGTATTTTTTTTTACCAAATTCCATGTTTCCAATGCAGTACATACAGTGTATGGATAAACTGAAGCACTTTCTAACCCCTGAAACTCCAAATCTAATACTGCCCACTATGTGAGTATTAGTGATCTAAGTTCTTGGGTGGTCTTATCTTACTGTAAGGAGATTCCTGAATAAGTTATGGTAACTAGTAAAATTATATTAGGTTTGCCAAGGATAGGATCATAAAGTTTTTTTCCCCCCAATTAGGGCCATTGGCCTATAGAATATACACATCAAACGACATGAAAGTTTAAGTTAGGTAGAGTTTTTGGTTTTTGTTTTCAACAGTGGAGTTCATTGCATATGCCTATACATAAGTAAAGACCAAAATATAAATTGTGAGTCAAAAAGTAAAAATGATATAAAGTAAAGTTTTGTTTTAAATTAAGGGTTGGTTAAATAATAATACTTTACATTTGAAGAGAAATGTAAAGTGGAAAAAAAAACTATCTACATAAACATACTTATCTGGTGTTCCCAACGGGTCCGAAGTTAGAAAATATAATTATAGCGCACATTTAAATAAGAACCTGAAAAGCAAAATAACTTGTTTAACCTGACACAGTAGAAATTTTTAGATCTGGGAGTAGAGCCCACATCTTACAGGTTTTGTTTTTGGTTTTTGGCTTTTGGTTTTCTTTTTTTGTTTTTTTGTACTTGGTTATTCTACCATGCTGCCAAAGAAGACAAACAAAAAGAAAAGAAAGTTGAGTAGAGCCAGAAAAGAGGAAATTGAGAAGGAGAAAAGAAGAAAAAAGGAAAGTATTTTATCTAAGGAACTTTCCCAAAATACATAATGTTGTTAAAAAACTATTTATCTTTATCCAAATGTACTATGTGATCAAAGGTATATATTTCTTGAGTGCTGATGTCCACAAAAACACAGCTTCATTACATGGACCTAAGAAACAAGGATTAATACTGTATTTTTTAATGCAAGCTTTTAATTTTTAATAGCCAAATATCTTTTCTATAAGATATTTAAATCCCTACTTAAAATTGAGAAGCTAAAACAGTCTTGACATACTATCTTTTCTCCACTTTAATTATGATGATTTATGTCATAAGCTCTGAAGAGTGTAGAGATTTTTTTTCTTTCATTAAAAGATAATCCATAAGTTCCAGTTATAAAGTAAACAAGTCTTGGGGTATAAGGTATAGGATGGTGACTATAGTTAATAATACTGTATTGTATATTTGAAAGTTGCTAAGAAAGTAGATCTTACAAGTTTTCATCACAGGAAAAAGAAATTATAACTATGTTGTGGTGACAGATGTTGACTGGACTTACTGGATGGTCATTTTGCAACATATACATATATTAAATATTATGTTGTATACATGAAACTAATACAATGTTATATGTTAATTATATACCAATATTAAGAAGATAACCCATGACAACCATATGCTTCTAAAGAATGTCCTGATACCTAAATATAATTTATCATCAGACCATGGACGTTTATGGCAAAGTCAAGAGAATGAAAAAGACTAAAAGTCAAAATGCCAGACAGTAATTAAAGAATGATTTCAAATTTGCTTACATGTCCTTAAATAAAAGGACAGCAAGACTGCTTATAAAATGAACTCTTATGCCCAAGGCTAATTAAATTATATTGGATGGAATAGATGAGTGAAAGATTGGACTTGATCAAATCTAAATTCCCTTCTATTTCTATGATTATATGATTGAGATTCTTTGAACTTACCTAAATATTTTGGATAAAAATAATCCTAGAAAGAAAGAAAAAACAAAATGTATTTTAGCAAGCCTAAATTTCACTAAATAGTTAAAACTTAATTTTATAATGTGTTTTATATTAAATATGCAAATATATTACATATAACTATCATTTCCACATTACAATATTCTTGCTATACTAAAATATGCCAGGAGTAGATAACTAATAACTAAGCCAACATGACACTTAGCTTAAATCAATATTGAGCAATAAAATCATGTCACAAAAGCTTCCAATCTGAAAACAGGTTCTACTAAAGATGTTACATGCAATATATGCTCTCTATTTGTAAATTCTTTAATTTTTCCATAATGATCAGATACCTGAGGGTTTTGGAGGGGAGAGGGGGTAGGGGGATGGGTGAGCCTGATGATGGGTATTATGGAGGGCACATACTGCATGGAGCACTGGGTGTGGTGCATAAACAATGAATTTTGGAACACTGAAAAGAAATAAAATAAAATAAAATGGAAAAAAATCAGATACCCATTTGACACATTTCATGTCATGCTGATTACACATGCCACATTTAATGTTGAATAGAAGTGACATAATTTGAAGTGAATTAAACTGAACATTCATCTTTTAGCATTTTACTTACATGTAATACCTTATTATAAATTGGTTATGTACCAAAAGTTTGTCTGTAAATCGGTAATTTGGACTAAAGAATGTACTTTTCCAAAGGGAGAAAAATGTTAAAAATGATTTCTGAAGGTAAGGTTCTTAGGCTGGTTCCCCAAAGCCTTCTTAGGCCATAATATATCTAATGTGTAACATTAATAGCACAAGAATACCTCACAAGAAACCAGTGTTTCTAAATAAAAACATACTCAAGTAAGGAATATACTTCATCCAGTACAGAGCCAAAGTCACTCTTGCCTTCTCTCACATATAAACCTAAACAACAGTTGTCCACTCATTTATAAGGGTGGGATCTCCCACCAAGTAATTCAAACACTGGTGTTTTCTTCTACAGAACAAAAGCCAGGAAGACAAGCAACAATGAATGGGTTCAAAAGAAGACGATATGAATGTGAAAGGAAGATATTAGGTACAGCAGGGAGTGTGGACTAGGATATTAGGGATGTGGACAAGGAGAGAATGGGGCAGGATAGAAAATGAGAAGCAGAGGCACCTGGGTGGCTCAGTTGGTTGGGCGTCTGCCTTCAGCTTGGGTCATGGTCTCTGGGTCCTGGGATCCAGTCCCATGTCAGGCACCCCACTCAGCAGGGAGTCTGCTTCTCCCTCTCCATCTACCTCTCCCTCAGACCCCCTCCTCCCTTCATGCTCTCTCTCACTCTCTCTCAAATAAATACATAAAATCTTTTAAAAAAAATGAGAAGCAGTCACAAATGTTTCTTTTTCCCTTGCCTTTCATTTCTCCCATTTTTTCTTTACTCCCTCTGTCATCTTTCTCTTTTGTATATGAGATCAATGTCAAAAAGTGAAGGGGAGGAAGCAAATAAATGAGTTTCCCTTCTCCACTACTTTCCTGCCTCTCCACTATGGTCTTCTACCTCACTCTTCATTTGCCATTCAGTGACTAAGCTACAAGAACATACCTACAATGTTAGAAATATATACTCAGGTATTTACGGGCTATGTAAGAATATGATATCTTAGGGATGTAGGCTTGCCTTAAATGATCCAGCGAAACAAAACTAAAATTAGACTGGGTGGGGTTGAGAATAGGCAAAACAAGAATGGTGATTGCTGATAACTGCTTAAGTCTGGGGAGGTATATGGGGGTTTATCATACTGTTCTGACTACTGTGGTATATATTTAAATTTCTATAATAAATAATATTATATTATACTGTATTATAAATGTATATATATGTTATATACATATAACATATATATGTATCCTACACAATAAGAGTACTAATCTGCTATATATTGTGAAATAATAAAATATTTTGTCTTGTCAATTGCTTATCCACAAAAAGCCACAAAACTCGCTCAATCCTGCAGAGTATTAATTCTTTGGTACCTTGGAAAAAATATTCTTTGAACCTAAGTAGAGAGAAAAGGATTAAAGAGGATCTCTGGAGAACACAAGTTGTTACTGTCTTGAGCAAGTTCTCTAACTATAGACAAATGTTCCTGCTCATTATCTTTCATCTAGTCTCATGGTCCCAGAAGCCATGGCTGAACTAAAGGAGCTACTTTGTATTTGCTTTCTTCCTCATTTCCTTTGGGTTACATAGTTCATGTCAGGAAAAAATATCTGAGGTAACGCTGAAGGTTATCAGATTTGAATTCTCAAGGTCAACTTCATCCTTATTTTTAGAGGCACTATTTATAATCCTGTTTTCCACAGGGCATATTAGAAAACATCCTTCCCTAGGAAAATTAGGAGACTAAAGACAAGGTCTGGGGTCCCATGTTTCTGTATGATATTTAGTGGTCTTTATGATTAAATTCTTCTAGACTAAACTTGGAAAAATTTATACATTAAATTTATAAATTCTAACCCCAGGAATTAGTGATCATATTAAGTGGGTTCAGGAAACTTCCCAAGGCTTTATGGGAAAAAAATCTACTTCAGGAATATGGTACTATAATGAATTCTTTCATAAGCAATCACTGAGTACCTATGATATACCAAGCTCTGGATTAGGTAGCATTGTCTTCTAAAGCCTGGTTAAAAATGCCAACAGAGAGATCTAATGAGGTATAGTGATAATACAGTCACACACACACACACCTTATACTTGAGATACTTTCTTCTCCATCTACCTAATACTACCAAATTCCAATTGGGAAAAAAATTATTTGCAAACCATGAGATCAAGACAACTTGCTGATAATGAAGTATACCCAAATTATAGTTCGGCTAGTGCATAATGCTTTGGCAGTAGTATCTTCCTAACAAGCCCACTTTTCTCTGAAGTTACTTTCTTCTGAAATGCTTCAGTGGTTACATGTAGAAGGCAATATACACAATCATTAATTTTAAAAAGGAACACAAGGGAACACAGACTCAAGCTGGAATGTTCAGTCTTTCATTATATGTCTAGGTATGCTAACTTACTAGATTTCATTCATTCTTACCGTTTCAGGGTCATTTTCAAAGATCTCCCTGGCTTCTTCCTTATTGCATAATTCTTCAATGCATTCTCTTTCAAGATTACCCTTTTTGGTTTCTTCAAACATAGAATTTGCACGGCGTTTCCTAACCAGAACTTGTGAAGCGTCCTGCTTTGACAAAACTGAAGGAAAAAAATAAGTTTTTATAAGTAAGCTTTTCATTTCTCCATCTATAATATGGTATTTTATTAAATAAGTGAGAATTAAAATCATTGTCTAATTGTGAACTGCATAACATTTAGAATTAGTATAGGAAAATTGAGAAGAGAAATATGCAGATACATAAGCACTTTGATTAACTCAAAGAGCAGGTTTGGTGAGCAAGTTATAGCACTTGTATAATGATCTTCACAAATCATTCAAGTTCACGCATGAGGCCAAACAAACCAGACAATATTTAATGTTTACCTTATTATGACTACACTGGGAAAAAGCAGCATGCTGAAACAACTGTATCAAAAGTTATAGCCACACATCTTTAAAGTTAGAGTAATAAGCTTTCTCAATTTTACTGGAAAACCACATGACCTCTGTAAAGATAGAGCAATGTGGGAGTACAGCCTAATCAGCTATTTAAAAGATACTTGATGACCTAAAACATTTGATTTATTCACAAAAGGGAAAATAAAGATCTTTGGGAAAAGGAAGATCATGTGCAAAGCACAAAATACAGAAGGCAAAGAGAAAAAATTTGGTAATATCAACCGCATAACAAATTTCAAACAGCTAAGTAGCAACAACAAAAATTACAAAGTTCAACATCAAGTGATAGGCTGGAAGAAAACATTTCATGATACAGACTGGAAAAAGATTACATTCAAAATGTATAAACAGGGGTGCCTGGGTGGCTCAGTGGGTTAAAGCCTCTGCCTTCGGCTCAGGTCATGATCTCAGGGTCTTGGGATCGAGCCCCGCATCGGGCTCTCTGCTCAGCGGGGAGCCTGCTTCCCTCTCTCTCTCTCTCTGCCTGCCTCTCTGCCTACTTGTGATCTCTCTCTCTCTGTCAAACAAATAAAATCTTAAAAAAAAAAAAATGTATAAACAGGGCGCCTGGGTGGCTCAGTGGGTTAAGCCTCTGCCTTCGGCTCAAGTCATGATCTCAGGGTCCTGGAATCGAGTCCCACATCGGGCTCTCTGCTTGGTGGGCAGCCTGCTTCCTCCTCTCTCTCTCTCTGCCTCTCTGCCTACTTCTGATCTCATTCTGTCAAATAAATAAATAAAATCTTTAAAAAAATGTATAAACAACTTTTGCAAATTAAAATAATAACAACAATAATAATAAACCAATGAATAATAATGTGTGCAAGATTAAATACAAAATAATATAAAGAAAATATAAAGAAAACACTATAATCAAAATCATACAAACATCACTGAAGAGGAAAATAAAAATGGCCAATAAACATGTGAAAAGACGTTCACTACAAATTTTTTAACTAGATTTTGGCCCATTAAAACTGCACAAACTTAAAGGACTGATAACATCAAGTAATGGCGAGAGTAAGGGGAAACAAGTATTCTTGTATATCAGTGGTGGGAATATATTCTGCTAAGCATTATTTTAAGGTCATCTGGTAGTAGCTGAAAATTTAAGGCACACGTACTCTTCAATTCAACAATTCTGCTTCTGAGGATGTCGTGCAGATATGTACCTATGCTGGAAAAGATGTCTATAGAATGTTTGTTGAAAAACTGCAATATCAAAAAATTAAAAACAATCTAAATAACTCTCAAAAAGGTAATGGAAAAATAAACTATAGTACATCTGTGCTGTGGGATAATATGCACCTATCAAAGAAAAGGAACATATTTCTCTATCGAAGATCTTCAAAATATATTATTAAATTAAAAATGAAAATTGTAGAATGTCATACTATCACATAACCCTATGTATATCAGGCATACTTGTAGATATGTATATATCATGTGGACAGATACACAGAAAATAGTTTGGAAAGACACTCAAACTACTGATTGCAATTATGTTTGAAGAAAAGAATGGACAGTATGAAGCTTTGGCTTTATTGTTTTAGCATATAAACAACATTATTTCTTTTAACAACATAATTTTTAATGAAACTTTTTAAAAGCAAAAATAAAACCTAGGGGCGCCTGGGTGGCTCAGTGGGTTAAGCCTCTGCCTTTGGGTCAGGTCATGATCCCAGGGTCCTGGGATCGAGCTCCACATCGGGCTCTCTGCTCAGCAGGGAGCCTGCTTCCTCCTCTCTCTCTGCCTGCCTCTCTGCCTACTTGTGATCTCTGTCAAATAAATAAATAAAATCTTTAAAAAAGAAAAAAACCTAAAAAAATTTTTAAATCCTGATTTAAACCACAATAGTGCTTTCACTAAGATAATCAAGTAATATAAACAGATAAATATGTTTTTCTCTTTTTTATCTTATTACCTGGAAAAAAGATGACAATAGAAGGAAGAAAAAGAAAAGCAAAAGGACTAATTAATCAAGTCACCATAATTATTAGCTGAGTAACTGAACATCTTTCAAGAGTGTAGTAAGTAAAGTTATTTTATTTCTCCTACTTGCCAAAACAGAAGTTTAAATGTGATGACTAACTAAATAGTGTTCGGGTCATATTTTTAACCCTATGTCTTACCATCTTTATCTCTGTTCATTACTAAGATCAAGATTAAATCAAGGCTGTGTGTGTCCAACAGATGTTGTTCTGTGAGCACATTACCTGCCAGACGTATTATTGACTGATAAATGGTAGCCCTATCCACAGTGGAAGAATCTGACACGGTCAGTTATCTCATTTATCGGAAGTAGTTTTAAGGATGCTACTTTATAATAAATATAGCAAAAACTGAACCCTTCTGAAGCTCAAATCAAATATGTATCTTTCTGGGGAAAACAATAACATCTTTCTCTGAAAGATAAATACAGTGATGCAATAACAAAAAAAAATCAATGTCAAATGCACTTAGAAAACTAACCATTAACATCACTCTTTTGGATTTCTTTCTTATGGAATATTAAGTTTTGGAACTTAGATATTAATATTGACATTTAAGTATATCTCTTCCCCTACAAGTGACCACTGCAGGACACAGACCATGTTTGATAACACGAACAATATTCACACTGCAAGAGGAAGTTCTCAAGTATCCAGAGAGAACTAAGGCAAACATTTAGAGGAAGGCTCACATAAATTCATAGGAGAAGAAAACAAAATGGCCGCCATCATTTTATAAAAGATGAAATGCACATAAAGAGCCTGCAGGATAGTTGCCCTGAGTTATAAGGAATAGCAAAATTAGGACTTAGATCCCAATGTACAGATCCCAAGGTACAGATTACTATTTGCTGTTTCTCAAAAAACAGGCTTCATTTTCTCCACTGATTAGAGGAATCTTAAAAAGGAAAACTCTTACACCTCTACCCTAAAAGATAACGAAGTTAACAATAAAAACCTAACTTTGTCTAAATTTGAATGCTTATGTTTTATTTCATCTAGGTTCAAGCCAATAATGTTTTAGATTGGCAAGGTACTTAATAATTTTCAATGTGTATATTATTTCATTTGATCATCACATAAATAATGCCGTAAGTCAGAGGACAGAATTATCACCCCCACTTTCCTTGAGTTACTTGAAGAAAATGAAGCTGAAAGAGCTTATATGATTTGGCCCAAGCCCATAGAGCTAGGATGTGCTGCTAATGGGACAAGAATTTAAATATACCCATCCTCCTAATCCAGTGTTCTTTCTTCTCTATATCTGCCACTCAAATGCCAACAATGTATTTGATTTAAAAAAAAAAAAAACTATGTGGTTGTGGCATGGACAAGTTTGATATCTTAACTAAGACATTTACTGTCCTATAGGAAATAAACCCACCCATTTAATAAGTGTGCTTTCAAAGGAATCTACTATTCCTTGTCAAAAAAAAAAAATACAAATATGACATAACAGATCCAAATTAAGAATTACAGAACTGTAGAATGACAAACCTATGTGGGTTAGAAGTGCTTTTACCGGCTGCCTCAGTCTATCTACCCAAAAGCATCCACCCTGCTGCACTGCAGGAATGTCCCCAAAGTTCCATTATTTATCGTAAGAGTCATGGTATATAAGCAGGTAATGTCCTTTTTACATTATTTCCATTAATACTAATCACAAATGTTCTAAGTAGACAGTAATTTTACCATGTTATGCATGAACAAATGACAACTCCAGGAGGTTGAGTCAACCTTACCAAGTTCACACAGTTGGGAACAGAAGCCTGACTCCAAAACCCATTTTCCTTTTACTACACTGTCACTTCTTTCCTACACTGTCTCTAATCACTTGTTTCACTTCTTTGGATTAAGAATTTTTTCAAGAAAGTTTGTTAAAGCCCGAGTATGTTGCTTGAAAAGTGTTACCTTCAGGTTCATAGTTTAGGTATAACGTTTAGTTATGAGTTTTTCAAGTTAGAAGAATTACTTAACTATTTACACTGTTAACTTATCTAAGTTCTCCCTCTTCAAAATAGTGACCATAGCAGGTTGAACAATTATGTCAGTAACATAACCACTGTTCAAACACGAACTAAAACTCCTTTTTGAAGTTGTCTTAACAGCTTTCATATGTTCCCTTCAATATTTTCTGTGGGGACAAATCTTTGGTTTTTGAGCATAAGATTTGTCTTATCTTCAAAAAAGTCACTTATTGTCACTGGTACTTCATAAAAGCAGACATAATAAAGATAGTGGGGTTAACACTGTCTCTGGTCAGAGGAAAAGTTCCCAGTGTGTTCAATTCAGTTCCATCTGGTCCTTTCCCAAGACCCTCTTCTCCCACTGAAGTGTTCAAACTTGCTACTCTGTCCAGGGCGGTGGTTAGGACCAAGGATCTGCAGGTTGCCCATTACTGATCAGAGGAGAGTGAGGTTGCCAACGAAGGAGATCTAAGCTTTGGGATAGCCCATCCTCTGAATCTTTGCCATTCTGCTCTTTTGTCCTTTGCCAAGATGGTTCTCACCTTCCTCCTTCCAAAGCTCTTCTCTTTTATAGTTTGCCTTCTGTCTTTTTCCCAGGCCCTACTTGTCTGGCATCCCAAGAATGAAAAACGACTCCTAAAAAATGTGTCTGAGAAGAAAATCTCCCACTAGCATTTGGTTGGCAGGGTGCTTGAATCTTTCGTTTCTGCTTCAGTGTGGGACGAAGCAGGGGGAATTGTTTTCAATGTACAAATAGAACTAGATAATAGTTTGAGATGTAATTGTGCTTCACGTGTGTCAACTGTTGAACTGGCATGTTTCCTTCAGTTCAAATCTGAAGAAAAATAGAACTGCATGTAATACAGAAACACCATTAACTAGTAATGATGGGAAAATATATGTCCAGAAATTACCAACTATATTTAAAATAATCACATAGTAATCAAACGTAAAATCTTTCATTTTATTCATAAAGATTTCTACCACAGAAGACTTCTAATTGAGGAGGAATATTTAAAAATGTGAGGATTGCAAGGACTATGAAAACGAAAAGACAGATTTTTAATTGCGTTTGTTGGCCTATATAATTATTATCAATTTTTGGAGAAGTTTATGTCAGTTTTCAGAAAGAAATGCCATGTCTGGATGCATGTTACACTTAAATCTTTTTTAAGTTAATTTTTTAAAGAGAACTATTATACTTGCTTTTCTCTAAAGTTCTTACTTTTGTTTATATTGAAGACTAGGCTGCTGAGCAACTGATTCTTATATTACTATGTTAAAGGCTGGGAAAGTATTAGAAAAAGTATTCTCTAGGTGTGAACTATGTATGAAAGTATGTATCCATTCTTCAAGAGGACTAAGCAGTAAATAGACTGATGAGAAATTCTTTAAAAGAGTCCAAAGTCACAAGGATAGATCTGGGTAAGAATTTAAATCTGGGGGGAAAAAAGAGGAAAGAATCTGAGTTATATGTTGTATATATAAAGGTAGTGAGTCCTAAAACATTTGGATTAAAAGAGACGAAGGCTGTTACTTATTTAGTAGTAGAAAAGCCATTGGTGCTATTAAAAAAAATGTGACTATCCACCCCCATTCTGGCTGAGCAGGGAAACAATGCCTGAACTGTTTAGCCACAACAGGAGTGACATGGACCTCTCCTTACTTGGAGATTTAATTATAACTTTAATTTACAGTCCCTAGTCTAGAAAAAAAGAATAAATCAAACACTCTGCCTTCGTTTCCCCAAAGTTAAAATCTTGACTGTATCCATAGACAGAGAAAATGGCGCACATCCGTTATCCTTTCCAAAACAACAAATACTTCTACCCACAAGACAGAACAGGCAGTTTATTACTCCTTCCCCCCACCCCAAAAAAAAACAACAACATAAACAAAAACAAAACAAAAAAACCCCAAACACAACATTAATCATTTCTTTCATTTGCTCTGTCTGCTCTCAGTGAGTGATAAATTACAGTACTTCGTTTGAAGGGACTCAGAGCTGATTTTGGCAAGGTATGGAGAAGGATGTTATAGTGTCCTTCCTTCTCGAGATAACTACACTGCATACTGACTACCTTCCTGAGGCTCTAGCAGGAGGCCTCCTTTCCGACGAGCAGATCTTTCACACAGTCAGCTTTCCTTGTCTTTTTCATCTCCGACACACTAGGACACCAGAACAGCATCTGCTTTTGACGTCATGTACCAAGAGGTTACAGCGCAGGAAAAGTTGTGTTTTTGTTCTATTTGACCTATTTGTTAGCATAGCATCAATTAATATTATTAGTTCACTGGCCTGTGTCTGTGTTTATGTTTGGAAAAGCAACAGGCAAACTGTTCCTGGACATTTTGAAAGGCGACAGTGAAAGAGTTGGCCTAATTCTGCACGATCTTACTTCCTTCAATATCTCCCAGATATAAAGCAAGGCTTAGAAACACTGTAGATGCAGCCCCGTTGACTCTTCTGATATATTTTTTTAAGTGCTGATGCGGAAATGAGATTATTTGGAATATTGGTATAGTACTGAATAGGCGTTTATAATTCAATTTCTAAATTTCTGCCAGAACCTCAGAATTCCTTGTTGTCTTCCTGGCCATAAGACACAGTCTAAATAACAACAGAATAAGATAATTTATTAAGGAGAGGGGAGAAAATGATTGGGATAAGGATTTGGGGAAGAAACAAGCAATAAGGAAAAGTACATTTAACATACAGAAACTCAGGCCCACCTTTAAAAAAAATGGCTACAAAGTTAAAAAAAATAAATAAAAAACAAAACAAAACAAAAAACCCACTTCTTCCCTTCCACAGTTACAACAATAACAACAAAAGAAACAAAAGAAACAACAAAAAGAACTTGTGTTCTACTTGACAAGGCATATGGACTGAATGTTTGTCATTATGATATGAATGTTTGTGTCCACCTCCCCTAATTTATATGTTCAAGTGGAAATCCCCAGTGTGGCTATATTTGGAAAAAAGGCTTCTAAGGAATAATTAAGGTTAAATGAGGTCATGAGGGTGGGGCCCTAATCCTACAGGATTAATGTTTTTATGAGAGGAGACATTAGTGAGCTCTCTCCCTGCAAGCATAGAGGCCCTGAGGAAAGGCCATGTGAGAACATAGTAAGAAAGCAAGGTCTACAAGCCAGGAAGGGAGCCCTCCCTAGAAACTGAACTGGTCAGAACTTTCATCTTGGATTCTCCAGCCTCTAGAACTATGAGAAGATAAATTTCTCTTGTTTAAGCCATATAGTCTGTGGTATTTTGTCAGAGCAGTCCAAGCAGACCAATGTACAAGGCAAGGAGGTTAGTGACTATTTTTAGCTGCTCTTTAAAGTTAATGGATAAACTGAAAAACAGAATGGACTACTTCTCTCCCGCCGCAAAAAGGCCACCCCCATTTTTATTCCTATTACATTAAGACAAATTATAAAGAAGTTAATGTTCAATGTTGGCAAAGATGAGAACAAGTAGGCACTCTTTTTTTTTCCCCATCTTGCCACTCCTTTTTTTTTTTTTAATTAACATATAATGTATTATGTGCTTCAGGGGTACAGGTCCGTGAATCATCAGTCTTAACACAATTCACAGCACTCACCATAGGACATACCCTCCCCAATGTCCATAACCCAGCCACCCTATCCCTATCCTCCCACCCCCCAGCAACCCTCAGTTTGTTTCCTGAGATTAAGAGTCTCTTATGGTTTTTCTCCCTCCCCAGTCCCATCTTGTTTCATTTTTTTCCCTCCCTTCCTCCCATGAACCTCCGCCCTGCCTCTCAAATTCCTCATATCAGAGATATCATATAATTGTCTTTCTCTGATTGACTTACTTCACTTGGCATAATACCCTCTAGTTCCATCCACATCGTTGAAAATGGCAGGATTTCATTTCTTTTGATGGTTGCACAGTATTCCATTGTGTGTATGTATGTATGTGTGTGTATATGTGTGTGTGTGTGTGTGTGTGTGTGTGTATACACACACACCACCTCTTCTTTATCCATTCATCTGTTGATGGACATCTCGTTTCTTTCCATAGTTTGGCTATTGGGGACATTGCTGCTATAAACATTCAGGTGCACGTGTCCCCTTTGGATCACTACATTTGCATCTTTAGGGTAAATACCTAGTAATGCAATTGCTCTGTCAAAGGGTAGCTCTGTTTTCAACTTTTTGAGGAACCTCCATGCTGTTTTCCAGAGTGGCTGCAGCAGCTTGCATTCCCACAACAGTGTAGAAGGGTTCCCCTTTCTCCGCATCCTCACCAACATCTGTCATTTCCCAACTTGTTAATTTTAGCCATTCTCACTGGTATGAGGTGGTATCTCACTGTGGTTTTGATTTGTAATTCCCTAATGGCAAGTAACATTGAGCACTTTTTCATGTGTCTGTTGGCCATTTGGATGTCTTCTTTGCAAAAATGTCTGTTCATGTCTTCTGCCCATTTCTTGATTGGGTTATTTATTCTTTGGGTGTTGAGTTTGATAAGTTCTTTATAGATTTTTGGATACTAGCCCTTTATCTGATATGTCATTTGCAAATATCTTCTCCCATTCTGTCGGTTGTCTTTTGGTTTTGTTGACAGTTTCCCTTGCTGTGCAAAAGCTTTTGATCTTGATGAAGTCCCAATAGTTCATTTTTGCTGTTGCTTCCCTTGCCATTGCCAATGCCCTTCCCTTGCCATTGCCATTGCCTAGAAGAATTTGCTGTGGCTGAGGTTGAAGAGGTTGCTGCCTGTGTTCTCCTCAAGGATTTTGATGGATTCCTGTCTCACAGTGAGGTCTTTCATCCATTTTGAGTCTATTCTTATGTGTGGTGTAAGGAAATGGTCCAGTTTCATTTTCTTCATATGGCTGTCCAATTTTCCCAACACCATTTGTTGAAGAGACTGTCTTTTTCCCATTAGACATTCTCTCCTTCTTTGTTGAAGATTAGGTGACCATAGAGTTGAAGGGCCATTTCTGGGTTCTCTATTCTTTCCATGGATCTATGTGTCTGTTTTTATGCCCAAATCATACTGTCTGGATGATTACAGCTTTGTAATAGGACTTAAAGTCTGGAATTGTGATGCCGCCAAACAAATAGGCACTCTTAAACCTACTTTTAAAAGCAAATTTTCAGGGAGAAATCTAACAATATGTATTCAAAACCTTTAGATATTCAGCTAAACATTCTATTTCTAGGAAATTAATCTGAAGAAATGAACAGGACATATGTAAAGAAATATGTATGAATATGTGCATCACAATATTATTGATATAAACAAAACATTGGAAATAATCTAAATTTCCAACATATGTTTTTGATTAAATATATTATGATGAACATATATGAAGGAAAATTATAATCTATTTTAGTGTGACAGATTTTTTTACAATTTTGTTCAGTTACTCACTGTATAGTACATCATTAGTTTTTGATGTAGTGTTCAATGATTCATTAGTTACATATTAACACCTAGTGCACATCACAACATGTGCCCTCAATACCCATCACCCTGTTTACCCCCTCTCCCCTCGCATTCTGAGACCCTCAGATCATTTCCCCAGGTCCACAGTCTCTAATGGTTCATTTCTCTCTCTCTCTGATTTCTCCCCCTTCAGATTTCCTTCCCTTCCCCTGTGGTCCTCCGTGCTATTGCTTATGTTCCGCATATGAGTGAAACCATATGGTAATTGTCTTTCTCTGCTTGAGTTACTTCATTTCACATAATCCTCTTCATTTCTATCCATGTTAATCCTTTCTGATGGCTGAATAATATTCCATTGTATATATGTACTTCATCTTCTTTATCCATTCATCTGTTGAAAGGCTATTGTGGACATTGTCGCTATGAATATTGGGGTGCATGTGCCCCTTCTTTTCACTACATCTATATCTTTGGGGTAAATACCTAGTAGTATAATTGCTGGGTCGTAGGGTAACTCTACTTTTAACATCTTGAGAAACCTTCATACTGTTTTCCAGAGTGGCTGCATTGCATTCCCACATGTATAGGAGGGTTCCTCTTTCTCTACATCCTCACCAACATTTGTTGTTTCCTGTTTTGTTAATTTTTGCCATTCTAGCTGGTGTAAGGTGGTAGCTCATTGTGGTTTTGATCTGTATTTCCCTAATGGCTAATAATGGTGAGCATTTTCTCATATGTCTGTCAGCCATTTTTATGTCATCTCTGGAGGAGTGTCTGTTCATGTCTTCTGCCCATTTTTGACTGGGTTATCTGTTTTTTGAGTGTTGAGCTTCAGAAGTTCTTCATCTTGGAAATCAGCCCTCCAACTGTAATGTCATTTGCAAATATCTTCTCCCGTTCCACGGGTTGCCTCTTAGTTTTGTTGACTGTTTCCTTTGCTCTTAGTTTTGTTGACTGTTTCCTTTGCTCTGCAAAGCTTTTTATCTTGATGAAGTCCCAAAAGGTCATTTTTGCTTTTGTTTCCCTTGCCTTTGGAGACATGTCTTGAAAAAAGTTATTGTGGCCAATGTCAAAGAGGTTACTGCCTATGTTCTCCTCTAGGATTTTGATGGATTCCTGTCTCACATTGAGATCTTTCATCCATTTTGAGTTTATCTTTGTGTATGGTGTAAGGGAATGGTCCAGTTTCATTCTTCTATATGTAGCTGTCCAATTTTCCCAGCACCACTTATTGAAGAGATTGTCTTTTTTCCATTGGATATTTTCCTGATTTGTTAAAGATTAGTTGATCATACAGCTGAGGGTCGATTTCTGGAGTCTTATTCTGTTCCACTGGTCTATATGTCTGTTTTTGTGCCAATACCATGCTGTCTTGGTGATCACAACTTTGTAATAATGAAGTCAGGCAACATGACGCCCCCAACTTTGGTATTTACTTTTTTTTTTTTTTTCATTATTCCTGTGGAGATTCGGGGTGTTTTCTGGTTCCATACCAATTTTAGGACTGTTTGTTCCAGCTCTTTAAAAAATGCCAATAGTATTTTAATAGGGATGGCTTGAAAGTATAAATTGTCCCCTGGCAGGATGGACATTTTAACAATGTTTACTCTTCCAGTCCATGAGCATGGAATGTTTTCCCATCTTTTTGTGTCCTCCTCAATTTCTTTCATAAGTGTTCTGTAGTTTCTAAGGTATAGATTCTTTACCTCTTTGGTTAAGTTTATTCCTAGGTATCTTGTGGGTTTTGTTGCTATTGTGAGTGGAACTGATTCCTTAATTTCTCTTTTGACAGTTACATTGTTAGTGTATATAAAAAGAACTGATTTCTGTGCACTGATTTTGTATCCTGCCATATTGCTGAATTGCTGTATGAGTTCTAGTAACTTGGGGGGTGGAGTCTTTGAGGTTTTCCACATAAAATATCATGTTGTCTGCAAGGAGAGAGAGTCTGACTTCTTCTTTGCCAATTTGGATGCCTTATTTCTTTTTGTTGTCTGATTGCTGAGGCTAGTACTTCTAGCACTATACTGAACAACAGTGGTGAGAGTGGGCATCACTGTCATGTTCCTGACCTTAAGGGAAAACTCTCAGCTTTTCCCCATTGATAATGATATTCACTGTGGGCTTTTCATGGATGATCTTTATGATATTGAGGACTGTTCCCTCTATCCCTATACTCTGAAAAGTTTTAATCAGGAATGGATGCTGTACTTTGTCAAATGCTTTCTCTGCATTTCTCAGAGGATCATATGTTTCATGTATTTTCTTTTGTTAATATGCTCTATCACATTGATTGATTCATGAATGTTGAACCACCCTTGCATCCCAGAAATAAATCCCACTTGGTCATGGTGAATAATCCTTTCAATGTACTATTAGATCCTATATGCTAGGATCTTGTTGAGTATTTTGGCATCCATGTTTATCAGGGATATTGGTCTGTAACTCTCCTTTTTGATGGGGTCTTTGCCTGATTTGGGGATCAGGGTAATGCCGGCCTCATACAAGGAGTTAGAAGTTTTCCTTCTGTTTCTATTTTTTGAAACAGCTTCAGTAGAATAGGTATTATTTCTCCTTTAAATGTTTAGTAGAATTCCCCTGGGAAGCCATCTGGCCCTGGACTTTTGTTTTTTGGGGAGGTTTCTGATTACTACTTCAATTTCATTACTGGTTGTTGGCCTATTCAGATCGTCTATTTCTTCCTGTTTCAGTCTTGGTAGTTTGTAAGTTTCCAGGAAGGCATCCATTTCTTCCAGGTTGCTTAATTTGTTGGCATATAGTTGCTGGTAATAATTTCTAATAACTGTTTCTATTTTCTTGGTGGTGTTCATGGTCTCTCCCCTTTCATCCATGATTTTATTAATTTGGGTCCTTTCTCTTTTCTTTTGGGTAAGTGTTGCCAGTTGTTTATTGATTTTATTAATTCTTTCAAAGAACCAGCTCCTAGTTTTGTTGATCTGTTCTACTGTTTTTCTGGTTTCTATTTCATTTACTTCCAGTTTAATCTTTATTATTTTGCTTCTCCTACTTGGTTTAGGTTTTATTTGCTGTTCAGCTCCTTTAGGTATAAGGTTAGTTTGTGCATTTAGAACTTTTCTAATTTTCTGAGAGAGGCTTGGATGGCTATGTATTTTCCTCTTATGATCACCTTTGCTGTATCCCATCGGTTTTGGACTGAAGTGTTTTCATTCTCATTAGTTTCCATGAATTGTTTAAGTTCTTCTCTAATTTCCTGGTTGATCTAATCATTCTTTAGAAGGATGCTCTTTAACTTCCAAGTGTTTGAATTCCTTCCAAATTTTTTCTTGTGATTGAGTTCCAGTTTCAAGGCATTGTGGTCTGATAACATGCAGGGAATAATCTCTGTTATTGTTTGTTATTGCCTGAGACCTGATCTGTGACCTAGTATGTGGTCTATTTTGGAGAAAGTTCTATGTGCATTCGAGAAGAATGAGTATTCTGATGTTTTAGGGTGGGATATTCTGTATATATCTACGAAGTCCATCTGGTCCAATATGTCATTCAAAACTCTTCTGTCTTTTTCGATCTTCTTTTAGATGATCTGTCCAATGCTGAGAGTGGAGTGTTAAAATCTCCTACTATTAATGTATTATTGTTGACTTGATTCTTTATTTTGGTTAACAGCTGGCTTATACAATTGACTGCTTCCATGTTGGGGTCATAGATATTTACAACTGTTACATTTCTTGTTGGATAGACCCTGCGAGATTGATATAGTATCCCTCTGGATCTCTTATTACAGACTTTGGTTCAAATTCTAATTTGTCTGATGTAAGAATTGCTACCCCAGCTATTTCTTTAGGTCTGTTGGCATGACAAATGGTTCTCCATTCCTTCACTTTCAGTCTGGAGGTGTCTTTAGGTTCAAAATGAGTCTCTTGTAGACAGCATATGGATGGGTCCTGTCTTTATATCCAATCTGCAACCCTGTTCCGTTTCATGGGAGCATTTAGGCTGTTCATATTGAGAGTTACTAAAGTGTGACAGATTTTACTGACGTGAAAACCATCATCATATTTTTAGGTGAAACATCAAACTAAAAATATTAGAAAAAATAGTATTAGAGCACAATTCCATTCTTGTATGTATGTATTTTAATTTCTAAGAATATATATATGCAGACAACATTGCTTAGAAGAAAACAGAGCAAAACATTACTTTGGCTAGTAGGACTACAGATGCATATTTTTTTAAGTGCATATCTATATTCCAGAATTAGATTATATTAATCATGGATTACCTGAATGGTTTAAAAAAGTTAGGGAGTCAGTAGGATATAGCTAGTAGTTAAAGCTGGAAGAGATGTTCAATGAGGCCAGAAGATCAAAATGGAACCCAAGGAAACTTTAATATCTAAGGGAAAACAGAGATCATCAAAACAACAGAAGTAGAATGAGTAATACACAAATACAGAGAAAGAAAATTTTAAGATAATATTTATAGACATTAAAGGAAGTCAATTTCAAAAAGATGTTCAACAGTATCAAATGTTGCAAAGAAGTTATTAATAATAGGAGCCCCTAGGTGGCTCAGTTGGTTAAGTGTCTAACTCTTGATTTCTGCTCAGGTCATGATCTCAGGATCCTGAGATCAAGCCCTGCCTGGGGCTCTGCATTGAGCATGGAGCTTGCTTTAGATTCTTTCTCTCCCTCTCCCTCTGCCTTGACACCCTGATTCCTGCTCATGTGTCCACATGCTCTCTCTGTCTCTGTCTCTCTCAAAAAAGTTATTAATAATAATTACCATTAAAAATAATAATAATTACCATTATTTAGGATGACAGCTAACATGTAGTTGATTTAACAACAGGACCACTGTTAAAATTCCCAATCACCAACACCAGTAGGAGGGTGAGAAGGAAGAGAGGAAATAGAGAGTGCTAGAATAAACCACTTCCTCAAGAAGTTCGAACGAAAGTAGGAAGAGAATGTGGGGTAACAACTCTCAGTAGAGGGAGAGTAAAGGTAACATTTTCCTGAAGTCAGGAAGGTGCATTACAGAACAGCTGTGAAACTCAGTGAGAAAATGCCCAATATGCCATTTAAAAGGTGGAAACTATCACACAAATGCAGGAAGTTATATATTTTTACCATTTTGACAAAGATATAAAAGCCATTGTTTTTGAATGTGTCTTTTTAAAGTCCATTCCAAGAGGACTAAGAAGAATTAAGAAGATTTATACTCAAGGCCTAAAACTAGTGAGAGCCAGTTCCTATTACTTACTATAGTAACACTCACAATCTAGATAAATTATCCTTATTTCAGTTCCCCTCAAGACTGGAGGACTCAATTTCCATATTTAGAACAATGTAATATAAATAAAACTCTTAAATGAAATGGTGTTCTCATACTGAAGTTAATAACACAAGTTATTATATTTATTAAGGGCAAAAAGGTAGGCAAGGTATAGAAAGCATCCTAACTCTACTTTCTAAAGACACTATTAAAATGTTATTCATTTTCTTCCAATCTTTTGTGCACAGTATTTTCTTGTCTAAAATTACTGAATTCTTGCCCATCCCCTCAAATTATTATAATTATTTACTTAAATGCATTTCCCAGATACCTGTAAAATAAAATAGGAATATTTAGGTAAAAAAGATTTGCATCACCCAAAAGAAAAAGAGTCAAGACCTACTATTTGTTTTTGCATCACCACAGTGAGTTTTTTTTCTTCTAGCATTAACAAAACATTACCCTCAACAAAGCTTAACAATTTAAAGATAATTTGAGTTTTGCTAATGTCACATATCATCTTGTCCTTTCTGAATAACTGACTGGGGTCCTAAAACCCCAACCCCACTCCTGATAAAAACTGCAATGTCTCTCAAGACTTCTACCTCCTTTTGGAGCTGAGGTTCTTATGGTCACTATTGGCTTTGTTTGTTAGCTTTCACTGAACTCTTCACTTCAGTTGTATCTTATGGAACTCTTCTCTTCATTCTTAATCAGCTAGATGTGGAAATCAACCTCTTCTGAAGAAACCCTGGAGGCAGGTGGCAGGGGGCAGGTACAAAGGGCTATAGTTCACATTAAAGCAACTTTTGCAATTTAAAGTTGAGTCTTAAGAAAAACCAGTTCCTAAAGGTCCACTGTCCACCTCACACATAATAATTTCTTAAAGGATGGGGCACCTGGTTGACTCAGTCAGTTAAACATCCGACTCTTCACTTCAGCTCAGGTCATGATGTCAAGGTAGGGAGATCGAGCCCTGCATCAGGCTCCATGCTAGGTGTAGAGCTTGTTTAAGATTCTCTCTCTCTCTTCCTCTGCTCCTCTCCCTCTTACCTCCCCTGCATGTGCTCTCTTCTCTCTCTCTCTAAAAAAAATAAATAAATAAAAATAAAAATTATACTGGAGACATTCCTAAAAGGTGTATTGTCTTGCCATATGGCTCAGCTTCTTTTCTCCCTTCTCGGACATCTTCTCCCCTTCTCTCCCTGGTTGCCTCCTATTTCCATCCCGGCAATTTCTATTTACTTCTTATGAAGAACCATTTATCGACCTTTTCTCCTATCTCCTAAGACACCAGCATGATTCAAATTTTAAGTGTGCATAGGAATGACCCGGGGTCTTCTTAAAATGATTATTCTAAATCAGTAGGTCTGGCATGGGGCCAGAGATGCTTCATTTCTAATCAGCTCCCAGGCAATGCTGCTATTACTAGTTCATGAACTACTGGTTCATGAACTACTCTTTTTTTTCTTTTTTTAAGATTTTATTTATGTATTTGAGAGAAAGGGAGAGAGAGAGAGCATAGCAGTCAGAGAGGCAGGCAGATGGAGAGGGGGAAGCAGGCCCTCTGCTGAGCAGAGAGCTGATGTGGGGCTTGATCCCAGGACCCTCGGATCATGACCTGAGCTGAAGGCAGAGGCTTAATCCACTGAGCCACCCAGGTGCCTCATGAACTACTCTTGAATAGCAAAGTTATAGACCATGTTTTCAGGACTTCACTTTTTAGGCCTAAGGCCACTTTTCAAGGTAAAATAATAACAATTCTCACAAAAGGAATAATTTCAGTATTAACTGTTACCACATTTTTTTCACCCTGCTACATTAACAGCCGGTTCAATGTCATCATACTATGTCCCCAGCTTAGGTCTGTTGGGCATAGTTAATTAACTAATTTAGTTAAATTAACTAGTTAAATTAACATAGTTAAATTAACTAATTTAACAAATAGTTAATACAATCTCACACTTTGTAAAATATATTACCAAAGGTAAAATGAGCGATATGTTTGTGCTTCTCTTAGAGAAAGAAACAATAATCTTAACCCTAGATGAAGAAAATCTGTAGTAGAGACAATGCTGACCAAATATTCCATGTGCTTCCTTGGGTTGGGCTGTTACAATCGTAAGCAGAAGTGAGTTTTGTCACTTTTGTGCATAAGCACACCTCCTCCATTGATCTCCTCTCTCCTTATTCTCATTGGGGAGATCAATGCACCTGAAGAGGACACCACAGATGAGACCTTGGCTCTGCTGGACCCCTTGATCTTAGCTTTGTGAGATCCTAAGCAGGTCCCTGGACTTGTACCTGGACTATGAGTTAATAAATTGTATTAAGATGCTAAGTTTGTGGCAATTGGTTACACAACAATAGAAAACTAATACAAAAAGTCAACATACAATTTTGAATCAGGCTGAAAGTATTAATATTGCTGATTTCATTCCATCTGCTAGCTACGGTCACCAGTTTCAGTTCAAACGGTTGGCTTCGTTGGCTAACACCATCCTAGACAAAACTTTGGCACCCACTGAATAACTCTGAAAAGCCAGACATTCCTTGGCATAATATTAGAGAAAGAATTCACAAGGCCTAGGAGACAGATTCTGGCTTGAATCTTTCACATGGTTCCTACCTATTCACTTTCTCACTTATCCATCCTACTCCCCCATATGCTATACAAGAATATATGTTCATGATTATCATAGAAATCAGTTAGCAAGGAAATCACTGGGCTTCTAAAAAGCATTTTATTGGCTGTTCTCCCTAGACTGGAAATGCTAATGGCAGGGGCTACAATGAAACTGGGTTCCTGGTGATCAAATCTTGGAAAAAGAATTAACAGGTGAAGATCTCTCTAGGATGAGATGGGAAGACAGCCCATAAAATTCTTCATTGAATTTTTTAACCCAAAAACTCCCTGAGTTAATAAATAGATGTTGTATAATACAAAGAAATCACCACCTCTCCTTAATTACCAGTCTTGAATCAGTTGATGGATCTAGAATTTCTTGAATGAAGGAGAGGAGAGAAACCCTTGAAGAAGCATCCTGTATACAGTGAACTTTTCTTCTTTTTTCTCCCATGAAAATTAACTGCACTGGGTAACTGCACTAAAGTAAGAGATTGCAAAAACCTCTAGTGATTATTTGATACTGGCCTCTAGAGAAGAAAAACATCTAAAATCTAAGGTTTGCTGCTTAGGACCGAGGCCTATGGGTGTCAGTTGATTAAGGGGATTGTGTCCTACAAGTACCTAACTAAAGGTCTAATAAAACTCAAACTCCAAACTGTGAATCCTTCCCCAGGCGTGAACTATTTTCAGCAACAATTTGGTCATGCTGGAATATTCCTGTCCAAGTGACAGATAAGTTTTTATATACCTGGGCATTCAACACTGAGATGGAAGGATACATATTGGCGGACCCCTTATTGTTGAGGCATATTCTATTTTTAGGTATTCTACTCTGGTCTATTTATCATATGAGTCTAAAACCTGCCAGATGTAGCAGATGGAAACCAGAATAATAAAATGCTCTCTGGCTAGTTTCAAAGTTCTATTCAAGCAGTCTGTCAGTCAGACTAGGTAGTGAACCATCAGATCCAATTGTGTCAAACACTCCCTAGAACGGCAGGGTACTCTGCTCCTATCCAGGGTACCAGAGCAAGTCCCTGGAGAAGAATTTTAGTAGAGGTCCTTATGATTTGAGAGTAAGTCACATTTCCTTCTGCCAGGGAAGAAACTGCTCCTGGCATCCTTTCAGACTTTAGTGAAAATTGCAAATCTGACCACAGGATACCTGGTGACCCAGTGATTTAAACAGCTCATTGTGAACTGAATGCTACCTTTTCCATCTAGCCAGAAACCTAGCTGGGACAGCAGTTTGGCTGTGACACGTTCCAGTGGTGTGAATAGGATGGGACTCCAGGCACAACTCCATGGTCTGTGCGGTTACTCACTCTCCTGACATGAAGCAGTCACTGTGAAGAAGTCCTCCCTCCACCTGCCTTTACAGTCTTATGGCGAAAAGCTTATGACCAACCTACTGAGGATGAAAGTCAACCTACTGAAGACAAAATCTCTAGCTGACAGATACTTCTTTGTGACAGACCAACAGAAGCCGGAGGGAAACCAGCTATGAAGCCACAGCCTGCAATGAACTTAAATAAAAAAAATGACAGCCTCTCTCAAGGGTGACCTTGAGGTGACACAGAATGTTCAGAGAAATGAAAACCTGGGCGGACAGACAAGCAGCATTTCTCACTGTCACTTTGCTTAGAACGAGATCAGGATCTATTCTGCTTTCTGAATGGTTGGAAATGGTCTGTCTAGCTGTTCAGAGACCCATAAAGAGCTAGATACCAGGTCTAGAGACAAAGATGTTTGGCAAGAATTGCCCAGAACTGAGACTGTGCTCCAGGGGCTTACTCGCAAGATAGCCTCACATCAGAGAAGTTCTTAATAATAAGAGAGGATAGAACTGTCCACGTAAGGATTGTCCATTGTGTTTCTTCTCAAGGCAATCTAGTGCAAGTGTCACAAACTCTGAAATCTACAAGTGTCAGATAGGTTCCATAAACAAGGGAAGAGAATTTGGTGAAAGATGACAGCAGACATTTGGAATCATGGCAAACTAGAGAGATTCTATTCTATCTTAAGAAGCTTTGAATCTTACCGTGTTGGAAGGTGCATGCAGTGTTGCCAGATCTTCCTTCATTTGTTTTCCAAGAGAGGTCATAAATCAACCTTTTTAGATGAAATTTCCTGATTTTTAAAATGCCATGAGGGCCAAACACTCAAGTCTCTGGGCACATTTGTTGCCAAGGCTGTCCCTCTCTGTGTCACTTGGTCTACTGTTGCTCGATACTCCTAAAAAAAACCCAGCCCGAGTGGCAAGGATGGAGACTACATATTGACTCAACTCTTCCTCACTAAGATCCACGAGGCTCTCACTACTAAAAAACATCACATTTGCCAGCAGAACTGCCATTCCTTCCACTGTTAGACATTGGACATATTGCAAAATCCGTCAGATCCTGGTGGATGATTGATTAGTTAGGGCTCTTTTATCATGTGAGAGCAGCACATTGTACTCAGAGATATTCATTCTGGATTTGAATTTAATTTTTCTTTTGGTACCACTACTGGTAGACTTATTTAATGCCTTATGTAAGCCACACAACTTTATCTCTAACTAAGGAATTAACTCCACAGTTAAGGAAATAAGTCAATGGGATGATTATTATGGTTTTCATGGCTCTCACTATGTACTCTAATACCTAAAAGGAGCTAGTCTTAAGGATGATAGACTGAGTAATTATTGAAGGCTCTGTTACTGCCTTTTCAGACACAACACTATCTTCCAAAATGTGGTTTAAAAATTGTGGTATATTTTGGAGGCCTCTTACTGGCTCAGTCAGTACAGCATGCAACTCTTGATCTCAGGGTCATGAGTTCGAGCCCCATGTTAGGCATAGAGCTTACTTTAGAAAAAGGAGTACTTTTTTGTACCAGACATCATTAATATATAGTGCTTTCTTTCTCTAAAGCTAAAATACACAGGTCAGAAGTAAAGGTAGAAAGGGAAGAAGTACTTGTCATGATATGATGCTTAGTGAGTGTTATGGATTGAATAGTGTCCCTTATGAAGATGGTAATGTCCTTAATCCCCCAGTACTAGTGAATATGATCTTATTTGGAAAAAGGAGCTTTGCAGATGATCAAGTTAAGACAAGGTCATAAAGGTGAGCTCTAATCCAATATGACTGATGTCTTCATCAAAAGGGGCAATTTGGAATAGAGACACTCATGTACATAGGGAAGTTGATGTAAAGACATAGGGAAAACGTCATCTACAAGCCAAGAAATATTTGATGCTACCAGAAGCAAGGAGAGAGGTGTGAAACAGATTCTCCTTCACAGCTCCCGAAGGACTCAAACCTGCTAAAACCTTAATCTCAGACTTCTAGCTTCCAGAACTGTGAGACAATATATTCTATTGTTTAAGCTACTCAGGTTGTGGTATTTTCTTACAGCAGCATAAGAAACTAATTCAATGACTTATTTTCAATTTTTTTTTTTTTGCTTTTTTCCTTGCAACTGTCTTTTGCTCATCTAGAAATTGGTAAACGGAAAAGAAATGCATTCACTATGGGATCTAATGTATTTTCCACTAATTTAGAAACTGAGACTGCTATGTAGCCATTTCAAGTTCTTTATTCCTGTTGGAAAAAAAAATTTAAAAAGAAGATTATACTGGTATGACAATAATCAAAGCAAAATAGTGTTGTTGCCACATCTAAATCAAGTCTAGGAGTGCTGCTCCTTCAAGATGACTATTATATACAATAAACATTGTAAAAGAAGAGGTGGATACAACCACCCATAGGTAGGAATAAGGCTCAGACTCTTCCTGAATCAGCATGTGGTTCATCTCAGAGAGAAGCCCCCACCCCCCCAAAAAAAATCAAACATAAGGGAACTGTGTGGAAGCAAGAGACATGTGAACTGGAGAGTGAAGAGGAGGTCATAAACACCAACTCCCGCTCCAAAGGAAGACAGGCCACCCTAAAGTATTTGTATTCTTTTGCTTGTCTTTTTAGTATGATTATTTTTGGCATTTGAGATGAATTGGTACATTACAATGTATTGTTTCATCCATAAAGCATAGCACATTGACATGGGACTATGACAGAACTAGAGGAGGCATGGACATCCCTCGATGACAGTAAACTAGGATATGGTAGCCTTGAGCCTTCCTCTTTGGGTGTGGTGACTGAAATCTATTAAGGAGAAGGTCCTTTCTACTATACCTTAGTTCTTAGTTATTTGCATTATATTAAAATATGTGCATTATACTTGAAATATCTCCAAACGGTGTATATGGAAAGAAGGGAATATATGTATGCTGTACAACCAATAATTAGTATGTGTAGACTTCTTCATTTCTGCTTCCTCTGCAGCTTCCATTTCTTTGTGGGAGCTGTGCAGACACTTCACCTGATTCTAGGGAGCTGTCAGTCACAGGACTCCAGATACATGTTAAACCAAAAGGATCAAGTTCTCTCTTCTGGGAATTTCAATCATGGGCAGGGATACCCAGGACTAGAAGAGAAGTTAGAACCCAGTCATCTGATAGCAGCTCCTAACACAGTGAGCAGGTAAGTTCCCATTATACAGATCACTGAAATGCCTAAGTCCCTGGTTTCTGTTCGCCGAGTTATTCAGCATGCCATTCAGCAGTCTTCCAATAAATCTACTCAGATTTCTTCCTTCTTCCCCCCCGCCCCCCGCCCAACTCCCGCGCCTTCCTTCCTTAGTTAGCAAGAGTTCATTATTATCCCCTGTAGCCAAAGAATACTGATATATGTACTATCGGGCTTTTTTCTCATAATATGTTGAAAGTTTAAATACAGCTCATTTAGCTATAAAGAGGATACTGAACTTGGTGGACAGAAAAGGTCTATTATGAAGCATTACTGTGTATCCTGTTGTAGAACTGATAGTAAGAGAATATGGCACAGGATATTGTTGCTATGCCAGAAATCGTCTCTAACTCTTCTTAACCTTAATTAAATCTTTCCATCAGTGCAACATTTTGAAGTCTGAAATACAGGGAATTTAAAAAACAAAAACAAAAACCAAAGACAGATAGATAAAGAATAATTAGAGAAGGAAAGAAGAGAGTAAAAAAGAGAAAACAAATATGAGTCAGTAATGTCAAGGATTGACTGCACCCACCTACCTGCAGAAGTCTGGATAGGACCAAACTAGCACAGCCAGAGAATATGCCCTTTCTCCTATTTCTCCTCACCACAGCCCTTAGTGGCAACTGATGGAATATGTAGACGGTATATATTTTAAATCTCTCTCTCCCTATCTGCCTCTCTCTTATATTTACTAAAAATATAAGAGACAGTAAAAATATCTTTCATATATATAAATGTCTGCAAAGTCAGCTAACATCTTTGACCAATTCTTATTATTAAAATGAAGTCGTCGAACTGGAGAGTTTCTACCAACTCTCAAAACTAAAACTGTGATTTGTAAACCTTTCTCTTTATATAGCAACTATGTTTCCATGGACTAACCAATGAATTATAAATCAAATATTTAGAGTTCTAATTCAATCTCAAATTTAAAATCTTAGGGAGTAAAAACATTCCATCTGTACCTCGGTTTCCTCATCAGTTAACCAGAGATGAGTTTTAATCCAATTAAACTACTCATACTTTTTAAAATAAAGTTAATATAGGGCCAACGATTCTTTATGTCATGTATTTGGACTATTAATTTCTCCACTCTATCGTAACAAGTGTATTTCATTACATACATTGTTTGGTTACTTGTGTATAATATGCACAGACATACACATCATTTTTTACTGTGTCTAGATTCAGTGAAAATGTAACAATCTCTACAAAAAGAAAGATTTAGCACATTCCTGTCATGACAAGCAGTGAGTTTGGAAAGCTACTTTTGTCTCTTTGGTTCTCAGGCAAATATTTGAACACTGTAATGAACTACATAAATGAATTTGTGCATATGGTCCACATACAGGCTTAATGATGGTGGTTTGAATAGTAATGCTGCTATTGCAGCTCTTTAATATAAGATCAACAAATACTTTTTTTACCTTTAAATTAGAACTTTAATTAATTTAGTTTTACCTTTAAATTAGAATTTTACTGATCATCCTGATCAGTAACTAATGCAAACTGGTGGAATTTAGTAAATTCCTAGTTAAGTCTTCTAAAATTACTATCTTTGAAAAGTTTCCATAGGAGCTTTAGGCAGCCTAAAAGTTTCTGCAATTCAGGGTTTATCTCTCCCGTACCATTTCCTGAGAATAAAATGTAGCATAAGTAAGCATTTTTAATCAATGACCATGCTTAAACTTTGAACACAAATTAACTGGCAATCAAAATGTACTAAATGCTAAGGGGCGCCTGGGCGGCTGGGTCTGTTAAGTGTCTGCCTTAGGCTCAGGTCATGACCCCAGAGTCCCAGGAAAGAGCCCCATATCAGGCTCCTTGCTCAGCAGGGAGTCTGCTTCTCCCTTTCCCACTGCCCCTCCCTGCAGCTTGTGCTCTCTTCCTCTCACTCACTCACTCTCTAATAAATACATCTTTTTAAAAATGTACTAAATGCCTTGACATTCCTTATATACTTTTCAGAGAAAACTCAATATCCTGCCTTGAATCCACCCATGGGAACATAAAGAACTGGAAATACAAAGATAAAGTACAGAGCATTCATGCCATGGCCTCAGATCAGTGACAGTGTCAAAAATACTTAGTACAAAATGATCTGCGAAACACAACATTTAGCAGTCCTTTTGATTTCAAGGTTAGAAAATGACATCTGCCTCCTGCTTTGCAAACCAGCAGTGATCCTAAAACAATTGGTTTGTCACTGTTGAGATAAGCAAACCAAGCTCAAAGTCCAGAAATTGCAAAAGGGAGGTAAATTTCAGCAAGGGGTGCTGGCTGGGGACAGCGGCTTGTACCAAGAGAAAACCTAATAGGCTGCCTTTTTTTCCCTGTTGTTATACTGGAAAGTGCTCATCCTTGCCCTCTGACTGGGAACTTCAGCTGCTGAGGGCAAACGGGTAAGGTGTTGTAATTCCTTCATTGGTATTCCATGTCCCCCAGGTTCTTGAATCTGTCCAGTAGCCAACAGCCTAGAGCAGGGCAAATATTGCCCCTGCCCCACCGTTACTGCCCGCTAGATCCACTGGCGGCTTCCGTCAGCCCGGAGATTGGTTAGGACTTACTGGAAACTTTCTAGCAGGCTGCAGCCCCAGCAAAGAAAATCCTACCGGGAGGGCTCCGGGTTCCGTTGGCGCTGCGGCTGGGGAAAGAAGACAGCGCGCTATTGATTACTCACAGTTTGCCTCGGAGACGGGGAGCACTAGGACGAGGCACGCCAGCAGCGCCCCGCAGCATCCACGCAGGACCCTCATTGCGAAGCGGGCGGAGGCGCGGGCGGAGGCGCGGGCGGGGACCCGGACGGTGGCGCGGCGCGGCGGGGACCTGCGAGCCCGGGCGCCACTCACGGAGGACTGCTGCGCGGCGGCGCCTGCGAGCGAGCGCTCCGGCGGAACAGCGGGAGCCGGGGGCGGGGGGACCGCCCGCTCCCAGCCCCCAGCCCGAGAGGGGAAGTGATAACGAGGACATTTCCAGGAAGCTTTACGAAGCTGGGGGCAGGGCTCAGGGAGAGGGGTGGAGGCCTAGTAAACACTGTCGAGACATCCCTCCTCGCCCCGTGTTTCGTTCCCTGTCTCTGCGCTGTGAACTTTCCCAAGGAGAAGGGGAAGGAGACGTAGTAGAAACCGCCAGGGAGCTAGGGGGAGAGGCTGAGTGGCCCGGGGCACTTTGAGGACTCAGAGAAAGGAGTGCCCAGGCTTGGAAGGAAAAGTCCTGCAGAGACAGAAAGACGTTGGGATGAAGACATTAATCAAACTGAGAAGCGAACAACTCCAGGAAGGCACCAGAGACCAGAGATAATGGAAGCAAATGGGATACTTTGGATCATCCAGTTTTCTTTTGTTCTTGCGTTTAAGGTGTTTAAAAAAATGTTTTGAGAAAAAAAAAAAAGAATGTATGAAATTCCATCACCTTCAAGCAGCTTGTTTTAATTTTTGGAATATAACCCCCGCATTTTGTGCTTAGACATACACATTTGAAATCTTACGTAACGTTTAAGGCTGCATCTGGAGCTAAAACGCCTGATCCAAATCTCATTAATTTTATCACTTACTAGTTCTGTAACTTTAAGCAAATTGCTTAACCTCTCTAAGCTTCAGTTGTATCACCTCTAAAATGGGGGATAATAGTGGGTTTTCATAATGTTAATATAAGGATTTAAGAGATAAGGATTTAAGAGATAACATGTAAAGCAGATACTATGTATTAAATAGTATTAGTGAAGGCATATTTACTATTATCACTTCTAGAATTTCTGCCCAAATGAACCTGTCGAATGATTTCCTAGGTGTGTGAATGAAATTCAAGAGACTGATCATCTTTCAAGGGTCTCTTCTAGCTCTAGCTTTCTGTGGTACTGTGACCCAGCGAGATGAAAGTTGATATTAGAGTCACTTTTTCTGATAAGAACACTTGTGAGGGAATTGACTATATTATTCTACCCTTTTTGAAATTCTTTTCCTTCTTGCTGTGTCTGACTCTACCATATCAATCTATTCACCAGTTTATTCTCAGCCCCAAGTGATTTAAATCTGAATATAATTCTAATCTCTGTAGAATTTGGTATGCTCGCAATCATAGCATTAAACAAAATGAACTTTAAGTACTTTATTCAACTATTAAATTTAAATGCATTTAAGCTAGGAATCTTTCAAGTAAAGGTTCAGTTTGGGACTCTCCTCGTCCTGTGAGGAGGACTTAAGAGCAGAATATCAATTTTGAAATCTCAAAATTTCACAAGGAGAGAATAGTTCCAAAATCATGAATCGACAACGTTCATAGCAATCTCCAATATCCCCAATATAAAAAAGAATATAAAAAGTTTGAAGAAGGAAACATAAGTTTCCCGAAAGAAAAAGCTTTCTCTCCTAAAAACTTTGGGAGATTAAAATGATTATCTTTTTAGTATCATAAATGTGCATCAGTGTCAGCAATTTGTCAGTGATGAAAAATTATGTATCCTACGACTACTGTAATGTCAAACTTTGAAAAATCATATTCTGAGATGTTTAACAATAAAATTTAATAATACAACTTTGGGTAAAAATTTTCAGGTTTTTAATTTCTCTCAGAAGTTTACTCTGTGAAGGTGGTATCTGGCTTTAGGTCAATAAATTAATACTTAGTCAATTTCACTTGCCCAAAATTTATTTTCAGTACACTTCTAAATATGTTAGTAAGTTTGTTTTAGAAGGAGTAATTTCCGTTGTTTTTACTTTGAGAATGTTACTTTGTTAAATGTTTACAAAATGGATCAGAGCAAGGAAAGATTAGAAACCAAGTAACATTTGTAGAAGAGACAGCAAGTGTTGATGAAGAAGCAGAGAACAGTGGGAATGTATATTGGTACAACCATTATGGAAAATACTATGGAAGTTCCTCAAGAAATGAAAAATGGATCTACCATATGATCCAAGATTCCCAGTTCTGGGTATATATCCAAAGAAATCACTATCTTGAAGAGATATCTGTATTCTCATGTTCATTACAGCATTATTCACAATAGCCAAGATAAGGAAACCACAAGCTAAGTCTAATCAATGGATGAATGAATAAAGAAAATGTGTGATATAGAGATAGATAGATATGGGTATGTCACAGTTATGTATGGCATTTGGGCATTATGCTAAGTGAAATAAGCCAGAGAAAGATAAATACTGCATGGGATCGCTCATATGTAGAATCTTTAAAAAAAAGCAGGGAGAGAGGTGAGTGGGTGGCTCAGTCTGTTAAGTGTCTGCCTTCAGTTCAGGTCATGATCTCAGGGTCCTGGGATTGATCTCCAAGTCAGGCTCTCTGCTCAGCAGGGAGCCTGCTTCTCCCTCCCCCTTCTGTCCCTTCCCCCAGCTCGTGCTTGTGCTCTCTTTCTCTCAATAAGTAAAATCTCTCTCTCTCACTCTCTTTTTCTCTTTTTTTGTTAAGGCAAATTCATAAAAACAAAGAATAGAATGGTCATTGCCAGGAGCTGGGGAGTAAGGAAATGGTGAGAAGTTAATAAAGG
The DNA here is from genome assembly GCF_002288905.1 of Enhydra lutris kenyoni. Taxonomy (NCBI): domain Eukaryota; kingdom Metazoa; phylum Chordata; class Mammalia; order Carnivora; family Mustelidae; genus Enhydra; species Enhydra lutris. The sequence continues at coordinate 72,190,726 of NW_019154086.1, read as the reverse complement.
TATATAAACTACTTTATATACCCTTTCACAGCATGGTGACTATAGTTAATTATACTATATCATATACTGGAATTTGCTGAGAGGAGATCTTAAGTGTGTTCTCAAAAGATAAAAGAAAGGTAACAGTGTGAGGTGTTGGATGGATTAACTGACTTGATTGTGTGAATCATGTTTACCATGTATACATATATTAAGTCATCACATTGTCCATTTAAAATATAATTTTGTCAATTATCTCTCAATAAAGCTGGAAAAAGAAATCAAGTAACATTTAGGGTGCTAAATAATCCCTGCGGGATTAAATAAAACTCTTAGCTAGAATTACAGCAAGGTTGTTTTTATCATTCAGAATAATTTAGATTACACTGTGGTGAAATAGTCATGGCATTACAATGGTTTAAGGTAAGTGTTTATTGCTTACTCCTGGGAAGTTCACTGCAGGACTTTCTGGGCAGACATCTTCATTGTGTTGGCTCAGCATTCCATACTGTTTTGATTTCAAAGTCTTCCACAATTTCCATTTCACTCACATTTCACTGGACAAAGGAAAGTCCCATGACTTCTAGAGGATGGGAATAACTATCTCGTATGTATGGAAAAGGAAAAGAAAACTGAAAATAGTGTGCAGTGTTTATGTCTATCAAACTACTTAATGTACTGAAAAACTAGTAGTCAACTTAGTTTACTAACTGACCCGACTGTAGTTTGGCACCAGAAATGGTTGGTAAGGTATCATTCTCAAATACGAAGTAGAGACGGGGTTGGATATATTTTGGGGGAACAAAAGGGTTGTTGAGTATAGTTCCAGAAATGCTGAAGGAACATCTACGTAGTGAGTATCGTTAGACATAGGAGTAGTAACTAGATTCTCCAAGAGAACATGTTTTTAGAAAGGAATACAGTGGGATAAAGTCAGATCTTGGAAAGTACATATGGGAAGCTGAAGGTGGAATGACTACTGAGATCCAGGATAGTCCATAGTTGTGAAAAGCCTAGGGAGGAAAGAGTTTTAGAAGAGTTAACTGTATTAGATGTATTAATTGATGAAAAAGAAAATGAGAACTGATTTAACAATTAGGAGATATAAGTTAATTAAAAAATGTGTTTTGAGTAGTTTGATGGGGCAGAACCCCGCTCACAGTAAATTGATAAAAAGAGTGAACAGAAAAAAAAAATAGTGCTTTAGGATTTTAGTGGTAAGCCACCAGTTTAAAAAGTCAGGTTATGAAAGTAAAGAGTCAGCAGAACAGTACTAATCTGGCTCATATCTAAGGAGGAATTGTGGATCTTTTCTGCCTTGCCTTCTTAACCCCTATCCACCCTGGAAACTCCAGTCAAAGATCTAGGGAAAAAATGGGGAGCAATATAGTTCAGATGTTGGATTGAGAAGAAATAATCAGACGAACAGGATTTCAGAAAAGTTGAAACATGGTGTTTGTTAAAGTTGCGGGAAAGTGGTTAACCTTGGAAAAGAAAAGATAGATGTCTTCAGATATTAGAAAATGAGAAGAAACAGGTAACAGTGAGAAAAGAAAATTTGTGAAGGTATGATCTAACTTTCTTCCTTAGCACTGTAGAATAGAAGTATTACTGTGTCTGGACAGGACAGTCTGGGTAGATAAAGCATCTGGCATTGATCAAGGGAGTATTCGATTAGGAAAACCAGTACAGGTGATGCACCCTTGAGCAACTGGAAAGAAATTTGAAGTTATCAAGTCAGGACAATGAAAACAGTGAACAAGAAAACATTGTCAGGACAATGAAAACAATGAACTTTCAATTTGGAGAAAGAGGTAGGAGGAAAGGTGCCATGAATGTTTTTTAGACCGGTGACACCAAATTTAAAATCTGCTATCTATTATTTGTTAGAAACTGTACTTAAGCTTTATTTCTTTCACTTCATCATCTTAGCAACCCTGCAAAGTAGGAATTTTTATTCCCATTTTGCAGATGGGATACTTGGGTTCAGAGATGGTGAGCTGTAAGAGGTGTATATGAGTCGAATCAGGGTTACATGAATGAATAAAGAACAGAGAATAATTTTAAAACTAAATCTGTTGTGGGGCAGTGGGTTACTCCGTCAGTTAAGCGTCTGACTCTTGATTTCAGCTCAGGTCATGATCTCAAAATCCCGGGAAGAGCCCTACATAGGGCTTCATGCTCAGCTTGGAGTCTCCTTGAGATTCTCTCTCCCTCTGCTCTGCCTCCCACTCATGCACATGCATGCTCTCTCTCATTTCTAGAAATAAATAAATAAATATTAAAAAAGAACAACAACAACATCAAACTAAACCAAATGTGTTGTAGCAAGCCATTATTTTCCCCTGAATACACTGAGCATCCCAGGGCCCTCTCTCCTTTTACCAAAATTTGAAAAAATATATTTAAGTAGAAATGGAATGGACACACAGGTCCCTACGTATCATGTGTGCATTTTTTCCCCTACAGGAATGTACTTGCCATTTCTCCCCACCCCCCAAAATATATATATATATATATATATATATATATATATATATATATGCAGATATTACATATCCTTGTAAATGAACTAAAACACATTAAAAAACAGCCAGCAGATCACCATCTCCATCTTGCAGAAACCAAATAGCTAACAATCTAATATTATCTAAAAATCCTAGGAAGAACATATATCAAAATGTTAATACTTGTTATTTTTGGGTGGCGAATGTGAAATTTTATTTTGTTCATCTTATTCATTTTTCATGTTTTTCACATTTTCTACAATGAACCTATTATTTCCTTTAGCACCTAGTACTTGATATTCACTCATTTTGCATTCATTTTGTATATCTCCCCACAATAAATACCATACAATTCCATTTTACATTTTATATAACAGCAGTAAACATAAAGATTAAAAGTCACTGTCATCTGCATTATTAGATAGTTAGCAAATGAGTTTTCCTCTTGTTCTTAATTTGTAATAACTGCCCCAATGTATTATTTCTGTAGTTGTGCAGCCAGAGTCCGCCAGAGTCCCAGAGGGACCTGTTTCATAAAACAAACAAACAAAAAAAACACGCACAAGACCTGAGATCTGTGGATCTCAGCTGTGGTTAGGGACAGACGAGGAACAGCACCCTCGACGACTGGCAACACATTTTCTGCGGGTATGCAGAGAGGCCTTGCCCAAGATCTGTCTGGGATTTTTCAACTCCTCTCTGGACGCTCCGGTTGCCTAGTTACGAGAACCCCCTCCCCGCCCCGCCTCCACAGGGGAAGGGAGCCCGGCTCCTTCAGCCACTCAGCTGCCCCCACCACAGGCGGTCGCACGATGATTGGAGAAGTATGTGGGCGGTGCTTGGGGTGGGCCTTCCGCGCCTGGGAGGAACGTCAGCACGTCGACGCGGGGGTTTTCTCTGGCTGGGCTCCGCTAACCCCGTTTGGATCTGTGTATCTGCGCCTTTGGCGGGGCTGTACCTGGGCGAGGAGGCCGTTGTTCGCTCGCGGGTCCCTGGCACGGTTATCAGGGCTTGGTTTTGGGACTAGCCTCTTTGACCTCCCTCCCGACTTCTCCGCTTCACAGGTGCCTGGGAGCGACTGCGGCCCCCCGGGGCCTCTGCCCGGGGCAACCAGGGGCCCATTCTCTCTCGAGGCTCGGATGGGTGGCGGCGGGAGGTACGGCCTGGCATGTTCAGTCTAATGGCCAATTGCTGCAACTGGTTCAAGCGGTGGCGGGAGCCCGTCAGGTAAGCTGGAGCCGACTGGCTCCCTGCGGTCCTAGGGGGGAGGGACAGCTGCATCCCGAGGGACTGGTTGGGACGCTACACCTCTCCTCTAGGAAGAGTCTCAGGCCGAAGGGGATGTTTTTGCTCCCAGTTTGATTTGTCCCCCGAGGAAGAGATAGGAGGATGTAGCTTTTTTGTGTAGTTGCGATTAAGTTCTCATTAGTGATGCTTACTGTTATTATTTAAATGGGTTCGAATTTCTTAAGAAGTTGTGGATTTTATGCGTGGAATTGGAAACTGTCCGTTGTATGTATTTCCTGTGACGCTAATTTAATGCGATTTTTTTTTTTTAAATAGAGAAGCATGGGATATAGCTTTCGTAACATCCACACGTTCCTTTCAAAAACACACACAGGCACACGTACACACTCATTCACTCACTGTTTTTGAGGACTTGGGTTTGAAATCTGGCTCCACTGCTTAATAAATTATATGATTTAACCACTTTTGGCCCCACCTTCATCATATATTAAATGTGGGGTGATAGTATCTATGCCTCAGGAGTGTTGTATTAAATGAGACTAGCTAAGGGAGTGTTTTCTTAACTGTAGTGTAGCTTCAGTTTTCATGTGGAATCTAGTTAAGCCTTTAATTAAGAGTCCGCTTCTTAACCTTTCATTTTGAAAGGCTAGATGTATTAAGATTTAGCACCTGCTACTTGATATTCACTCATTTGTTGACAAAATATCATGTGCCAGGCACTATGCTAGGCAAGAGGCAGTAAAAATGATGCTTTTTAGGCTTAACCTGTTTTCTTACTCCTGATAAATAATGTTGACTTTTTAATAGTTTTACTTTGGAATTAAGCCAAGGGTAAATTATAACAGTTTTGTTTTTCTTGTGATTTGATAAAGGTGTTGTGCAGAGGAATACCGCAGAGATGACATGTCTTTCTCAGTATCCAGCGTTGCATTATGTTGATAGTTTTATTACTCGTAGTGTTAACTTTGATCACTTGGTTATTGTTTTGTCTGCCAGATTTATCAATAGTGTTTTTGAGTCAAACAGATTCATGTCTGAATCCTAGGAATTTTGGCATTTTCCTCCTATGAAGTGTGGGTGATCTTTGTCTTACAGCATTTTGAGAAAGAAAATTTATGCAAGTACTTGATGCTTTGCAGGTAGCACTCAGTAAGTCATACTTCTGATCTTAGGAGACAAGTGTGTATTGGTCAGTTACCCACCCCAATTCATTTTATACTTACCAATATAGATTCCTTTCCCTTCCTCCCTTCCTGTGTTTGTGGAAGAATGGTTCATTTTCAAGGCTAATTCTGGTGGCTGTGTTCTTTAGTCCATTTTTTCCCATTTCTTGGTGAGCTTTAAGTTGTTTAGCATTTTGCTAGAGATCACAGAGAAAACTTAAGGGTTACAAGAATAAATCTAACCTTTTATCCCAAAATTTATTATTCAGTTTTATCAAAAGTAGAAGTTCTCTTTCTCTTTTGTCTTCACAGCTTCACTTCTATTTTTTCTTTAGAATGTAAACAGGCTCAAGCCTCTCTTACCTAAAAAATAACCCAAAATGAATGTTTCCTATTGCTGCTGTAGCAAATTACTATTAACATAGTGACCTAAAGCAACACAAATGTATTATCCCACGGTTCTGAGCTCAGAAGTCTAAAATGGATTAGGAGAGTTGCATACCTTCTGGAGTCTCTAAGAGAGAATCTGTTTGCCTTTGCCTTTTCCAGCAAAAAAAAAAAGGGGGGGGTGTTGCCTATAGTCATTGGCTTGTGGCCCCCTTCTTCCATTTTCAAAGCCAATAATGTAACATCTCTCTTCTTTGATCTTTTATCAGGACTTTTAAGAGTCCCTTTTGTAAGGATTCTTGTATTTACTTCTGGTCTACCAGGGTACTCCCAAGATAAGCTCCCTATCCAAGATCCTTAACTTAATCTTGTCTGGAAGATTCATTTTGCCATGTAAGGTAACAGGTTTCAGTGATTAGGTTGTAGACGTATTTGGGAAGCCATTATTCTGTGTCTACCATAATAAGCACCCTCTGTCCCTGCAGCACTACCTTTCCCTCTCAGCCTTCACCCTAGACTAAACAGTTGGCAATAGATTACTGATAATTCACCTTCCTCTCCTCTCATGCATTCCTTAACTTCTGCATTTGAAGACTTCTGCCCAGACCCTTTAATTCAGTTTTCTCACTATAGCAGATGTTGCCTGGTTATTAAATACAGTGGATTCTTTTTAATCTCTTGGCCTCATTTGACACTTCAGATCTCTCTCTTCTTAAAATTGTCTGATTTATTTTTCCTGAATTTAAATTTTTTACCTTTCTGCCTGTTACCTTTTCTATCTCTTTTTGCCAGTTAGCTTTTCATCATCTCACTCTCAAGGCTTCCCCAGGGTTCTGTCTTCAATTCTCTTTTCTTCTGTATATTTTCCCTTTGTGGGCAGTTTCACCACATACAGTGACTTCAGTGGGCGCTTAAACATTGACTCTCAAGTCCGTGTTTCCAGCACAAAGACTCATCTACCACTTGAAGATTTACATACCACATTTCACAAGAATTCTCAATCCCAGCACATCCAAAATTGAGTTTGTATCCTCTCTCATTTCCATGCCAAATTGCTTCAGCCTTCCTTTTACCCAAGTCAAGAAAAGGAGTAATCCTAGATACCTCTTTGTGCTTTGATCTCTCAAATCATCAAGTCTTTTGGTTTGTATGGGCTTAATACCACTTACAAGTTTTACTTACACTCTTTTAGCCTTTCCATATGCACTGCTCTGTTTTAGATAAAATTTCTATTATTTCTGTCCCACATTTCTTTGACAGACTTCCTACTGTTCCCCTCTAATTAATTCTCTACACTATTGTCAGTGATCTTTTTTCCTTTTTCCTCCTGTCCAAATTCCTCATGCCAGATTTGCCGTATTTAAGTTCTCTAGTCCCTCCATTCCTCACCAAATGCTCTTCTTTTTTTGGTTGGCTGTTCCTAATCATTCCTCACATGTCAGTTGGGAGCTTCTCTTTCAGGACCCTTTCTTTGAATTCCATCTAGATTCTTTACCTTTTCGTTGTAATTGCTTAGCATCTTGTATTTGTCTCTTCTTATGCATGTATTGTAATGAGATGTTTATTCATACAGTCCCGCAGAATAGCTTGTGGACAGGAGCTGTTGTTATTTAAAAATATTTAAAAGTAATGCATGTTTATTGTTATTTAAAGGTGATGAATGTTTATGTAGAACATTGAAAACACAGTTAAGCAAAAAAGTGGCATATATTAGTAACCCGCTGTCTCACCCCCAAAGATTTATATTTTGGTGTAGAATCTCTTATATAACTGTAAATTCTCTTTTTATTTGCTATTTTTATGCATTACCAAAAGATCTCCATTGTAAGTCAAGTTAACCATCTGATACTATACTAAATTATTAAAATATTATTGACTATATTTCCTATGCTGTATATAACATCCCCATGACTTATTTATTTTGTAACTGGAAGTTTGTACCTCTTAATCCTCTTCATTTATTTCATCTCTCCCCTCTATGGTAACCAACAGTTTGTTTTGTCTTTTTGATAATAGCCAATCTGCCCAGTGTGACGTGGTATCTTAGAGTTTTGATTTGCGTTTCCCTCATGATTAGTGACACATAGCATCCTTTCATGTGCCTGTTGACCATCTCTGTTTTGTTTCGAAAAACTTTTGTTTGGGTCCTCTGCCCATTTTTTAATCAGGTTATTTTTTTGAGTTGTGTCAAGTCATATATTATCCTAAGTTTTATACATTTGGGACATTAGTCCTTTATTGGATCTATGTTTTGCAAATACCTTCTCTCATTCAGTAGTTTGCCTTTTTGTTTTGTTGATGGTTTCTATCTGTGTAAATTTTTAAACAATAAAGAGATAATAGAGAGCTAATTTGAAGCTTCTTTTTATTTTTGCTTTAACATCTTTTTGCTTCATTACATGTTTTTCATGAACCATCTTTTTAAATAGAGTAGTGTGTTGTATAGATTCACCAAGGTATGTTTAATCATTCCTGTTATTAAATATTTAGAAAATTAAAAATTTTTCACTATTGTGAACAATGTTTGGCTGGGCACCCTCCTATATATATTTTGGAAGTGGAACTTAAGATCAAATAATGATGAGATCAAATGAAAAAGTTTAAGGTATTTGTTATATATTGCCAAATTGCTCTTCAGAAAGGCTTTCAAAAAACAAATCAACAATTATTACTCTTACAAGAAGTGTATAAGAATGCCTTTTCCCCTCAAAAAAGTGAGACTCACCACTTGTTTTTTTCAGGTTATAGGGGGAAATACTGTCCGCATTTAGTTTCTATTTTTTTGATTCCTAGTAAAATTATTTTTTCCTTGGATTTTCATATTTCTTCTTTGGGGAATTTCCCGATGATTTCCTTTGCTGTTTTCCTGTTGGGGCAGGTGCATTTTCTTATTGAATTTTCTGAGATTTTAAATGTATATAGTAGTAACCATTTCTCTGTAGTATATATTACAGATATTTTTCTTTCATTTGTTATATTTGTAAATTTTTTATGTTTGAAGCATAAACATTTAACAACTTTTTATTCAAAGACACCATTCTTTTAGTGTAATAATTAGATTATATTCCATTATATGTCTCCAAGATTATATTCACCTATACTTTTACCTAGTACTTTAATATTTTAATTTTAACATTTAAAGCTATTAAAATTTATTCTTTGTATAGGGAACAGCGTTTGTCCTTGACGTAGAACCCAAGCCATGGTGCTTAGTATATTCAGTACCTTGTAAGTAGGTCCTCACCCTTGCATATTATTATCTATATACTCTGAACTATTATGTATGCCAGGTAGCATCTAGTTGATGGCATAGTACATATAAAATGTGATAGAACATGCAAGAGTTGAAAGATGATTTCTAAGTTTTTTAGCCAGAATAAAAGACAGGATTTTGTAAGGGGTATAATTTTACTGGGATCTTGA